>NW_004524811.1:1610456-1657549 GCF_000260255.1 Octodon degus
TATGATAATATTCCTGGATTCCAGATACTTAACCAAAAATTCTGTTTAATTATTTTGTTTAATTTTCTTAGAAATGGCAGAGGAGACAATATTTTTCTCATTTTCTTATAGAGAAATTAACAAACATTTGACATATTTGCTTGGGTCAAAGGTGATTCCTTTCTGTCTGATGTCAAAAATCTGCAATCATCCTATGCCAGACTCAAAATATAATACAATTTATGTGACACAAAATGGATTAAAAAAAGTAAAGACACAATTTTCACTGGACATTCCTAGGTATATGAAAAGCTCAACATACTGAATATCTCAGACTTAGAACAAAATCTATGGTAATAACAACTGTATGTTTACCAAGTAATACATCCTAGAAGACACTCCATTCACTGGGATTTCACCTTGGCAAACAGGAATATGATTCCAAGTAAGTGAGTCAAAGAATGCTTAAATATTCCCCTGGTGGTTGGACAGAGTGGATTATCTTTTCAACTGAACAACAGATGAATGTAAGTGGACTCTGACCAGCTGAAACATATGGTCTGCTGGGGAATCTAGAGTCCATCTAGACCAGGACCTGGCATGTTCTTCCCAGGGTTCATATTGTGTTCATCTGGCCTGCAGCGGAGCCGCTATGGACACCAGCACTGTGCAGGCCCAGTGTAGAATCTTAGGTGCTGCCACCAAGGAAGACCAGCAAATAAAGACACTAGGGAGGGTGTTGTATATGTGCAAGCAAGGACGTAGTCTGCACAAGAAAAAAAGATAGATTTGCTCTTTCTCAGAAATTCCCAAGACTTCCCTGAGACATGATTTACTGAAATACAGATCCTAGGAAGAAAAGGACAGGGACAGGCTTCAGACATGTTAGTGTTGTAAGAAAATACTAATGTATTTGATAATGTGTTAAAATCCCCAACAGCATTTTTTGTTTTTATTAGAAATTCAAGAATTCTGCACCTACTAGGTGATGGTGTAACTAGGTTAAGTGTGCTCCCAGCAGTCTTTCTGTACCTTCTTTAGATATAGTATCTTTTATGGGGTGCTCTAAAGAGCAAATCTGTCACATTTCCCTGAATGTAAACACCATGAGGACAGGTTCAGTATCATGGTTTCTCTACTTGTACTTTCTCTGCATGTCACACATATTCTTTTACTGAATATTTGTAAGGAAAAAAAAAAGCATTGAGCCATAGTGACTTCTAAGTAATTTATGTAGGACAACAAATCAGTAGTGGAAGTGGAATTGAAAACAGATCCATACATCTTGGCCAGGGCTTCTCTCTAAACAAGCATTAGCATGGCACGTTCTTAAGAGGGCATGAAACCAATGAGGATGCTACAGTATCCTGCAGCACTGAGCCTTATCAAATTTGCAAAGAGTGTGTGCTTTCTACGTAGTTCTATTCTGTTGCAAAATTTAGGATATCTTGCATGTGTATTTACTCTCTGGTTCATTTTATGTCATTTGAGTGGATTTTGTTTACTGGATTTTACTATTCCTAAATTACTTCTTTTTTATTGACTGTGTTTTCCAGGCTCTGGTCCCTCCCACTCTTCCCCCAACTCATTACTGACAATGTGGCACAACAAATAAGCCCCATCTGCTGGCCCATTTTTGTTGACCTGATGGAATGGCTCATTAGAACTGTTGGTGTTTCCTTAATATTCACAATTGAATCTGATGAAGGCAAATAGCGCTAAGCTGTCCGTGTTGCCAGCCTACATCAAGTGCGGCTGCAGGGTACACTGGTTGTGGGCCCGTAACTCTGCCATAGTGCTTTCCAGTCATATTATAGTTCCAGAAACAAATGTTATAATTTCCCAAATAGAATATAGGCTTCCTGAGGGAAGTGATCATAATCTGTTTATTAGTCCTCTAAGCCCCAACATAGTCCATCACCCATGCTAATATTGAAGATATATGACAATGAATAATACATTAATATTTTTCTCATTTATGCTATGATAAAACATATAAATCCTTTGTAATATTATGAATTTTTTGTGCTTTCCTACATTGAATCCAGTGACTTTGTCCTAAGCTACAACCCAAGCCTTTTTTTATTTTGAGTCAGAATCTCACTAAATCTCTAAATATCCCTGATTAGACTATAATTTGTGATCTTCCTGCCTCAGCATCCTGAAGTACTGGGATCACTATCCTGTGCTACTCCTGAAAATCAGTTATTCCTAAAATAATCTTTGTGATTATTTTTCTTTATAGAAATGCCATTTAATCTTACAAAATATACCTCTTAGTATAAAATGCCACCACAAATAACTCCCTAACCATAGCACATGCCAAGCCTCCATCAAAGATGACTGTGAACTCATGAGAGTTAAGTGGGAAGAAGCTGCCTTAGGTCAAGAACATTGCCAGGCAGCACAAGGAAGTGCTCCATAAATCATGGTCTACCCAGGTTAGCTAGTCCTGAGTCTGCAGCTTAAGAGCTCAGAGAAAACTCACGATGGCAAGATGTTACACACAGACAGAAAATGAATTTCTAAATTGAGTGCATATTCTAGTGAGGTGAATAAATGTTGATGAAACACAGATTAAACTTGGAAGAGCGGTGCATTTGAAGACATAAAGCCAGGAAGTTTGTGGTATCTAGAATAAGGATGCTGTGAAAACACAAAAAATGTGGAAGAGGCTTTGGAGTGGGTTAAGGACAGAGGTTGGAATAATTTGGAGTAACGTGTAGATCAAAACATGGCTTGAACAAACTTCTGGTTGGAAATGTGGATGTTAAAAGACAGTGAGAGCTGAGAAAGAATTTAGAGGCATGATATTAAAAACCAATATCAATTTAAGGAATCCCCAAATCATTATAAACAAAGTGATGACAGAATTATGATTATTGAAAGTGCTGTTGGTTAGGGCTGATGAGGAATTAGGATTGGGAAAGGGGCTATTGTTATAAAAGGACAAATGGTTTCCCCAAATAATGTCTAACATTCTAAAGGTATTTAATTGAGGAGATTTCTAAGCAACAAACTTCATTTCACTGAGCATATTTCCAAGCAAAGTGTTGAATGTGTGGCCTGAGTTCTTCTTTCTTCTTATAGTAAAATGTGAGAAGGAAGAGACACAATTGAAGAAGTAACTATTTAGCTGAGTGAGAGCAGGAATGGATGATTTGGAAAATTCTCATTCTATCTAGATTTTAAAAGATGATCAATTAGATTAATGATCAAGAAAGGAAAAGCACAACATATGGATAGATACACTTTTTGTTAGTGCCTCATTTAATCAAAATGTCATGTTATTCATTCAACACAAATGCTTCTTGAAGACATAAGCAATGCATAGATCCCCTCTCAGCCACATCAGTGGAAGTGAGAAACAAATACAGAATCACTCAGGAAGAGCTGTGTAGGCGCCTCTTGTTCATCCAGTTCACGGGGCATGAATCTTTGAGAACCAGAGAACTCTTTATGTTTGGCTGAACAATGCCCCCTCAACAATGATGCCCATGTTCTAATCCCCAGATTTATAAATATGTTACTTTATTAGGTAAAACAATATTTGCAGTTTGGAATAAATTGAAAGTCTCTAAGTGGGGAGATAAACCTGAATAACCCACAGGACCCAAAATGATCACATAGGGTATGGGAAAGTCTAAATCCCCATAAGGCTGTTACAATAACACATTAGGAACAGTGCTTGTACCTAATTTAAATGACTTAATTAGATGATGAGTTTCTGAACTGAAAAGAATTAGAAATAGTGAATTTGAGCTGACGCTGAAGTGGCTTGTTTAAGAAAACTTGAAATAGAACAGATACATTTTCCATCCTTCCTTTCTTTCATTTTACCCTGTCTCTCAGTCAAAATCACCTGGAAAAGACCAAAAAACAGATTTTACCCCTAGAAACATGAGAAGAAACAAGACCTTGATAGCACCTTGGTCTTAGCCCCGTGGTATCCAGTATCAGACATCACTTTTGAGAACTGTAAAATAATATATTTTAGTGTTCTGAGCCACATACACTTGGTAAGTGGTCACATAAGCAACAGAAAACTAATATAGGTAGAAATTGTCATTATGGGAAAGAACCCTAGGACTTTGTTCTCCAAATTTATGAATAGACAAGAGGAATGGGGGGTGATAAGATGAGATTAAGACAATCCTTCTAAGACTGAGGTACATTTTTTAAAAATTCTGTTTAAGAAAGGTGGCATGTCAGCAACCATAGGTAATATGGCTCATTACATGAAGTATAGAAATTCAGACTCCATTTTGCAAAAAACTCCTGAGCATTAGAATTAGGTAGTGTTGGACACAAAATAATGCTTGTTTTGGAAAAATAAATTTAACTTTCTTTCGTCAAACTAAATTTGTGTAAAATTATTCAAATCCATTCTTCACAACATTAACATGTGAATTAATTAAAATGAATCTACATTTATTTATCATGTTTTTATTTATTCACTCAATAATTATTTATGTTAGTGAAAACATATTTTGTGTGTGGCAGTGATTTGTGTGGAGAAGCAGTACTTCTTCACTTAAAATGTTCTTATTTATATTCTCTTGAAAAGGTTGTGTGTTGAACAAGAAGCCTAAGTAAAAGTAGTTTGTATATTAGGTATGAGTTAGTATGCAGAAGAAATGGCGGGGACATGGGCTGGGAAGATGGCTCAGTGGAATAAGCACTTCCCTGGCAAGCGCAAGGGCCTGAGCTCAATCCCTGGTTAAAAAAAAAAAAAAAGAAGAAGAAGAAGGAAAGAAAAAAGAAATGGCAGGAGATTTCCATAGTGTTTACTTATCAATGACAGTAATTCCATCCTGGGGAAAGTGATGATGATGGTGATCACGAGGCACTCTGTTTTAGGTCACGGTACTGCCATGTCCAATTACAGGGTCTGAACCTAGCTAGCGCATATAGTAGCTCATCTGTGATTAGGAGACAAGAGCAAGGGTACATGGTAGAAGTGAGTACGTGTCTCTGGGCTGGGGATGTGTGCAAGTTCTCTTCTCCTGGCTTCTATTTTCTAGACAAATAGGTACCTAGGTCATGAGCTGACAACTGGAGGGAAACAGTCAACACTGAAAGAATGAGATAGGAAAAAGAAATAGCTATCTGAAAGAGAGCCTGGACTAGACAGAAAAAAAACGCCAGTCTATATAATTGGGTCCATTTTGTGACGAAGAAGTTAAAGTGAGATGACTCAGCCTGGCTGTTGTTTTTCTCCATCCATTTTTGACTGTACAGATGGACATATGGACTGAACAGATATATAGATCTAACTAGGTTGTTGCTTTAGCCAAAATGATTTTAAATGACACAGATTGATATGAAGTTTGAGGTGTGATATCTTTGCATGTGAAGTGCTCTTCCTGGGAATGATAAACTCAAAATATTGACCCTTGCTTTGGGTGAGTGAGGAAGGACAGATGGAGCAGAGGGGAGGAGCCAGAAAGCACGGCAGGGAAGGATCATCCGATTGGTATGTAAAAAAGATGGAGTATTTTGAGTCTGATTTAGGAAGGATTATCAATAAAGGCCTAGTTTTTACTTTATGCTTTTGGTTTTTAGTAAAAATGTTCAATATTCTATAACAAACTGACTGATTTGTCTTTGTACACTACATTTACAATTATTATAGCCCCAAACCAAAACAGGTTTGCATACAGTCACCTTCTATAGTGACTGGGATTAATATCATTAATAATAAAGCTGTGAGCCTTGAATTCAAATGTGCTCTCTAAATATTTGAATCTCCAGCGCTTTGTACAATGCCAGAAACTTCTGAACTTGTTTGATAAATGTGTGCTACTTTGAAATAGATGTACATGACGCTTGAAGCCACAGCTTTAGCGGATGCTGTTGAATGTTAACCACATTTTCAGGTCATTGTGTCAGAACATTAATTTAATTCACTTATTTTCACCAACATTTCCATGCTACTTGCCTTTCAAACAGACAAAATGGATAATAATATATTATTCAGAGAGTGTAGACATTTGTCAATATTATAATTTAAAACATCAGGAAATAAATTTGATAGCTATTCTTTCTTACAATGCTTGAATGCACCCTTATTTTTACATATTTTAAAGATGAAAGGGCCTGCCAGGTACTTCAGTGGATTAAGGCAGACACAGGAACCAGAGCTTCATCCCCAGGTTGCTGTGCTGGCCCCGCCCACCAGGCACACTGAAATGGGGATTGGGACTGGGCATGGTGGCCTGTGCCTGTAATCCCAGCTCTTAGGAGGCTGAAAACGGGAACACTACAAGTCTGATCTGTGTAGTGAGACCCTGTTGACCTTGTACTAAATATATAAAAAGTTAAAAAAAAAAAGATGAAAACTCAAACTGTGGAAGGATAAAATCATTACTGTGAAATAAAAGAGATAATCTCATACACTATATATTGTGTTTCTGAATGAAATTTACACAACAACCTTCACAAAATTATATAAAGTATTAAATATTGAGGAAAAATTTTGTCTGAAAACTATTAAAACTTTATTTTATCTACAAAATAAATTAAAGCCAGGTCTAATTTTGTGATCTCACCACTATCACAAGAGTAAATTTACAGTTTGTCTGCTTAGGTCAGTGATTCTTCCAGGTTGAAAGCTGACACTATTTTAGCATGAACAAAACATTTTTTCTTTGTCATTCTTTTCTATTTAATGGCATGCTAAGGAAATTTATATATAGCATAACCCTCCTATGATTTGTCTTTAGGAAAATGTGGTAGAAATGTTCATATTTTAGCTAAGGTAAATTCAGGCATATTGCAACTGTGCTATTTCTTAAACTGAGTGGCAGGAAGACATTAAATATTATGCTTAAAAATAAATATATTTGCTACATATTTATTAAATATATCAAATTTTATAATTAAAAATTGGGGAAAATAAAGGCAAGCCGACTCTAACTATATGATCATAAATCAAAGCCCAATAATAGCAATCCAAGTATCAAATATGGAAAAGTCCCCTGTAATGTCCCAGCTTTTCAGAAGAAAATAAGCATATGGCACTTCAACCTGCTTTACAATAACTGGCATAAAAACTACACTGTGGCTGCAAGCAATGGTCCCGGGACCTCACCCGAGTCTTGCACAAACCAACATGTAGAGGAAATGCTTCATCTGCTGTCTTTCTCCTTCCCACGCTGGCTCCACAGTAGGTGGTATGGACTTTGCATTTGTTCATTTAGTAAGTATTTGTTGAGCACATTTGACTAAGCAACCATAAATTGTAAGACCCATTCTGCCCTTTGTGAATGATTCACCTTGTATTTTGCAAATTTGTGGATTCATGTAGTAGTCAACTGATTCCTACAGAGGAAATCTGTAATAGCTCTTAGCCACAGAACTATTGAAAGTGAAGCAAGCCTGGAATAGGCATGAGTGTCTTAAAGATGTTATTTCTCCTGTATTGATCAAACATGTACTTTGTATGTTTTTTTAAAATTTACATTGATTTTTGGTTTTACTAGTACATGTTTGCTGTTCATAATAATTATATTCATCAGGGAGAATTGGTACATGTACATACACATGTGAATTCTTTTCACAACATTATCCTCTCTCCATTGTTCCCATCCTTCAATTTCTTGGTCCCTTTCCAGTTTTTAAGAGAGGTCTCTGCCTATTTCCTATTATCTTTAATTTTGCTGTTTAATTTATTTATACTTTGGGTTCCAAAGAGTGATCTTCATATCCTTCTTAGCCAGTATAAACAATAACTTTCTCAAGGGTAGAAAATCCCATCTTACAAGTCTCCCAGAAAGTTTGTATGTTTTATCTGCACAGTTCTGAGCTGGCTGACTCTTTGCAAACCACAGACACTGGTGTCCTTGTCAAGCTAATGGAAGCCCATGGAGCTCAGAAGCTCCCAATACAAAGAACTCAAATGGCAGCTGTTGTGTTTACTCCTTCTCGAAGGGACACAACGCAATGGTCTGTGAAGTGGGTACACAGGGCTTGAGTCCTCTATCACCTCCACCTCCCATATTGACCCTCTTAACAGACTTCTTTGAAAAATAATGCTGGTTTGATAGGAATTTAAGTAAATCTTCACACACTCACTCTTCTGAAGACCATGTAACCTAAGAAAACAAGCAATGCCAGCACTTCTAGATAAGGAAAATTATTTATCTTCCTCTCATCTACATGACATTCTACATATGAAGATCCATCTACTATCCTTTCACCTCAGGAGGTGATTTTTGTACTTCTGCTCTGTAAGGCATCATTCAACATGTAAAGATTTTATGATGTTTCACATTTACTGTCAAACGTCTTTAATTGCTACCACCTTAAACCAACCAATCAGAGCAGAAAAATCTGTTGTTTATATGATTCAGTTAGCAACTGACCTTCTCCACTCTATAATCCATGTCTTTACTGAATACGGAGATATTAGAAAGGATGATAGGTTGCTGGAAAAAGGAGTGAGTAAAACTTTCTTGAATCACTTGCAGAGAGGTATAAAGAAATGGGGAAACTTGTCCTCTGACAAGCATCATTCCCTCCTCTCAGCAGCGCTCTAGCATAGCTGTGTCCTGGTTGCTGGTGACAACCCTCATTTGTGACTCCGAGGGGCACAGATCGTATCTTCCTTCCACGGTCCCATGGGCACAACACCAGATTGCCATGCATATTGATTTTTCTCTCATCCCATCAAGACACTACCGCCGCCCCCGCAGCGCGAAGGTGGAGGCGAAACCTCGCCGGCGAGCAGGACAAATGCATGCCCGCCGGGCTCTTGGACCCACTCCTGAGCTGCTCAAGGCCTTTTCCATTTGCTCCCTCTGGGGCTGAGAAAATGAAAGCAAAGACCTCAGAGGACCTTAGATGGATCTAAAAGGATGGGGGGAATTGCTAAACTCGCTATGTTAAAACCACTTTAATAATCTTTCTACCTCTTTTTGGACTCTTCCACTCGAAATTATGGCTGTGGAAGACAAAGGCTGAAAAACAGAAAACTGAATTTGGCCTTGAAGCTTAAAGGAGATGAATACATCTGAATTTAACTGGGAAATCACAGTGGCCTTCTTTATGAAGTCATTGAATTATTCAGAACTGCTTGCATAAATTAGCGTGCTGTGCCCGGGGCCTGGGATGGTGGTTCTGTGCGTGGTGTGTGCGTGCTCACGGGTCTCTGCTCACAACAACCTGTGTACTGTGATTTTTTTTTTTTTTTTTTTTGGTCTGTATTTGAAGATCAAAATCAGAAACACAGGCAGGGGATAGGACAGCAGCAAGCAACAGTTGCTGAACATCGTGTTAGTATTTTTAGGGCTATGTACTCAAAATGATGATGGGATTGTAGTTCGATTGAGCTAGAAGTAAGGATCTGAAATCAAGTGTGGTTGGATATTTTCTGATCAGAGAGGACTTCAACAAGCTGCTGACTTCTTTTGCTCACTCCCCTCCCAGGCATGCAGTCAAAACTGCAGATTTAATGGAACGTAGCTCCTTCTGCTCATGCTGGGCTTTGTTCTGTTGACAATTAAATTTCATACATGAAGTACACGACTACTTGTGGGGATCTAAGGGCCACCTGCTTGCATTCCCCACATGCACACCCCAAAACACACGTCTCTGCACATGGAGGTACACACAGGCGGTCTCACTAATCTGTTACCTTATGAATTTCCAGCGGTAATAGATACTTTTTTCCTGGTGTCAGGATTCAAACTTGCAGCCTCAAGCTTGCAGGCAGGTCCTGTGCCACTGAGCTATATCTTCAGCCTTAGATGGTACTTTTAACTCCAAGACATACCCTCCAAATACTCTTCCAAGAAGTACTGTGAATTTACATCAGCTGTTAAGATTATTTCATGAGAATAATTTTTATAGAGTGACGACATGGGGATTATTATGGGCTGGAGGGAAATGTGACAAAGATAAAATATGCCAGTTTCCACATTTTGTGGTACATATCCAGCTCAAAGGAGCTGTGATTGAGCCACTAAACTTTGCTCATGTCATTTTCATAAACTACTGACTTGTGAAGACTGTGAAGCATCTTTGAAATCTGAATATTCAGTGTTCCTGGACTTAAGATACTTTAAATTAATTTTGTCCAAAGTAAATATATGAACATATCTTAATTTTACTTCAGCTTTTTAAAAGAGTCCAATTTAATGTTTGTGTGAATACATGTTCTTAAACATCTTCATTTTTATAACATGCTTTCTAGGGTTAGTTCTGGAGGTTGTGCTTATAGATTTTGATATCACATCCCCTTATCAAAGATTTTCTTTGAGTTATTTGGAAGAGAATTTAACTTTTTTCATTGCTAACTATTCCCTATCCTCCTATTATTTTGCTCTTAGAATTACTGAGTTAGGGAAGCATAATGTAAAGGAAAAAAATCTTCTTTGTAGATATTACAAACAAAACCATTTTAAGAAAATTTGGCTAACTATAAGGTATTTTAGGTAGGTTTAGTGTTTTAGAGCTACCTTTTCTATTTTTTACTTTCATTAGTGTTTTTAATTTTTTTTTTTTTTTTGGCAGAACCGGGGATTGAACTTAGGTCCTTGCCCTTGCCAGGGAAGCACTTATTCTACTGAGCCATCTCCCCAGCCCCTACATTAGTGTTTTTGTTTTGTTTTGTGACCATATTTTATTTTATTGAATTTTTAGGGGGGAAAAAGTTCAACCTACCTATGAATGCTTAAAAAGAATAATCCAGAGCTTATTCTCAGAGCTAGTAAGAACTTCCAAGCTACCAACAAAAGAACCATGGATGTTTTCTTAATACAACATTTCACACTTAAGTGATAAGGTAAAAGCATAAAAAATAAACACAATGTCTTAACATTACAAACTAGACTTAAAATTTGGGGCTTTCCCTTTGCCAAAGTATGGCATTGTTTTCTTTTTTGTTCAAAAAATTTTGCATAAATCATTGTTAAGAAAAGGTCCATTAACATGGTGGGAGTGGGAGAGGTAAGGTGAAAATGCTTCATGCTAGGTTTTTGCTCGTTGTTTGTTTTAAAATTCATAGAGGCTCTAAATTGTAGCACTGACTATAAATAGCCCTAATAAAGAATGCCAAGGTTAGAAATGGATTTCTCTACATGGGAGCTAGGTGACATTTGATTTCTTTAAATATACAATGATCTCACATCCCCTTCCAATACACCACTAACCTGTTTCTTTTGCCACTGAATCTGAAGACAATTGCCAATAAAATACGTAAAGATACATTTACTGAATCTTTATTTTCAAGCATAGTGAATATTATCATTGGAAAATAAACATGAGCTAATATTGCTTTTACTATATATGAAGCATGTGAGATTTGTTTCTTCATTAATTTTCAAAGTACTAAAGAGCTTGGATTTAGTAGTTTCTCTGTTTTACTGAGAAATTTAAAAGGCAGCATCAACATGCTCTAAGTCAGAGTTAGCAAGTGTAGTCCAGGATGAGACCCGTGCAGTCCAACACACACAAAGCCAAAGAAACACGGGGCCAAAAGGTTCATACTTTTAAACTACTAAAGAATAAATTATATTTTATTGAATTATGACTTCTATATGAGGGCTTCTCAAATTTTGCCAGAATGAAAAGTTTTCTAAATTTAAACTCTTACTCAGAAGCCTAAAAAGCAGTAAGCCATCACAAAATTGTCTTCATGAGTTGGTTTTCTATTTTTTCAACAATCTGTGTTTTATGGCATAAAATTCTCAGTAAGAAAGGATGAACAACTTTTATAGAAGAAACAAGAATTCATTAGAATGTACAGCAATTTTTAAAGGGCAACATCATACCATCATGGCACAGCAGATAGAAACCCTGGAGAAATTTAACCCATTTCCCTCTTTGCTCAATCCATGAACTTGTGTTCCATTTAGCTCATACTTTTCTGTTTCACTTTTCTTTGAAATATCGACTTCAGAATTTGCTTATTCATTAGTGTGTGAACTCTGTTTAGGTGATCAGAAAATATGCTGAGATAATGATGCTTTCAAAGCTAGTCTCAGTTATTTACTTTTGACATAATGTTCTTCATCTTCTGCCAGTTAGAAAAGTGGATGAGTCAGAGTCAGTGTCTCTATTGAAAATGATTTTCAGGATAGTAGTACACAATTGAGTGTAGCTTCCACGATGGCTTTGTAGGTTCTGTATATAACTGACTAGAATTGCGTAGTAGCGAACGTGTGTTTTTTAAACCTGATCACTGTAGATGGTAAAAGGATTAGGCTGTTGCTTCAGTGTAGCAGTGCCATATATATGCAGCATATCTACAGATTATTGTGAAAATAGACACAGGAGCTCATTTTTCATGGTAATGTGGAGATGTTGTCTTCATACCTGTGTGGCTGACTAGTCAAGTACATTTACAGTGGTTTCCATTCTATGTCATGCTTTTGGCCTCTGCAGTTTGACATTGAACTCCAACCAATTTTAACCCAATTATAATTATATATTTAATCTAGAGGCCATTCAGGCTTGAAAAATAGGGTGAACTTAAAATGTAGTGTTTAAGAGATATTATGCCTATGACTTCTTTAATGGTCTTACAGAAAGTATTTACCTGCTAGTCTATTAAGTGCATGCACTAATTTGCATTAGCTACCTCATGATGATAAAAATCGATTGTCTCAATGTACATCCAAGTGTTCCTAACAGTAATACTAACAATAGACAACAAGTGAAAGCAACCCACTATCAACACATGAGTGCGCGGCACAGTATGTGGTATAGACATACAGCGGGAGCCTATTGCATAATAAAAGGGAAAAAATTCTGACACAATGTAGATAACATCTTGAAAACATAATACCAATGAAAATGAACCAAACACACATACACACACAATAACATACAATTACAAGTATATGAAACACCTGGATTAGGTAAATTCATACAGATAGAAAGTAGATTTTTTATTTCCAGAGCCCAGAGGTTGGTAGAGAAGTAATGATTAAAAGTCCCGACTTTCTTTGAGGATAATTAATAGGTAAGGGTAATAGTCATATAACAATATGGACATAATTAATGCCACTAAATTATATACTTAAAATGCTTCAAGTGGTCATTATTGTCTATATTTTGCCACAATTAAAAAATAATATACCAAAAAGTCTTTGTATAGTACAATTGAAATTGATTGGCTCATACTTCAACAAAGCTGTTTAATAAAGAAAGGTGGCTTTTCCTGTGAGTCAGGTAAACGTCAATAATGAAAAGTGTGACAAGTGTGAAAGGATGTGGGATCCTCATAAACAGTAACTGAGACATGCCTCAGTGCTGAAACACAATACACTTAAGGCGGTTTATTTTAGTCTACAGTTTAGCTCACATTCAGCTGCTTCCAATCAGAAAAGGCATGGCAGAGAGGCACAGGGAAGCTGGTTATGCCGTAGACCAGGAAGTAGGAAGTGAAGAGAGGAGTGGGAGGAAGACATTTTTCCATGTCACCTGCCTCTCTCTACAATGCCCCACCTTTAAGTGTATACTCAGGTACAATCCTAGTGGTGCTGCCCACGGTTGAAACATCTTCTACATAATGGAGATCCTCCAAGAAATTGCCTGGACCTGCCTCTAACTCTCTTTCCATTGAGTATGCTCTGTAGTCACATGGCATTTTCACTTCTTATTCTATAAATGGATCCATTCTGAAAAGTCAGCAGGGCCCACGGACCTAAGAACAAATATTTCCCTAAACTTTTGGGTTTTCACTTCTGTTAAGTTATTAAGAATATCGAAACATCTGACGCTGAATCCTTGAGGTCTAAGCATGTGATTGTTTTAGGCTAATGTGACTACATTGTTTAAATTTGCCTGTCCTTTTCATCTAATAGAAAATCTCTGTGAATTGCAGACACAGTTAAGCCTTGACAAAAGTACTAGATTATTTTCACCCCAAACTATTTCTCTAACTTATATGACCCTGAATACTTTATAACATCATACCTTTTTTTTAATTTTGAGAGAAAAAATAGGAATAAATGTGCAGGGGGTGGAAACAATGAAAAATCCCAAAGTTATTAAATTTGTCATTTTAAAGTTTGGACTCAAATTTGAATTTTTTTTTTTTTTTTTAATTTCAGGACAGGGTTTACAAGGTCTATAGGGTCTCACTGCATAGATCGGACTTCTACTGATTCTTCTGTTTACAGCCTCCAAAGTGCTGGGATTACAGGTGCACGTCACCATGCCCAGTCTCAATTGCTACCTCAGTGCACCCCTGGGGCGAGGCCGGCAAGGCAGGCTGGGGGATCAAACTGCCAGCCCCTGTGTCTGCCTAAGCAGGCTTTTTAATCTGCTGAGCTATTTGACCAGCCCTCAAATTTGATTCTGCATGACAAATTATTCAGCCATCTATTGCAATTTCTAAGTAAACTATAATTATTGATAATCTTTATTGTAACATTGTTTTTATATTATGTAATTAGAACAATAGCCTCATTGCATTATAGGATTTTAGATGTAACTGTTAGCCTCCCTGGTTCCTGTGAGTTTCACAACAGTAGGTATTTAGGTACTTATCTTCTCCCTTTGACTAGGGTGCCTCTCCTATTGTAGATGTACATATTTGTATGGGAAAGTTTGCTAAATGAGCCAATGGATAAAAAATGAATCAACAAATAAATGACAGAGAAAAACTCCAGAAAGTAAAACAGCTTTTACTGATTAAAACAGAGTCCTTCAGTGAAAAAACTCTCAATACCAAGCATGTGGAATGTAAGCTATCCATTGGGAAGTCCACATCCTGTGGCAGAGGTGGATCTGTTTGCCCCGCCCACGCCGTTGGCAGTTTCTGGAGGTGTTTTCCCTACTAGTTGTGAAATCATGCTCCAAAAGTTTCATTCTTATTAGAGAAGAGCAAAGCACTGTCCTTTAAAATAAGCATAATTTCCTGCCCATGGCGTAACAGGCACAGATCAAAGCCTAGCTATGTACATTATTTCCAGTTCCAAACTACTTTGTTTTCCTCGCTCCCTTGAACCGTGAATCAGTTGCTGTGCCATTCAACATACCTCAGCAAGGGAGGAAGGAGGAATTTCCCACAGAATGCCTATTAGTGCTAGAAGCCTGTGAACCTTTTCTGTGAAATAATGCATACTAAGTAACATGTGCTCCAGATTTTTGACCCGCTCAATTCCAGTAGAAAAAAATCATGTAAGTTATTTAATCTTACAGTTTATATATTCACTAAAGTCAAAAACTGAAATGCATCCACAGGCTGTAAGGCATATGAATGAACATAGCTGGAATGTATTTATAGAATGATAAAGTATCCACATTAAATTTAGACAGCAGAAGGGAAGTCTCTAAGGGATCTACAGATTTTCAATTTTAAATGAGCATTTCTGTTTGATTCTGACGTCTGGCTGTTCCATTTATGGTAACTATTTTTACATCACGGCATCTCCTCTCCTTTATTTCTGTTCTAAAGTCTTGAATAGGGCTACTGAGCACCATTAAAAGGCATTAATCATATAACTGTTTTGGATAAAACTTGATAGTGGGATTATTGATATTATCATATAATAATTATGCAGACTTAACTTTTGCATATTTGTGCATTGCTTATTCATTCAGCTACAATTTATTTATTAAGTATCTTTTGGGGCTTCCTATAGATAGGACACTCTACTGAGTGGTAAGGATATACAGATAATAAATATAGTTTTATCCTAAAAGGACTCACAATTTAGTGCTTGTAAACAAATAGGTGCATTTGCAGAGATATTTGACATTGAATATCAAAGTTGTGGGAACACTAGTAGGCCACGCAGGCACAGGCGTGCTTCATTCATTGAGCGTAGCCATCATGTGGGTGAGAGATCGCTTCTAAGAGGCAACACACAGGAATTAGGAGCTGAGAAAAACACGAACATCCTTGACAGAGGCAGTATGTGAACAGCTCAGAGACATGTGCAAAGACAGAATCTGAAGTGAAGGAATGTTGAACTTCTCTGACACATAACAGGCCAGTAGATTTGAAGGATGAGTCAGTCGACTGACCTCTCTATCCTTGGGTACAGCAGCTTTACCACATCTCCATAGTCAGTGTGCACTCTCAGGTTTGTCCTGAGAGTTTTATTCATGATTCATCCTTGTGATGTGAACTTGAGCCAGTGTAATTGTGTGACATGTTTAATGACTCACTTTAACACAACTGTTCATTTGAGAGGGGTGTTTCCAAGAATCCAGTGATAGAGATCTATGAAAACATTTTTAATCAACAGGCCTGTACGACTTCACAACTTAAGACAAGTGTGCTTAGTGCATTAAGCATACCCATCATGTACAGAAGGTACTTTTGTTTACAATAACTAAATTGTTTTAAAAATGAGAGAAACAGGGATAGTGAGATATCTTAGCAGACTAAGCGCCTGCTTAGGTAAGTGCAGAGACCAGGGTCCGATCCCCAGCACCACATGCTGTGCCCGCCCATCTCCAGGCATGCTAAGCTGGCCTCCCATACCCGGTGTAGTGGTGCACACCTGTAATCCTAGTGCTGGGGAGGTTGAAAACAGGAGGATCACTATGATTCCAAGGTGTGTAGTGAGACCCTATACCAAATACATAAAAAATAAATAAATAAAAATAAAAGGAACAGAAGTTCGTATGTATTTCTATTGGGGGACAGATGCACACTCAAACTGGCTGATCGAAGACAGATTAATGTATTAACTACTTAGGTTTAATTGACTAGCTAATGTATTAACTACTAAGCTTTTGGATGATCAACTGGATGCATTATCCCTACCAGATGTTATCTGGCAGACATTAGCTACCCCCTTAGACTGCATACCAGTTTCCTACCAGCACTGTAATAAATCAACAATTTACTCTAAATTTGGTGGCTCAATATAACACAAATTTATTAACATACAACCTTGAGGGTCAGAAGTCTGAGACTGGTCTCTCTGTGCTAAAGTACTGGCAGGGCATCGCACTTCCAGGGGGCTCCAGGAAGCGTCCATGCTGCTGCGCTTCAGCTTAGTGAGGCTGCACCACCCTGTCACGCAACCTCCTGCCCCATCACCTTGTCTCTCCCTGTTTCCAGTCTGGGGTTAATAAGGACCCACTGAGTGATAAGAGATAATCGCATCCTGAGGTTCTTACCTTAACTCATCCTGAAGTCCTTCAATTATATAAGGAAACAGATAGTTTCCAGGCATTATGACCTAGATTCCTGAGGGCTGTCATTCAGCCTGCTCTAGCCTGAGAGTGGAAAGGAAGGAAACAATTATCAGAAGCCACAGAGAAGTATAGAAAGAAGGCCCATGGTGTGAAATGTGAACTTCTGTAGAGCAACACATGCTACTAGGCAGATCCTCCTAGAAGGCTGACTGGTTACTCTCCCCTCAGGCTTTTCCACCTCAGAACTCTATCTAGATCACCCACTGGCCAAAACCACTCAACAGCCACAGGGAGATGGGAACCCATTAATGGCATCCATGAGGTCAGCTTCTCAGGTGCAGAACAAGGATAGTGGGGGGGGCAGGGGTGGAGCTTCAAGACACAGAGAAGATATCTGGCATGCTTCATTGTACAAATATTCTAACTTTTAATGGATTTTACAAAAAGTAATTATGCTGATGCTTTAAAAATATAACTAAAAATCTAACACAGGGATCTCCAGTGTGCTGTGCTGGCCCCGATCCCAGGGTGCACTGAGATGGTGATTGAGACTGGATGTGGTAGTGTGTGCCTGTAATCCCATAGCATGGGAGACTGAAAACAGGAGGATCACTATGAGTCCGATCTGTGTAGTGAGACCCCTAGAGCCTGCAGATCCTGTACTAATTTTTTTTGAATGTTGTGATTTATAAAACAGTAGAAAAAGCTTTTATCTCTCAGTACCAGAGTGTTCAGTTTCCACAGTCAGCAGTGATCTGTTTGCAGCACGTGTACTGGTGTATATTCTTATTTTGTCCTTATTTGCTATTTCAGTAACACTATTTATTTTCTTTGGCTTTTTCCTTCCCTCTCTTCAGCATTCTTCCTCCAGGGTAGCTCTTTTTCTGCAAAAGCTGTGTCCTAACCATACTCCAGCCTCTGGTCATAGGAGAATTCAATGACTTTCCTTTCAATAGTGCAGCTATTGACACTTGAATAGCTGTCTGCTCATCTACTGTCTGCCCTTAGCATTAGTTGAGCTCAATCTCACCCCCACACTCACTCTTCTGTCTTCTCTTGTCCTTGCAGTCCCTGCCTCTCCTTTCCACTGTGCACTCTGTAGCTGCCTCTCATTTTGGAATGTTTCCTATTTATTTACAACTGTAGCTGTGCTGCTCTGTCTCCTAGTCAAGCTAGAGGCATCTGTTATGGGTGAGGTTTTTCCCATGCTCCTTAAGAATCTGTAGTGATTACACAGAATGTGTAATGAAATCCAGATTTAGAAGAATATCCTATTCTATAGGCGATGTCAGACTGGATTGTGTGTTAAGACAATAAATTATCACGTATCACATTAAATTAAAAATCATTTCTCTCAAAATTAATCTCAATTTAAAGTCAGTCATATCAACAGCATGCTTTCAACTTTCACTTTTATTTCTAAACCCACTTGCTAACAGAATTTCTCAGCAATAGAAGACTGATGAATGTTGTGGAAGAGACTTGTGAAGTCCCCAAACATTTATTTTGCACTTTTTATGAAAAGAATCCTACCAGTTATCTACGTACATGAGTTCCTAAGGAAAGATTTTATTTCTACTTTTCCGTACAGCAAAATATAGCTATGGGACACGTACTCCATGAGAAATCAACAAAAATACTCCTTTATTTTACCTCTCTTCATTTCTGTTGAATGAAAACTCAACACAATACTTGGAGCTCAGGCAGCTAGCTGAGACCAGCAGGTAGAAGCCCCACATGTCTGAGATGGGAAAGCAAAATGACAGAAGCAGCAGAGAGCTGCCTTGTCATTCAGCAGCATTGAACCCCAGAGTGTCCTTCAGTGATCAATAACTAAGCATCTGTGATGTTTAAGGCCATTTGTATTGTAGATTTTACTGTATGTTGCTCTCAGCCAGATTTAATTTGAAATTTGGCAAGGAATTGGTGAGTAATTGCAGGTATGAAAAAATCTACTTCTGTATTCTTCAACAACTGCCAAATAGAGCACTAAGATTACCTTTGGCAAATAAAACTGTAATGCCATCGGGAATCACTATGCATTGCACTGTTTATATTTTTGGCGCATGTGTGAGTGTGAATGAATTTCCTTCCTCCTTATTTATGTAATTTATCTTATGTTGCAAAACCACTTGACCTATTATCTCTGAATTATAATTACCATAGTTTCTCCAACTGTTTTTTTTTAAAAAGCTCATGAATATGTTTTTAAGTGTTCTAGAGAAATCTTAGCTTATGTTACTTTTTAAAATAAAGTATTTTCCTTCCATTATATTTATAGCTAGTTATTTTTGTATTGCCATCAATTTTTTAATAATTTTATTGAGAAACAAATAGCAATGAGACAGTTTCCAAACCAATTAGTAGGGCAGTTTCAATAATTAATACATTTCATATTGTCATCTTTTTAGTGGTTATTCATTGTACAAGATTCAGACATGATATCCTGTCCACAAACACTATTAGTACAAATCTTTCTATTCATTGAATTAAGAGAAAGTAGCTATATATCTATCCTAACTATTTTGAATATGTGGATACAAAACTGCCCTTCATTTTTATCCCCTTTTTTTGTTTAGTTTTGTCAGAGAAGGGTATTCCATTGCCGTTTAAATATTGTAGGTACGTGAATTCAGCAAAATATTCCAATACAGTCCAGTAGTCCATAATAGTAGTGGGTTATCCGTTTGCATTCAAACAAGCTATCCCCCTACTGGGAATTTTCCCAGAGGAACTGAAAATGTCATATCATAGTGATATATGTGTGCCTATGTTTATAGCAGCACAATTTGTGATAGCCAAATGTTGGAAACAACCAAGATGCCCGTCACATGAGGAATGGTTGAAAAAGACGTGGTAGTTTTATACAATGGAGTATTACTCAGCTATAAAGAATGAGAAAGCATGAAATTTTATAGGTTGATTCTGCATCTTGAACCTTTACTGAACTCAAATTAATTCTCAGTTTATCTGCAGATAATCAACTTCAGTGCTTAAAGTGACCATCTGAAATACTAAGCAAAGTAGAGGAGCAGGAAAGGTCAAAAGATAAATGAATTAAAAAATAAATCTAAAATCAGTAGATAAATCAATGAGAAGAAAGGTTTATAGTAATGTTGTTTAGACAAGATATCATGTCTACATCTTGTCCTATGAATAACTGCTCTGAAGACAACAATATGCAATGTATTAATTATTGTAACTGTTCTACTAACCTGTCTTGAAATTTTTTCATTGCTATTTTATCTTTTTCTCTCATTAAAATGAATACATATTTAAAAAGTAAAATCAGTACAAAAAAAATGCAAAACAGAACAAATACACTACAAACAGTTTCTCTGTTTTTATAAATGAGAATAAGAATTAAAAGACCCAATTTTATCCATTTAGGCAATTATTTTTATTTTTAACTAAGAGAGATTTCAATAAATTGATAAGTTTAGTTTTGCAATTAATATAGATCAATGCAGTAATTCATTTTCAGGGAATAAGCACATTTTAAATTTATTCTTTTTTAATTTTTTATTTTAAAGAGAAAAAAGAGCTGGGGATATAGTTCAGTGGCTCAGCACTTGCCTGACAAGCACAAAGTCCTGAGTTTGAATCCCAGTACCAAAAAAATAAATAAATGCATTTATGTATAAATAGATAATAAAAATAACAATAAAACTGAATTTCAAAACAGATTAATAGAAGAGTTACAATAATTAGTACACTGCATATTGTTATATTAATAGTAATTATTCAAAGTACAAGATATAGCCATGATACCTTCTCCAAGCAATGTAAGCACACATCTTTCATAATTATCTTAATATCTTATGTCTAAACATACTTTTTTATTTTCCCTTTGTTCCTTTTCCCTTTCCCTCATCACAAAAAACTTCTATTTAGAACATATAAACAATTTTTAAAAATCAGGCCTCCAAAATTCAAAGACTTAATTCCAAAATGGTCATCTGAAATAAATATGCACTTCACAAATGAACATATACAAATGACAAATAAATATATGTAAAAATGTTCAATAGCATGTATTAAATGAAAATTAAAACAACACTGAGATTCCATCTCACTTCATAAAGAATGGTTATTATCAAGATGTCAACCAATAGTGAATGCTGGAAAGGCTGTGGGGGAAAAGGAACCCTTCTCCACTGCTGGTGGGAGTGTAGACTGGTACAACCACGATGGAAATCAGTGTGGAGACTCCTCAAAAAACTAGGATTAGAAGTTGCATTCAACCCAGCTATTCTCCTTCTGGGTATCTTCTCAAAAGAATTAAAATAGTCATAACACAGTGATATATGTACACCCATGTTTATAGAAGCATCCTTTGTAATAGCCAAATGTTGGAAGCAACTTACGTCCTCATCAACCAAACAAAGGATAAAAATTGTATATATATGGTACTAAACAAAAAAAAAGAACAAACTGGAGACTTTTAAAGGTAAATGGCTGCAACTTAGATCATACACATAAGTGAAATAAATAGGATTTATATGTACAAACATCGTATTGTCTTCTGAGTGTGAGAAACTAGATTAAATAACAAAACCAAGAGAGTAGCATACTGAAAAATAAATATTAGATTATCATTAGTCATAATCTAATGGTGTTTGTAAATAGGATCTCAAGTCCACATCTTGTACAGCAATTAACCACTAAGAAGAATGTATGCAGTGTGTTAGTTATTGAAACTGTCCTAGCTATTTGATTTGAAACTGTCTTATTGCTATGTTTATCAATAAAATTATGAAAAAATAAGTAAATAAATAAATAAATAATGCATTAAAAAAGAAACTAGAAATGAGTAAATGAGATGCAAATGTACAATAGATATTGTATATTTGGAGGAAATTGTTCACTAGGCTTATTCCCGCTAGCAGGCAAGCAGAATAGCCTTCAAGCAGCGGTGAATACTGCCGCTTCAGAAACTAGTTTAGTCAAATTCTTCATTCATATTAAATGACATAACTCCTCTCAAATTATTCACACAGGAGCTTTGAAATAGCATAAATTATTTCAAGTGGCTCATATCACATTCATGAAATCCTTTACATTAAATGAATGGCTTCTGTGTCTGCCTGTTATTGACAGATGGGAGCAGAGTGAATATATTAGTTATGAAGAAGAATAGGCTGTTCATGTTAAAAATAAGAAATAAATAGAAAAAATGGATCATGAATAAATATGATCATTCTGAAAAAGCACTGCATGCCAGATTTCATGAAAATATTTTATCTGTTTTATAGTTCAAAGCCAGATCCTCAGTGAATGATTCAATCATTTTTCATCCTTCAATTCATTCAAAGTTCATTATACTATCTCAAAATAGCACTGAGGGTTTTTTTTTTCTATTAATGACTGAAGAATTCTTTAGAGGAAAGGGTAAACTGTAGCCTATGTCTCAGATCAATAATAAAGTATCATGCTTTGAGTTTACACTTCATTAAGGAAAACACTGATGTGGTGATTATAGAAAACACGTGATGGAAAAATAGTGGTCACTGATCATCTTAGACAGCTTGGCCCAGAGTTGCCGTCAGTGGTGCTGCCGAGCAGCAGGGGTGCCCCACTGAGCCTCATTTCAACATTTGGGCTCTGTAGGAAGGTATAATTTGCTGCTTTTTGTGCAAATTAATAATTCATTATAATAAAAAACTGTAGTCTGATTCACATCTAGAAAATGAAATATCGTCTATGGATTTTTTTCAGAATTGGAAGAATGCAATGACAGACATATGATAAGATAGTCAATTTTCCTGATAGTCAGAGTGTTACCATTGATACTCATCAATTGACAAGGCTTTTTAAATGTCTGATAATAATATATTGGTGGCAGGAGCTGTCACGCATTTCTAGAGATAATATACATTGAGTATAACCAGTTTAATAAGCAGCTAAGTTATAGCTAGTAAATTGAATTTATGCATTCTTTTTTGTTTAATGTATTTTAGTACAAGGACTACATGGTTTCACTATACAGAATACATTCCTAGTGATCCTCCTGTTTTCAGCCTCCCAAGCACTGGGATTACAGGCATTCACCATACACAGTTTCAGTGGCCGGCTCAGCATCCCCGGGGTACAAGGCTGGCATGGCACGCTAGGAATCAAACCCTGTTCCCTGTACCTGTTCAGAAAGTGTTTTAGTCTGTTGAGTTGATTGGCTGGGCTGAATTTATACATTCTTTAACCTCAGCACTTCATCCTTAATTTCACATTTATCATACATTCCTTAAAAAGATATGCTTGTTGCAGCAATGTCTTAATGGTGAAGAAAAATTACAGATGACTTAAATATTCAACAACAGGATAATGAATGAATAACTAGTGCTGGAAATCATCATACTTGAGATTAAATGAACAGGGTAGATCCACATATGCTTCATGAATAAATATAATATAAAAACCATTGTAAGTGGGGCCGGAGAGATAGCTCAGTAGAATAAGCACTTGCCCGGCAAGTGCAAGGGCCTGAGTTCAATCCCTGGTTCCACCAAACAAAAATTAATAATCATTATAATAAAATACAAACAACCTGGTACTATTCCTAGGAATTTCAAAACTTTGAACAATAACACCATTGTTAATGCATATTGAAATAATTGAACCATTTTGAAAATGGTAACTATTAAAATTAATAGACCCTTGGCTACACTAGCCAAAAGAGAGAGAAAATCAAAGCATCACAATCAGAAGTAAAAACGAATGCACTGCAAGAGATCCAACTGCAACACAGAGGATTGTCAGAGACTACTTTAAGAATCTGTGTCCTAACATGGGAAAACTCTAGGAGAAATAAATTTCTAGACATAAAAGACCTACCAAAACTGAACTAAATGGCTCCAAAAATCCTACATAAATTGATAGCAAGCAATGAGATTGAAGGAATGATAAAAATCTCCTGAGGAATAAAAAGCCAGGACCAGATGGATCCACTGCTAAATTTCACCAAATCTTTACAAAATAACTAACACTACTACTCCTTAAACTATTACATGAAATAGAAAAGGAAGGAATGCTTCCATACTCAGTGACAATGCCAATACCAATCTGACACCAAAGTGGTACATGGTTAAGGGCACGCAAAAAAGAAAACTATAGACCAATATCCTTGATAAACATATATGCAAAAATCATAAATACTTACAAGCTGAACTTAGCAGCAGAGTTACAGTACACAGACTACAATCAAGTTGGCTTCATCCCAGAGATGTATGCAAGGAATGGGGCACACAGGGACTCCCCCTACTGTGCAACTCTTTAATTTCACAAGTTTTATAGAAATAAAGTGGGGTATACAGTTACTAGACCTGTCTTCACAATGTGCTGATGTGAAAAATGACCTATGTGATTTTTGTAAAACATCTAATAACCTCACACTCTACTCTCCTCTTCCACATTTTCAGAAATGTGGTATTTTTGAATGCTTATAAGAATCAAATGAAATGCAATATGAAAATGTTGATGAAATTGAATTTAAAATTTATGGTACATTGTGTAGCTGCAGTTATCATGTTAAAATATGGTGATATAATATTAAAGTTCAATTTACTAAACACAATTCTGTAAGGAGCTTTCTGGGTATGGTGGCACAAATAATACCAACACAAGAGGCTGAGGCAGAAAGATCGCTATGAGCTCAAGTCCAGCCTGGATCACACAGGGAAGCTTTGCTCATAAAAATATCCATAAGTGGCAAGGATCTTGATAAGTTAACATAAAGTGGTACTGTGTGAAATATGACACGCTTCCTACAGAATTTAGGCATGGCACACTTACTTGGTACCTAGCACCTAGGTAGGTATAGAATTCCATAGTTTGAAGTACCTAACATAAGATATTTTTGTAAATAAGTAGTGTTAAATAAAAATAATTGTTTTATTTTATTTCTCTAAGAGTGCTCCTGATAACTTGCAATCCTTGTTAACTCAATCACTATACTTGGGCCATTATGAAATCTTTGGACTCAATGTTATTCACATTTGGTCTTTGACCTTCTTCTTGATCAGGACTGAAACCTCTACAAGTTGTGAACTGAACTTTTTGTCATCATTCTTTGATAATAGTTTTTTAATATCATAAACATTTATGTTGTAACCTTCCTGAAGCCCTGTTTCTCAACATCTTCCATCTGTGGTCTGTCATCTCCACCTATTCTAAACATAAACCAAATCAAAAGCTTCAGAAATCTTCTTTCTGACTCAACCCACAGGCTACTGTTTTTATAACTTTATTTCTTGGTCCTACTAAATCTATGTTTCTCCCTTATATCTACAATTAGTCTTAAATCAGGATCTTCTTCAACTGTTTCAGTTTTTTCATGAATTATTTAACGTCCTACCAAAAGCTAGCTCTCATGATTAGCTAGTTAAACATTGCTCTTGTCTTACTTTTCTCATTGCTGAGACTAAATATCAGTCTCCTGAAGTTCAAGGAGGAAGGTTTGTTCAGTTCACAACTTGTAGAGGTTTCAGTCCTGAGTTGTTCAGCTCCAAGATGGGGTGGTCTGGCACAGGGTTATCACAGAGGAGACACAGTTCATGGCATGACATGCAGAAGGCAGCAACAACAAGCAACAAGAGATGAACAGCAAGCCAGGATCCTGTTTGTGTTCGTTGTATTTTTCCAGACAACCCACCATTAGGACAGATAGCAATCATATCCTTAATCCTAGAATTGCATCCTTGATTCCAGCGTCACATGCTGTAGATGCCACCACCTCTGTAGAAGCCCCCACCTATGACTGCATGAGGCTTTAGGGGGACGTCGTGACATAAGTCATAATAGCTCTCATCCAAGGTAGGAATTATTTATCTTCTAAAATTTACACTAGTATAGATCTTTGTTTCTTAACTCTGATTAATCCCATTAAGTTACTCAATCTCCTCTGTCTACAAAATATCTAGAGGCTCCATATGTATAAATGAGCCCCCATCTTTGGGTCCTCAATTGTTCCCTTACTGTTTTTTCCCACTACTGGAGACTGAACCCAGGATTTTCTAACAGAGCTACATCATAATCCTGTTTTTATTTTGAGACAGTGTCTCACTAAGTTGTTAAATTGCCCAGGCTGGCCTCGAGGGTACAGTCCTCTGGCCTCAGCCTACAGTGCAGGATTCAGTCACCTTGCCCAGCTCCTCGGCCATGTTCTTAATCTACAACCCCTTCATCTATTTAGACAAAACAAACGCAAATACTCTGCTCTCTTATTCTAACAATCTTAAACCATCTCCTTTAGATTTTTAAGGAATTTATAATCATCCAGTGTTTCCTTGTATGTTTTCACAATTTCTCAATTTCTGCATTCTTCTTGGTTTTGTCTTCTATCCTATTGCCTCAATTCTGTATTCACTTACTTCCTTCTTCCAGTCTAGTGAAGGCATTCTTCAGACATGTATTCAAATTATCTTCTTTTATAATTGCTTCAATAGGTCAATTTCATGTAGAGTTATAGCTTCATAAGTGTCTTTCTAGCAAAATGAAAACTATAGATTAGCCTTTTCTTAATTTCCACTGAGGATCTATCAGTAATAAAATGAACAGAGGGACATGGCAGATAGCTCAGTAGAATAAGTGCATGCCTAGCAAGCGCAAGGGCCTGAGTTCAATCCCCAGCTCTGAAAAGAAAAGAAAATAGAAAAGAAAAGAAAAGAAAAGAAAAGAAAAGAAAAGAAAAGAAAAGAAAAGAAAAGAATAAAATGAATAGACAATACAATGATTACACATGCAGGTCTGATTTATTTCACTAATAAGTATGGTCTCTAACTGCAGCCATTTATTCATAAATGCCATGAGTTTATCTTTTTTATATTTGAGTAATATTTCATGGTATAAAAATACCACATATTTTAATGCATCTTTTTTATCTTACATCTTCAGAATTTCAAAAACAATATACTACTTAGGCAATCTCAAAATATAATATTTACTGTGAATCCAGTATTTGTATTCAAATTCTCCAGTATATATAGAATTGTTATATTTGAGGGGTTGTCTAAAACTCCTTTTAACAATACTCTAACTTTTTAATCTATCATTAAATAACTATTTAATGATAATTTAAACAAATATTCTATGCCTGCTTTTGTCTCTTTTTTGCACTTAAATCCAATATTACCTTTACTAAAGAGAATTCTGATCAAGGCATAACTGACTACATTGCTTTTCTACTCAAGTTATTTATGTATTTCCACTTTTAGAGGGGTACGAAACATTTAATAAGTAGTAGCTGTTTCTTCCTTGGGTGCGGTTACAGTACTAGCCTTTCATGAAACATTCTCTGCTCAAACTTCTTCACCAACCTCTGTCCAAAGTAACTTTTTCTCATGATTCTTACAGAAAACATCATTAATTTCACCACCTCAAATTTACTTCTCACTACTGATCTTCCTTAACACACTAAAAAATCTTTCCTCTAACCCAAATCCCATTCTGCACTGTACTAAGGGTTCTGAGTTTCTAATCATTCAACCAAGTGTACGAATTTTAATTCCTAATCTCATAGCCTGAGTGACATTAACTTGCTCAATTATACACATATCTAATAAATATTTATCGAATTAAAATGTCATTGATCTAATTTAATTCACCTTGGGCTTGCCACTTGATCTTTCAATTATTACTTAATATATCAGAAATAGCTTATATTTTTCTTTAACTTCTCTAGAAAATGCTATAGGAATATTACTCTAAAGCTACACTAAATAAGAATAAACTCACTACAAAGCTTCCACAAACACTAAATTAGCACATATCAAAATACTGCTCCTAGAAAGAGTTCAAGGCTCAATTCCCATGAGCCTTTGGTCACCTTTACATCAACCTACTAACATGTAGCCTTATTTTTAGTGTGATTCTGCTTATAGACACCCAATTTAATCCTTACTGCTGGTTCATTAATATTGTACTCATAGCCAATAGCACTGTAATTTATTCCTGAATGAAGTTTATCTAGCACATGTACTTTCTCTGTAAAGTAGACCACAACTTTTTTTAAGAGCACTAATCAGACTTCAGTATTATGTGGAAAACCATTTTAAATAGCTAAATTGTCAAAAAAAATCAATGTCACTAAATGTATCTGAGGAAGTACTCTTGTTTACAAGATGAACTGAGACTAGAAGAGAAAACATTTGTCTTCTTCAACTTCAGGGGACAAATGTCAGGTGACTCAAATTTTTCTCAGCTCTGCACATATCTGAGGCTGACTGCAAGGACACTGATTTTTGATATGGGGGGGTACAAACAAAATTTAGCAAGTACATGAATTCACAAATACAGACTGCAAGAATAGTAAGGATCCACTATTGTATAAGTATTTTTGCAATATATTGGTACAGTAATTGTCAAAATTGTCCCAACAATAAGTTCTGCTTGCCTGGATTTATACCCATGTGTAATCTATCACAATGGTGCTGGCTTTGGCCATGAGACTAGTTTGGCCAACAGGATATCAGTAAATATTAAGTCATCAGTACTTGTAAAGAACATGCATATCAGGCTTGAGCTCTTGGAATTCTACCACTATGTGAAGAAGCCAGAGCTACTTGACCAAAGAACAGCTCACCAGCAGTCAGCCAGCATCAACCATAAAATGTGAAAAAGGCCAGCAATTGTCAGGCCACAAGATGACAGCATTGGTGTAAGTGTCTCAGTTAGAAAACTGTCCAACTCAAACCATCCCAAATTCATGAACTGCAGACCATTAAAAAAAATCAGCTATTGTTCTAAATGCCTAAGTACTGAAGTATTTTATTACAAAGTAATAAATAACATATATCTCCTCTACATTGTTCAAGTCTACAATTTTTAATAGTCTGTTTTTAAATTGTGCAAATTAAAAAACTCTGCAGTATTTGCAAGTAAACTTTTAGTCTTACAAAAATTTACTTTTCACTGAAATTTCAGAATAGAATAATATCTTCATTGTGCTCAAGGACAAAATGAAGTATCTTAGCATGCAGGCTTATTGTCAACAGAGTATAAGCTTATTGTCAGGCTCCGCACAGCACAACAAGACGCAGCAGCACTCCTGAGCCACTTGTTCATCCTTGACATCATCTGCAGGGGCATTTCCACAACCATGAGAGAAACTTTTAGCTTTCACTTTACTTGATATTTAAATTTATATTTATTTTTTTAGGAGCAAGAGTATGCCAAGTCTCTCCAACTTGTAAACATTTTTCTAAATTACCTTAACTATTTCCCAGTTAGATTGTGTTATAAAAACTGAAACCACCTTATTTCAATGTAATATTTTCCAGCCATGCATATTTAACATTTTTATCTGCTATGTATGTGTATATATATGCAACAAAAGATGAATGGTAAAAGTCCCATCTTACAGAGATGGAATATGAAATGCATAAAGATAAGAAACATACTATTATATATATGATGGTAATAATGAAGTGACATTTCAGTAACTAATGAACTGTATCATTTAATAGATTTTCTTTATTTTGATAGGCTTTGTTATTTGTAACAGTAAGCTGGACAGTATCATCATATTAAAAAATGTTTTGTTATCATACTTATTTTGTGTCTATAAATAAGACATATTGAGAGAAGTAAGAATCAGAAAGGACATGGATTTCAGACATGTCAGACTTGTCACCTCTGAGAATCAGAGCTCTTTATGAGAAAGCTGCTGTGGCTTGAGATGCTAGGCCTTACGGCTTGCTCCTAGACCCCCAGAGCATCACACGTCCTGAGTGGGGCTTCTCAGAGGTGGCTGATCTGGAATGTGCGATGCTGGGCTCAAGGGTGTGTAACTACTAAATGTGTTCACCGATTGGTTTGGCACCATGCTGGTTAGGATTAGGGGTGTTCCACCCGGTTGAGTCCTGCCTGTGGGTAGCCTGGATGAAATTGTAGGGATAGAAAAAAGGGTCTGTGCTTGTCACTTGCTCCTTTTCTTTTCACTGCCTGCTGTCTGTCCTGTTTTTCTGTGGGCTGCTCCTCCTCTGCGATGCCCCTCTTCCGTGCCATCCTGCCTTCGAGCCAGCCAACAATGGACTAAAAGCTCTACAAAATAAGAGCCAAATGAATCTTTTCTCCTTTAATGTTGGATTTCGGTATTTTGTCTCACCAATGAGAAAAATAACTAAGACATGTAGATTCTTTTGCTACAAGATTATGCTTTTGTGTTTGTGAAAAATATCCTGTATGTTTAAACCGTAACAGTAGGAAGTCATCTCCTACTGAGATAGGCAGACAGTAAAAATTCTACACAATGAAGAGCTGAGGAGGGCCAGCAAGATAGCTCAGCGGACTAAGTACCTGCTTAGGCAAGTGCAGGGAACAGGGTTCCATCCTTAGCATCACATGCCTGCTGGCCATGCGCTCAGGTGCACCAAGCCAGCCACCAAAACAGGGCGTGGGGTGCACGCCTGTAATCCAGTGCTGGGAGGCTGAAAACAGGAGGACCACTATGAGTCGGAGCTGCGGAGTGAGACCCTGTACAAAATACATTTAAAAAAAAAATGTTGAGGAATCTCTTTTCTACTAAAGATTTCAATTAAAGAGTGTCTCTTCCACTAAAACCAGAAGTAACACCCTAATCTGTTACAAGTTTTGCATAACATTTTTTTCTAATGACTACTTTCCATTTTGGGATAAATGTGATATTTTTCTTTTAATATCTACATAATTTTTTTTCAAAGATAAGCGCCTATATTTTTTAAATCTCTTGGAACTTGAAACTACTGAAAACTGAACACTAATGGAAAGAACTTAAAGATTTGATGGTGACAAGTGTTGAATTTTATCTGAGCTCCTTGATCCCAGATAAGAGCAAGACTAAGACATCTCCACACCAGTTTGTGTTTGAGAATGGCCCAGCACAACGAGCTCATCCCCTCAGGACTCAAGCAAGATTCAGTGCCTACTCTTTCTTATGTCTCCTCAAAGATCCCAGATGACTTCTTTCTTTACCTGCATATTGGGATAGAAAAATGAATTCTGAGGTCTGCTAAAACAGTAAGAAAACTTTCAGTCAAATCATTGCAATAAAAGTTAACCTTATTAAAAAAAAAGAGAAAGAGAGAGCTTAAGCCTTGAATACACAGAAAAGTAAGGGTTTGCAGACAAGGAAGAGAGCTAAGGAGTTAGAGAACGTAAAGTTACTGAAAGGAGAACAAGAAGTAGGAGGATTCTTGCTAAATTGGCCTAACATGATCCTTGCAAAAAGCAGACCAAGGACTTACGTAGCAACAGTGAGGGGGAGCTTGTGCATCTAGCAATGCTCAGCTCCCAAGGATGGAGGATATTTTTGCTAAACCTAGTGAGAGTCATACTCAGAATGGACTGCACGGATGGGCACAGAAGGCGGAAGGTTAGCCTTGTTCCAGGAGAGAGCTATGAGACCTCTAAGGTTTGGCAAAGAAGAATTGGTCACAATACAAATCTGCAGCCTCTGCTTTTCCTGAAGATGTTTCTCATTCGCGGATCTTCTCCTTGTTGTAACAGTCTGCTGATAGCCATCTCTTTGGGTTTCTTGTGCATTTTGTGCACAGCAATGTTGAAATGTTCACTTTTCATCTTATGACAGAGCTGATGTTGTTAACTGGGCTTGTTCAGAGGTTTCGAGAGCCTAGATCTCTGAAGCCACAGAAATGTCTCTGTGGGAATATGAATTTTTTGGAAGTAATGGTTTCACATTCTGTATTTGACAGATTTTTCAGTTAAATTTACACACCTATATTTAAGAAGCACTGTTCGGTGTTTTTCATAGTTTATTTTATTCTGAGATTAGGTAGAAGTCTGTGATTTGTTAATTCAAAATATGAGCTCTTTTTTTTTTTAGAAAATTTCAAATTTATAAGAAATTTGTTTTCTTGAATTGAGACAGATTAAAGGCTAAGAAGACAAATAAATTGCAGAAATTTGACTGTCTTAGCCACAGAATTAATGATTCTATGCTAATTTTGAAAGGTAAAATAATCTTAATAAAACAGTGTAAATGAAATGAAGGTGAAAGTATTTTTTGAGATGATAGGCAGTCTAATTTTATTCTATTTATATGGTTATCATTGTTACTTTAAATTCTGATTAGCCCTGTTAATCATTATAAACTCTTTAAGGAGAAAACAGTAGTTCACACAAAACTGAATCATTTTGCCCTTGCACATTGTCTTTGGCAAGTGAATTCTTTTATGGTGGTTGTAATGAAGACACATGGACATTGATTATCTGAAGTATCAAGTATTTAATTTTCTTTCAAATGGAATGCCCTTGATATTATTTTAGTTATGCTCTGCAGTACTTTTCATCTATGCAACTTAAAGAGAATGGAGCTGAAGTGATGAAACTGTCATCATATCATGAGTAACACTATGATTACCATAGAAATATTAGCTCATTTTTTCCATATCCATTAATTTCACTTTATTTTGAAATTGAAATATACACATGCTAAAGGAGAAATTGTGCAAGTGGACAATGTTCTACATTTTATAATTCACTCTGAGAGTTTTGAGAAGGTGCCACAGGTACCTTATTCCATCTCTGTTCCTCTCCATAATTGCTTGACCATGCTGAATTTGGTTCTGCAGCCTCACTCAGCTATCATTTGTCTAATTAGTCTAAAATAATTAATGCCAAAATATATTCCCTCCATAAATAAATGAATAATAAGTACTTCATACATGCAAAGTCAGAATAGTAGAAATACAAGTAACGATGCAGGTAACAAGTAATGACAAATGCATGCAATGTTTACTGTATTTTCTGTACTATGTCATATAGTTAACATGCCTCTTCAGTTGTATCTTCAGAAAAAAAACTCTACCATGGGTTCTTAAACACAGTGAATTTATTGGGTTGCTTTCAGGAATATTCACAGTGGAAAGAAGCAGAGAAAATAAGCAAGATGAAGCAGAGAGAATCTCAACTTCAGTACAACAATAGCACAAGGATTAGATGATAGAATTCTAGATCCAGGTAGACCCTAAGTTTGGATTATTTTTAAGTTGAGCCAACAGAGTTAAACTTTTGTACTCTCATGTGTAACCAGTAATTACACAAGAGGATGTCTTAAGTTTTATGAGGTTCAATTAAAAAAACATACAGAAGGGGACTTAAACAACCTACAATTGTTTTCATCATAGTTCTTTTGTCACAGTTCTATAGCCTTTAAATCCCTGAGGCATCAAAATTTTTTCATTCTCTTGGAGGAAGTACTTCCTTTTGCCTGGGTGATGGCTCATCTTTTGTCTCTTCACACAATGAACCTCCTGTGGACATGTTCATCAGGTATTTCTCTCTGTACATCCTAATATTATAAGAGTGCTATCTGGATTGGATTGGACATATTTCACAACCTCATTTTAACTTCATTAACCCTTACAATGATCTGTCTTCAAATACATAAGGGTTTCTAGGAGTCAGAATCACAAGATATGAATTTGGAGGGAAGACAGTTCAATGCATAATACTCATTCTGTAGGCCCTTCTGCATATCCTTCTCACACACAAAATGCATTAACCTCTACCCTATCAGTCCAAAACTTTTACCCCACTATGACATCAAAATGAGGTCTAGAATCTTAAATAAGTATCATTTAGGTCAACTGTGAGTAAGATTTAGGTTATGGTTTATCCTGAGCTGAAAATCTATGGAATCAAACAAGCTATACCATTCTAAAATACAAGGTTGGCAACTCTTTAAGAATAAAGGAATATGATCATCTCAATCAGCACAAAAGAAGCATTTGAAAAAGTCCACCAACCATTCGTGACCAAAACTCAATAGAAAATTGTAATAAAGGATGTTTAACTTAACCTGATTAAAGGTATTGATGACAAACCAACAGCCAATATCATACTAAATGATCAAAAACTGAAAGTTTTCACTCTAAAATCAGAAATAAGAAAAGGATGTCTACTGTCACCATTCCTATTCAATGCAGTTCTGAAAACATTAGCCAGAGACATAAGACAATAGAAAGAAATAAGAGAAATCAAGATAGGAAAGGAAGAAATAAATTATCATTATTTGCAGATAACATGATATTCTACACAGAAGTCACCAAAAATTCCACCTGAAGTTTTAGATTTAATAACTGAATTCAGTCATATAGTAGGATACAAGTCAATTCTAAAAAATCAGTAGCATTCTTCTGTACAAATAAGAAATTCAGTGAAAACCTTGCCTTTAACAAGAGAATTTTTTAATGATAAATTCAAAAGTCAATCTAACAAAGGAAGTTGCAGACATTTAAATTGAAAACTACAGTACTCTGGAAAAGGAGATAAAGAAATTGTCACAAAATGGAAAGATATCCCTTGTTCTTGTGTAGGAAGAACCAACACAGTGAAAATATTCATACTTCAAAAATTGTTCTACATACTTAATACAATCCCAATCAAGATACCAATAGCAAATTCACAGAATTGGAGAAAATCATTCCAGAACTCATTTGGAACCAGAAGAAACCTAGAAGAGCAAAGCAATTCTGAACCATAAAGGCAAAGCAGGGACATCACAATCTCTGAATTAAATTATAATACAAAGTTACTGTGATAAAAAAAAAAGCATGGTATGGGCAAGAAAACATATTTGAGGGTCAGAGGAACAAATTAGAAGATGCAGAAGAAACTCCAAACACATTCAGTCACCATATCCTTGACAAAGGTACCAAACACATTTCTTCGGGGCTGGGGAGATAGCTGGGATCAGGGCAATAGCTCAGTAGAATAAGCACTTGCCTGGTAAGCACAAGGACCTGAGTTCAATCCCCAGTTCTGCCAAAAAATAAAAAAAATAATTAAAATTAATATTAAAAAACATGCTCTCTGGAAAAGACAGACTCTTTAAGAAATGGTGCCAGAAAAGCTAGCTTTCTACATGCCAAAAATTAAAATTAGACCCATGACTCTCACCATACACTAAACTAAATGCAGAATGGATCAAAGTTCTTAATATTGAAACAAAAACACTAAATCTACTAGAAGAGAGAGTAAGAACAACTGTTTTATCAATTATTTTTAATTTTTAAAGAGAACACAAAAAATAGTTTTAAAAAACATTAGAAATGATACAGAATTTCACTAAACAAAATGATAGGAATTCAATGGTTGTCATGTTGTGTATTGTTGTCTTCAAATTAATTTGTTCAAATTACAAAATATAAACCTGTAGGGTTGGTCAAAATTTATTAAAAAATTTAAAAGGAGAGAGAAAAAATTAAGCATTAATTACTCCCTTCAATAGACCAGCAGAAATGAGCAGTGCAATCATCCAAGCTATTATATATATATATATATATATTTCTTTTTCCTCTCTTTTCTTTCTTTCTTTTCTCCTTTCCCTCATCCCAGTTTCTCTTTCTCATTGAACAGTTTCTTCCCCTCCCTCAGTACCAATTGTATTTTTTAGATCCTATATACTCTTTCAGGTTCTTACAATAGGGAGAGAATACAATGTTTTCAAACATGGGTCTAATTTATTTTAATAAGTGCAACTCCTAAAGAGATGCAGCTATTGACTTCTCAGTATGTTCCAGAAAAAATTTAAAAGCAGAATTTCACAGAGGCACACCCATGTTTATACCATCAGAGTTTATAATAGCTACATCTGGGAAAATGTAGTCCAAATGCCAATCAATTGATTAATGGATAAAGAATATGTGATTTTTTATGCAATATAGTACTACTCAACCATAAAGAAGGATACACTTGAGACATCTTCCTTATGGACTACAAATGGTGGAGCAAGGATATGAATCTGGTCCAATCTAAATCAAGTTTTAATCACTATATTAAACTCTAGTTGAAATGACTTCTTGGAGAATTAACTGAGCTAACTTGTAGGATACAAAGTGGCTAAAGTGGCTAAAACCTGAGTATTTATGATGTTCAATATATGTTTGCTGGAAGAAAGAGAATGAAAGAATAAATGAAATTCATGCTAAACTTTCCTTCAGTATAATATGAAAAATTGAATATGTGAGAAGAAAGAATAGAAAAAAGAAGCATATTTTCTGAGCATTGACTATACCTTATGTATTAGAAATGTGCAGTCTATTGAATTGTTTGTATGACATACATGTGTCAGAGAGTTCTATCTTGAGCTATTGATTCTACTATTTTAAATAGTGTTTCCAAGTAAAAATAAGTGTCTGGTAGTCATAATGTCAGTGGTAGAATGAAAAACATGTTCCTTTAAAGATAGGGTCTCCTTCTAATCCTAAAACTCTATTAATATTACCTTATATAGCAAAAGAATAGTTAATTGCCTTTTTTGTTAATAGTCTGGCTAGGTTAGAAACCTTGTTAGAAATAATGAATCTTGGAACCAAAATGGACATGTGTCCTTCTAGGAAGAAGTTCGGAGACACTCATTCTATCCACTAATTGTAATATGTCAACTTGACTAGAGTGAGAAACACCTACCTGATTTATACTGCACAACTGTGGGTTTGGCTGTGGATTGAGCCATAGGCCAACAAACTGAGTGAAGTCCCACCCAGACTGTAGCTGACATAAACTAAAAATTGTAGTTAGGGTGGTATGAAAAGGGAAACAAAGAAATGTGTAAACTTTGAAAGCTTCAGCCTGTAGACATCAGTTTCCATTATTCTTATGCCTCTAACATAGCTTCACATCAGCAATACTCCAGTGAACTTCCAGGCCATTGACCTTGGACTGGTGCTGTATACTTTATCCTTTTTGTCCACAACTTCTGTCTTTTCTGCTCTATCAGCTACTGGATTTTCCAACTCTCCCAGCACACAAACTGCTACCATTGTGTACTCTCCTACTTCAGATCCCATACATTGCCTAATAAATGCTCTTGCATAATTATACAGATATTTTCTCTTGTTTCTGTCCTATAAAACACTAACAATTCCACACAGACAGGGAGGGAGAATACAAATGAGCATGTAGGGAAAGGGGAGGCAGAGACAAAAGGGAGAGGGAGAGAAAAAGGAGAGAGAGAGAGAGAGAGAGAGAGAGAGAGAGAGAGAGAGAGAGAGGAGAAGAGAGAAGAGAGAAGAGAGAGGAGAGAGAGAAGAGAGAAGAGGGGGGAGAGAGAAGAAAGGGGCAGAGACAAGAGAGGGGGAAAAGAGAGGGGGAGAAAAGACAAAAGTGAGAATGAACGAGGAGGAATAGAAGAAGGGAGGGAAGAGAAAGAGGCCATTTGAAGATGAACCAATAGTATTTGGGTGATGCCATCACAATTTAGGGAATATTTGACTTACAGAACAGCCAGAAGTTAGAAGAGGCAAGGAATGGGTTAGGCCCCAAAGCCTTGTAGGGATAGCCTTCCTGTCACCATCATGATGATTTAAAGACTATGGCTCCTAGAACCATAAGAAAATGTATTTCTGTTGTGTTAAACAACCAAATTTTTGGCAATGTATAATAACTACAATGGGAAACTAACAAAATATCTTGAGGGGATATACTTTACTACATTCTGCTTATTTTCAAAGGTAGTTTGGAAAGGTAAATTATTGTCTGTACAGTTACAATTGAATTTTGTAAGAAACACCTTGTTGATTTCCACTAAAATTAAGAAAAACCTCAACATTTTGTTGAATTTTTTTTTGGGAGGTGCATCATTCAGAATGCCTTCAGGGCAGGTCTGGTTTGGCTTGAGGATGAGGAGATCTAACCACAGCATCCTGAGCCTGACTGCTTTGTTTCAGCAGGCACTTAAACACCTGAGCTAATTGCTTTTCATTTCCTCAAAGTGTCTAAGCTAGTTAAAAGAGAAAAGTCTTGGCATGGCATTATTTGAGTGTGTGACAATGAGAATAATTAAATAATTGTATTGATTCAAGCAGGAATTGCCCAAAAGGGCAATGCATACAGACAAGAAAGTATCTCCACTACATCTTCGTATAAACTACAATGGAGAGCACAATGATTATCTCTGGAAGGTGATATAAAAAGGGCACAATTTCAAACATCTATAAAAAGGAGTCTTAAATATCTCATTGAGAAGACTGGTTGTGGTGGTGCTTGCCTGTAATCCCAGCACTTGGGTGGCTGAAAACAGAAGAATCGCTAAGAGTCTGATCTGTGTAGTGAGACTCTGGAGACACTTTACTACATACATAAAACAAAATCTCAATGAGAGAAGTATTTGGAGAGACACAGGAGCAAGAAGAACAAATCTAGTAGTTTCCCCCAGGAAGGATTACGGATTTAGTGACTGATTTAGTGACTGATTACAGATTCAGGTCAGGTTCACGCAGAGGACCAGAAGAAAGCCGTTCAAGGGGCTAGCTCTATGGGTCAAGTCCATGCAGACATGAACACCAATACCTAACAGAGCTTGCTTGTTAATTTTTCCTCCACAACTGTATGAAGACAAGTTTCCATTTCATTGATTAGAAATGCCAGTGTTTAAAAACAGTGCCTATTGCAAAAGTGAAATGGAAAGAAGCCAAGAGATAGAAAGAAGATGGAGGCAAAGGAGAAGGAAAATAAGAAAAAAAGAGATGCTATGTGCATTGCTCTAATTCCTCACAAGGACTATGATCATTGTATATTGCAAACATGTATTGATAAATAAGTAAATAATGCCTACAACACTATAAGTGTTCACCTGTCGCCTAAGGAAAACAAATTCCAATGAAACCCATGTTGGTCATTAGTGCCCAAATGAGTGTCCATTAAATGGAATCGGGCTTTCTATCATTTGGAAACACCTTCTGAATTCCCCAGGGAGGCTCAAAATGATGCCCAGTTCCATAAAATGGGCCCTGACTTAATGATCTTGTCCAATAGCTATTCTCTCAAGGAAAGAATTAAAGAATGACAAAAGTTTGAATGTCATCCATACCTCCCATGTTTTAACATCTTCCCTGTAAGCAGTAAGAAAGGAAACTCTGGGGATAGGGACAAAAATCAGAATTCTGGACCTGAAGCAGAAGTTCCTGATTCTCAATCCTTTTTCCTTTCTAGAGCCACACTGGTGCCTGCGAGGCACTAACTATTAAAAGATCAATGCCATCTTACTAATAATCAAGGATTTCTGTGTTAAAACAACAGCACATGATGTTTGGGAAAATTGATTTTTCCATAAGAAAAGCTTAAAATAAACATACTATTTCAAGAGAATCGTGGTTGGCACTAAATGGAAATGTCATATGTTTAACTAAAGTAACAGGAATACTTGCATTAGTCACTTAACTTCTTTGGGCCTTATTTCTTTCTTCTGTAAAATGAGGAGGTGAAAAGATAATTATCAGTCATGTTATAGTCTTCAATGGTCTAGAAATACATATGACTCAGTCATGAAAAGCTGGAAAGGCTCTGCTTCTATAAAGAGAAATCATTTCCTTGCTGCTGTAAATATTCATAGAAGGAAATCAAAATTTATCAGATAGTAGTAAAAATTAACCTATTATGTTATACATTTTATTATTCAGCAAGACAAAGTAAAATTAAATAGATTTCTTGGTAGTATAGACTCTGGAGATAGAGACATTCAGTGATTTGGGGATCAAATTAGGTCTTCATACTGACCAAAGAAATATTGTGAGCTGTTTGCACTGTGCTTATGAACTACATCCACACCATTCCGAATCACTGGAATAGCCTGTTGTCACATTTTTATTTCTATACAAAGACATGATGAGGGAAGTTGCTTATACAATTCTGGCATTGTATTCATGTTCAATTATGTTAGGATTTTGGTATAAGTTTTCTATGATAACAAATTTTATGGTCATACATTTTAGAGCCAAATGATTTTTAAGCTTTTCTCGGACTAGTTTCTTCAAACAATTGTTGTGCATTAGGTACCTTTTTTCTAGTCAATATTTGAAAGAGGCAAACAGAAAATAAGATTTTTGTATTTGAGTTTTAACCTTGACACTAAAGTTAACTCTTTTCTCACCTTTTAAAATAAAATGAGTACCAAGGACTTTCCTAGTGTTTTAAACAAATGTCTGACCCTAAAGAGCACTTCTTCACCAGAGCCACTTTCTTTTACCATTTATCAGCTTGGTCCACATGGGTGACAAAACATCTTCTGATACTTTGTTTCAGTGAGATCACCAGGGACACCTAATTTCCAAATTCAGAAAACTATTTTAAATCCTAAGTCTATTTTGCCTATTTAAAATAGTTACAAATGTATGTGTTTTCAACATTCCTTAATTTTTCAAGGTAAAAGCTCCTATTACTTTTTTTTATTCTATTAGCCTGTTCCTTAACCTCTAGCATTGCTTCAAGTTTTGCTCCAGTTTTCCATGAAATGCTTTCTCATCTGTTCTAACCTCATATAGCCTTTACTCAACTTTACAAATCATCACTTACAACCTATTTGCCATTTGATCTGTGAACCTGATCATACCCGTTTTCATCTATACACACTGCATCTCAGATTTGACACATAATGTACACTGTAAGTTGTAATGGTCAATTCAAAATCTCCTTACTGCCTGCTGCTTCTCCAAAATGTTCTCCTTCTACTCTTATCAATCCTAACTTTCAGACCTCTGAATTACACATATGGTTCTTCAATCTCTGTTAATGGGTTGTCAAATTCTTCAAATTTTATCTCATAAATTCTTTTTTTTTTTTTTTTTTTGTATTTTAGGAAAGGGTCTACAGGGTGTTCAGGGTCTCACTACTAGATCGGATTTGTAGTGATCCGCCGGTTTACAGCCTCCCAAGAGCTGGGATTATAGGTGCATGCCATAATGCCCAGTCTCAACTGCCATCTCAGCCATTGAGATGCCGGGGGCAGGGCCGGCACAGGAGGCCTGGGGATAGAACCCCTGGCCTCTGCACCTGCTCACAGGCTTTTTAATCTGCAGAGCTATTTGGCCAGCCTGTATCTCATAAATTCTTCAAAAAAATATTTTTTTCTGCACAGCAGAAACTTGTTCTTCTATAGCCTAGATTATGATCTTTTTTCCTGTGCACTTATTTATTTGTAAAGAGAGTTCTGGTGAAATATGATCAAAGCATCATCCAATTCGTACAAGTAAACTGTGCAACTCAAAAGCTCTCATTATGGTCAGAGGTGTGAAGTCATTATCATAATGAACTTTGCAGCCTAATAACCACTACATAAGGAAGGGGGTCCATAGCCATCAATGGTCACAACCCATTCTCCTCACCATGCTTCTCCTTCACTGCCTGAATATCGCTTACTTATTTTCTGCTCCAATATATTTGCCTAGTCTGGAAACATTTTTAATATTGCTATGATCCTCTTACAATTATACATCCTTTTACCATTGTCTTGGCATCCTTTCTTACATCTAGATGTCTATATCTCTGATAAACAGCATTCTACTTTCAACTTCTGCGATCAATATTTTAAATTTCACATGAGTTAGATTGTGTAATATTTGTCTTTATGTGCCTGTTGCTTAAGAGACTCAGCCATGTTGCTTCAAATAAGAAGATACAATTTCTTTTGTGACTGAGCAGTAATATGTTTTGTATATATCCAGGTTTTCCTTATGCATTTGTCTGAACTTCATCTGTTCTTCATATAAACAAAATTATAGATGAAAAAGGATGCATGAAATTGTTACCACAGAAATACAAATGATTCTGACGCTATGAGGAAAAACTATATACCAACATAATGTTAGTACAATACACCAGAACTTATGGGGCACAATGAAAGTAGTCCTGAGAGGGAAGCTCATTGCTGTGAACATTCTTAACAGAACAGCAGAATGATCCCAAATAAAATAACCTCACTATTTAGCTTAGGTCTTGGAGAAACAAAAACAATTCATTAAAAGCTAGTAATAGGAAGAAAATTGTAAAGATCAGAAATCAGTAGGATGGAGACTAAAAAGCAATATACAGAGTGAATTGAGGAGCTAATCCATTGATATGCTAAACAAAATAGACAAACACTTGGCCAGTCTTAGCAAAAAAGTAAATCTATAAGAGATGAAAAAAATGCTACCAAAGTGAACTGTCAAAAAAGACTGCCAAAATCCAGAAAGTTATTAGCAATTATTTTACAAACTTAAATAAATTGGAGAACTGAGAAGAAATGGAGTTATTCTTGAATTCATATGAACTACCAGAATGAATGTGGGTACAAAGATTACATTCAGAAGAGCTGTGCATTTGGAGACGGCAAATAAAGGTGTTGTCCATAGAAGTAGGATGCCGCGAAAACATAGAACTGTGAAAGTGGCTCTGGAAGTATCCTCAGGAATAATGAAATATTTTGATCAAAACTATTAAGTTGTTTAGAGCTTGATTGAACTTAAATATTCAGAACATAATGCAGTTTTCATTTCTTGCACAGGTATGCAATGCTTTCACACACATATGCTTCTGCCATGATATGTCCACCACCACTGGCAGGAAAGTGTACTAGCATGTGTTATATTCAAAAGTAGAACATTATATATCAATAAAGAAATAAGTACCGACAAGTGAACAATATAAATGTTTCTCTCATATGTTATACTGACAAGGCTAAATCTACAAGGCTGCCCAGTATTGGGTCTTGAACCTCCAAAATCATGAGGTAAATAAACTTTGTCTCTGAAGAGTCTCAGGTACTTCATCATAGTAATGTAAAGTGAGTACAACAAGTATATGAATTATGTCAATACTAGGAAATTGCAGCATAACAATGGCTGAATCTATCTATCTATCTATCTATCTATCTATCTATCTATCTATCTTAAATACTAACTCTTTTTGTATCCTAATTATATCCCCCAAAAGGAGAAACATGAGCTAAAGTGTCAGCCGTGATGGGAAGATCTTTAGAAATATTAGTTGAAAACATAAATTCATGTTCAGCAATCAAATTTGTAGCTTATAAATATTTCATTTGGTTAAAATAGCTTTTGTTTCATTTTGTGTTATTTGGCTTGATCCTCTGTGGTTATTTGCAGGTGCTTAAATAAGGTGTAGAGCACCACAGCTAGCTGTGTTCATGCAGCAAGACACTGCTGGTTGCTCAGTGAGTGCATCCACGTAGCTGCCTCTCAGAACAAGGCACTTATCATCTTTCCCAAATAATACAGCACCTCAATAAGTAACCACTGATCTGGTTTCTATCATCTTCTATCAATTTAACTTACTCTTGAACTTTGCCTAAATGGAATCATATCATTTTTAACCTTGTCCCTATATTTTGTTTTGAGGCTGCATTACATAGGAGAGAAGCACTTATATTATGTATTGTCAGCACTTCATTCTTTATTGATGTACAATATTCCACTTTTGGATATAATACATTCTAGTACATTTTCCTATTAGTGGACTTCTTGCAATACTTCCAGGTCTGAGTAATTATAAATAAATTTGCTGTAAATGTCTTTTTGTAAATGTATACATGCAAGCCCTCTTGTACTTATACTTAGGATATGAATAAGAATAGAATGGCTGTAGGCTGGGGACATAGCTCAACAGCACAACTCCTGCCTTGAAAATACAAGGTCATGAGTTCAATTCTAGGCACCTCCACCCCATGGAAGAAAGCAAGAAAGCAAGGAAGGAAGGAAGGAAGGAAGGAAGGAAGGAAGGAAGGAAGGAAGGAAGGAAGGAAGGAAGGAAGGAAGGGTAAAAGAGTAGAATGACCAAATAAATGGCTCAGAGGAAGGATAGCAATGTGACTGTACTACCAGATGCTGGCACTGGGACATTGTTTTAGAAGGAAAAAGTACCAGAAACAGTTCTGTCCAGTAGCAACAGAGCCACTTTCTCATGAGTTGCTCGACTTGATTGCTTTCTTCAGAAAGGTGGAAGCTCCAAACAAACTCAGGGCTTAGTAAACTCATTCATCTGTAACAGTATGTGTGAAAATTTAAGCAATAATGGCTTTAAGTTAAAGATAAGCAAATCATTTCCGAGCATAGCCAGTCCTTTGGCAAGGTTACCTCAAAGTCAAGAGCAGTGGTTGTGTTTCTCTCTCCCTGTGATGTGCAGAGCTGATGCAGGCAACTGGCTGGAGTCTTCCCAGAGTGACTTGGCCCGGATCCTGGCTCTGCCCTGGTCAGGCTGACTCACCAAGCACAGCCACAGGGCTCAGCGCTCAGGCTGAGGCAGTCATCTTTGGATACACTGCTACTCCAAGGGTCTCTCTTTTCCTTCTATGTCACTTAATAAAATTAGTCACCACCCATGGTAGATTAGCAGCGGCAGTTCCACTTTCTCGGATTTACATGAATTTATTCTCAGCAGAGAGATCAAGAGGCAATTTGTTCCATTGCTGGCCTTGAGAGGAGTGCCCATCATCTGACCCTGTAGCTTCATCTAAATAACATGTTTGTGATTATTTATTATTTGGGGTGATTATTCCCACTCTCATAAGCAGCTACTCACACATAATTTCCAGATTCTAAATTTTTCTGAGCTGATTTTTATAAGAGCAAAGGGAAAAAGAGAGGAAAAAGGAAACAACATGAAGAGGCCTAATTCATCAAAATCTTCACAGGTCAGTGTCCCACATGCTCTTGTGCCAAAGGGCTCGTCAGGCTGCTTCTCTGGAGACAAGCGCCATGTGTCTGGCTGGGCCACCCCTATACACTGGACACCCTTATTCCATGAATAGGAGCACAAATTTTGTAGAGTGGTGATGTAAACACGGCATTCTCACGTACGGTGAGAAAAAAGACAGGGTCTCCGGAAGCCCCTACAGACGAGAGCCGGGCAGGGAGGAAAGGTGCCGGTACACAGCCACACTCAGTCCTCTGACACGCAGAGATAATTCTGCAGCTGCACAGTGGAAGGCGCTGGATCCAGTATCAAGAAGCACTAGAAGCAAGCAGCACTTCTCTTCCTGAGGTACAGACAGCATGGAGTCTGGGGAGTGATTCCGTGTGCAGGCCTTCATCCTCTCCCTTGGGGAAAGCGTGCATATATCAAGGCTTCAGGGTGGGGATGGGGCCGAATGAGGCCTCTCAAAGGCACAACAGGATGCCCACCACTTGGTGGCATGTGAGAACATTAGCTGTCTGTCTTATTGTAACTACTCTTGTTGGCTTTTTCTCCTTCTCCCTCATCTTCCCTCCTGTTCTTCCTCTTCCAGCCTCCAGTTCCTACATAGGAGAACCAGGAATTGGACAACCTCGTTAAAATGGCCCAAGCCACAGCAAACCCATATATAGAAAGAATGTAGCCTTGATTTAAACAGTGAATCAGCATCCTTCATTTCCCTTGCAGATAAGTTTCAGAATTTAGCAATTCAGAAAACTGTTACTTTGCTTCTTGTGGTGTAGCCCTAGAGCATCACATGTATCCTAACAGGTTACTTTTCCAGTTAAAGAAACTATAAATTTGAATACAGTAATTTCTTTTTTAAAAAAATGTATTTGGTACAAGGTCTCACTACACAGCTCAGACTCCTCCTGATCTTAGCTTCCCGATACTGGGATTACAGGCGTCGGCCACCGCATCTGGTCTCAGTGGCTGGCTCAGTGTGCCTGGTGGCAGGGACAGCTCAGCATGTGGTGCTGGGGATCAAACCCTGGTCCCTGCACTAGCCTAAGCAGAAACTTAGTCTGCTGAGCTATCTCACCAGCCCTGTACACAATAATTTCTTGTGGTGGATGGTAACAATAGGTTTCATGCTGAAAGTTCATTTTTTTAAAATTTGTTTGGGCTTCTGTGAAGGGAGCTGAAATATTTCAGGATGGACTGACAGAGTTCATTTCTTTATTTCCACTTCTACCTCTGCCATAGAGTGTGGGCCAATGAAGTGACAACTGTGTTTGTCCAGGCTAACAAAAGAACTCCCGGGTTATAGTCTTTCACATGCTACTGGGAAAACTGGAAATGACCTCCTCCATAGATAGGTTAGCACTGTGATCTCAGCTCGATCCTCTGTTTACCCTGAGTGCCTTCTCCTCTGACAATTTGTATCTACAGTCATTGCTTATGCCCTTACCAGAGCTGACAAGCACTGGGCTATCATCTCTTCCATGTTGGAATCAACCATCATCCATGGTCTCTCAGAAGACAGGATTCAGGCAGGAAAAGCAGAAGCAAAATCCACGTGTTCCCAAAATTTATGCCTATCTCTTGCTGTCAGCCTATGAAATACTAATCATGAAAATATTTAATAATTCTTGTTTAATAAAAGCCTCATTGTTTTTGATTACAAAAGACACAAAAAGTATAGGCCCAGCTCCTTGAAAATTATAAATCTGTACGAACATGATGGTAATCAAGAGAATGAGCATTATGAAATTATATTTATATAAAATTTCACAACTGTAACTAAACTATAATGTCTGGTTGGACACTTTGCTTGTACAACTATCAAGAAAAGCTGGAAAAACATTACCATTAAAGACAAAATAAATAAATAAATAAATAAATAAATAAAGACAAAATATTGGGTTTTTGTGGAGAACAAGGAACAATTTGTGATTCAGAGGAAGCAGAAAAAAAATCTTTACAGGATGGGATAAAATGTTCTTTTCCCTACCTTCATAAAGTTGTGTGTTTTGTTTATGACAAGTGTTTAGCTTGTGCACTTATATTTTAGATGGTTGTGTCATATTTTGTAATAAAAGATAATACAAATTTTAAAAACTGCACATCTAATAATCTGCATAAGAAATCTCATAGGTTAGAGTGTTTTTGTTTTTGTTTTCAGTTAGAGTAATTTAAAAACATTTTGTTTTGGCACCCAGTAAGCTAAAATACAACCACAAATTTTCTAATTTTCAAAAATAGCCTATGTGACTAGAAAGAGCTCCAGAAAACCTTAAGGTATAGCATTTGATATGTCCTGATGCAGCAGCTATAAAAATGTACCAAGTAGCCAGGATTCAATTCTTTCAGATAAGTTACCAAGATTGCTTCATGAATTCTATTCTTGAAGTCACTCAGAAGAGCTTTTCAATTTCACATGATCTAAAATGGTGACATAAATGATGAGTTTTCTTTGTTCCCTCATAAATACCATAGGCTTGGTGGTGTCCCTAAGGGACGGAGCAGGAGAACTAGAAAGATATGTACCTCTCCAGGAGACTTGGGCAGTTGAGAGCCTGCTCCCCCGGGAGTAGCCCACGAGCCCCAGAGAACCAAACAGCATT
>NW_004524811.1:1658294-1663225 GCF_000260255.1 Octodon degus
TTTGTTGAAACTGTACTTCCGATTTGATTTGAAACTGTCTCATTGCTATATGTTTATCAATAGAGTGCTGGGTTCAGAATTCACAACATTTTTGTAGTCAAGAGAATGAATAAAATTGTGCATAGAGCTGTCATTTTTTGTTTTTAACAGAACAGGGTACATAAAAGCACTCTGGCAGAGTATCTAAAACACTATTAACAGTATTTGCTTTTGTTTTTAATTTCATCCCTTGTTTTATTGTTCAAATTCCTTCTCATATGCATATAGTGTTGTTACTCAAAAAATGATTGATTTTTTTAAAATGCCTGGAGAAACTTGGCAACAATAATGAACATATTTTTAGTGCTCATCATGTTCCTAATACTGTTGTAAGTGTTTTATGTACAGCAACTAGTTAATCCACACAGTAACCATATGAAATACAAATGATCACCGTTCCCATTTGACAGATGAGCTAAGTGAGGCACATAGTAAACACATGAAAGGGCACATCTATGAGAGGTGGGACATAACCTAAAGCAAGGCAGTGTCACTTCAGCCTCCGACTCGTGAGCATACAGAATATAAAATCATTGGTAAAGGGGAAGAAGGCTAGGAGATCATGTAATTTTCATCCTTATGAATATGAGGAATTTAAAAGGGGAAATATTTTCTATTTATGCCTACAAGAAAACCCACTTGTGAATCCATGAACTGTAGTGCAAGCAGATAAAAGCAGAATTTTATGTAGTAAGGATTTTGTCAATTGAAAAAATAAAAAAATCCTCAATGGCAAATTGGGTAAGTGGCCTCAGAACTAAGGCCTTTAAGTTACTCCTTTCTCTTTTTCTTTCTTTTTCTTTTTTGCCTCTTTTTTTAAGCCTTTTTCCATTTATTTGTTTTTATTTTATTTTATTTTATTTAGAAACAAACAGCAATGAGACTATTTCAAAACTGATTAATAGGACAGTTTCAATAATTACTACATTGTACATTGTTATCTTCATAGCAGTTATCCATACTATAAGATGCAGACAATATCCTGTCCACACACTTTTAGTACAAATCTTTCTTCTCATTGAATTAAGTGAAAGTAGCTGTATATCTATCTTAACTATTCTTTATATACAGATACAAAATGGTCCTTTGTATCCATTTTTTTTGTTTAGTCCTGTCAGAGATGGTTATTCCATTGGCATCTAAATAATATAGGTGCATGTATTCAGCAAAACAATCCAACACAGTCCAGCAGTCCACAATAGTAGTGGGTCATCCACAGAAGTTGTTGACTTCAGCCTTTCACAGCTCAGCATATTAATATGGCTTTACTTTATATACCTCGTTTTCATATTTTTCTGCTGGATGGTTAAGACCAAGAAAAAGCCAGATCTATATAACAAGAAATGCAACTTTTATATCTGACAAGGTCGGTCGAGTCCCCTCAGGATTTATACTGTAACCCTGTACTGCACTTTGTAGATCCTTTGTCAGTGTCAGCCATGTGGATGAGTCACGACCATCACTTGACCAATTTGCTCTCTGTGAAAGCCTGAGAAAATGTTTTTCATCCATGTGACTCTGCTTAGGCACACTCTGCATCATTGTTAACATTGCTCTGTGTCTCCGTAGTCTCCTTGATCAGAAAATGTTGGGCACAACTGAGTTACATGATGTTACAGTACAGGTTCTCCTATGTCCTGAGTCTTCACTGACCTTGGAAGTCTAGGGCCAAAATGTTGGCTGACCTTGCACTCCTTCCTTTTCTCCAATTATTGTTCTGAAAACTTAGGCTGTTAACCCTCCAGAGAAGAAGCTTATTATTACCCTGCAACATATGCAGTTCAATTTACACTAACTATCTATGTAAATATCAAACATCTTATGCATAACATGGAACAGGTATTTTCCATTATGTATTGATGTTAAGCTTTAACTCCCTACAGAATATGAAAAAAAAATTTAAAAAGAGGAATAAACAGTTACATATTTTTACACAGAAATTTAGAAATTTACATGTATACAGCATTGAACCAGGACAGTCCTGTGACATTTTTTTCTTGTGTTTTATTTTTTCGTTTATTACCTTTAAAAATATTTACTTGAGAAAAAGTATGGTAATAATTAGTATATCATGACAAGAAGTATGTATTTGGAAGACTAGAATGACAGGCATTCCAAGAATGACCCTTCCATTATACATTACTATCTTCAGTGCAGTTGTTTGGTTCCAAGGTATCAGCATATATAGTTAGTTGGGGTGAGAATCCTATCAATTGACTGCTAATTGCAAAAACCTGCTGATGTTTCTCAGGATTATTGCCTTACCAATCTTGTGCATATCAATGTATGGTTTTGCCCCTGTCATATTTCCCAGCTTTTGTCCTTGCCCTCTCCTTGTTGTCCAATCCTCAAGTTCTCGCTTTCCTTTTAATTGTGTTATAATTTTCTATTTGTATTTCTTTGTTTGAGTTCTTTTTTTTCTCCATAATTTTATTTAGAAACAAATAGCAATGAGACAGTTTCAAATCAAATTGGTAGGACAGTTTCAATAAGTAACACACTGCATACTCTCTTCCTAGTGGTTATTTGCTGTACGAGATGCAGACATGATATCCTATTTACACTATTAGACATGATATCCTATAAACACTATTAGAACAAATCCCTCTATTCATTAAGAGAATGTAACTATATATCTATCTTAACCATTTTGAATACACAGATACAAAATGGACATTCATCTGTATCCCCTTTTTTTGTTTAGTTCTGTCATTTCAGTATTATAGGTGTGTTAACACAGCAAAATATATTCCAAAAGAGTCCAGTAGTCCATAAACTAGGGAGATTATATGATATTTACACATGTGTATCTGGTTTATTTCACTTATGAGTATATCTTCAAGTGGCATCCACTTAAATATAAATGCTTCAAGTTTATCATTCTTTATAGCTGAGTAATACTCCATTGTATAAAAATACCACATCTTTTTCAACCATTCCTCATGTGACAGGCATCTTGGCTGTTTCCAAGATTTGGCTATCACAAATTGTGCTGCTATAAACATAGGCATACGTATATCACTATGATATGACATTTTCTGTTCCTCTGGGAAAATTTGCATTAGAGGGATAACTGGTCTGAATGGGATTTTCATTCCTAGTTTTTTAAGGAGTGTACACACTGGTTTCCATAATGCTTGCACTAGTCTACATTCCCACTAGCAGTGGAGAATGGTTCCCTTTTCCCCACAGCCTCTGCAACATTTGTTATTGGTTGATTTCTTTATGACAGCCATTCTTTGTGGGGTGAGATGGTATCTCAGTGTTGTTTTACTTTGCATTGCATGGATGGATAGTGATATGGAGCATTTTTTCATGTATTTATTCACTTCTTTAATTTCATGCTCTGACAAGTGTGTGTTCATCTTTGATGTCCATTTCTGGATTGGGTCTTTAAATTTTGGGGCCCTAATATTTTTAGTTCTTAATAAATTCTAGGGAGCAGACCTTTGTCTGAGTGCTTATTAGTTAAGTTTTTTGTTTTTAATTTGTGGGTTGTCTTTTCACTTTGTTGGTAATTTCTTTTGACATGCAAAATCTTCTCAATAAGAGGTGGTGCCAGTTGTTAATTCTTTCAAGTATTACCCATGCGATTTGATTTTTGTTCATGAACTTATTGCCTCATCTTATGTCTTCAAGAATTCCTCCTAATTTCTCTTCAAGGAGATTTAGTGTTCCTGTTTTAATCTTTAGATCTTTAATCCATTTTGCCTCTAGCTTAGTGCAAGGTGATAGACCTGTTTCAAGTATTAGTTTTTGGCTTGTAGAGAGCCAGTTTTTCCAGCACCACTTGTTAAAGAGGCTATCTTTCTTCCAGTAAGAGTGTTTGGCCCATTTGTCTAAGATAAGGTGGGTGGGTGCATTTGTAGAGGCCTCTGTGTCTTCTAATCTATTCCATTGATCCTCAGGTCTATTTCTCTGCCAATACCATGCTGATTGTATCACAGTAGCTTTGTAGTATAATTTCAAGTTGGGAATTATAATGTCTCCTGCCTTGTCTTTGTTGGCCAGGATTGCCTTTGCTATTCTAGGTCTTTTCTGGTTCCAAATAAATTTTAGGAATGGTTTCTCTAGGTCTGGGAGGTATGTTGGTAGCAGTTTGATAGGGATTGCATTAAATCTGTACAAAAATTTTGGGAGTATGGCACTCTTCATGATATTGGTTCTTCCTATCTAAAATCAGGGAATATCATTCCTTTTTCAGAAATCTTCTATGATCTCTTTTTTTAGATTACTTTAATTTTCCATGAAAAGATCTTTGACTTCTTTAGTTAGATGAATTCCAAGGTATTTCATTTTCCATGGTGCTATTATAAAAGGTATTGTTTCTCTAATTTCCCTCTCAGTGTGTTTGTTCTCTGTGTAGAGGAATACTATCGACTTTTGGGAATGCTTTTGACTTTGTATCCTGCTATGTTACTGACTTTGGGTATCAATTCTAGTAGCTTATTGGTGATATTTTAACTTCTTCTTTACCTATTCTTATTCCTTTTATTTCTCCCTCTTGTCTAATGGCAGTAGCTAATGATTCCAGAACTATATTGAATTGGAGGGTTGATTGAGGACATCCTTGTCTTGTACCAGATCTGAGAGTAAAACATTTCAGCTTTTTCCCTATTTAGAATTATATCAACTGATAGGTTGACATAGATGGCTTTTATCAAATTGAACTAGAGGCCTTCTATTCCAATTTTCCGTAGGACTTTGAATGTGAATGAGTGTGGACTTTGTCAAAAGCCTTTTCTGCATCAATTGAGATGATCATGTGGTTTTTAGATTTCACTCTATTGATATAGTGTATTACATTTATGGATTTTCGAATATTGAACCATCCTTGCATTCCCTGGGATGAATCCTACCTGGTCATGGTGTATGATCTTCTTGATGATTTG
>NW_004524811.1:1663947-1705059 GCF_000260255.1 Octodon degus
TAGGGTATTTATTTGTTCCCATTCTGTTTTCCTAATGTGTGAGTTCACAGCCAAAATTTCCCTCTGAGAGCTGCTTTCATCACATCCCATAAATTCTGATTAGTTGTGCTTGAATTTTTATTGAATTGTAGATAATGTCAAATTTCTTGTTCAATTTCTTCTGTGACCCATTGATGGCTAAGTAAGGTGTTGTTTAATTTCCATGTAGTTAGGGGTTTTTTTCTGGTTTCTTTTGTCGTATATTTCCAGTTTCACTGCACTATGGTCAGATAATATGCATAAGATAATTTCTGTTTTCTTGCAAATACTTACACATGACCTATGGACTAGTATGCAGTCTATTTTAGAAAACAACCCAACGGCAGCTGAAAAAAAAAGTACATTTAGATGTCGTTGAGTGGAGCACTCTGTATATATCCACAAAGTCCATTTGTTCCAAGCTCTGGTTAAATTCTACTAATTCTTTGCTAATTTTTTGTCTGGTTGACCTATCTTTTTGGGATAATGGCATGTTAAGGTCCCCTGTTAAGATTGTGGTATTGGATATTAGACTTTTTTTGTGTCCATTAAGATTTGTCTTATATAGTTGGATGCTCCCATGTTCAGTGCATCGACATTTATGAGTGTTACCTCTTCCTCTTGAATCTTTCCCCTAATCAGTATATACTAGCCTTCTTTATTTCACTTGCTCATTCTTGATTTGAAGTTGAAACTGTCTGAGAACAGGATTGCTACCCCTGCTTTTTTCTGATGTGCTGGGTCATCTAGTATTGCTTTGCATCCTTTGACTTTCAGCCTATGAATTGCTTTATGAGTAAAATGTGCTTCTTGTATACAGCATATCATTGGATTTTGTTTCCTAATCCACTGTGCCAATCTATTTCTCTTAATTGGTGAATTGAGTCCATTTACATTGATGGTTAGAATTGAGATGTGTTGACTTACAATTGACATGTATTTACCTGCTACTGTTTCCTCCTTTTTGTCCTGTGTTTAATTGTTTGCCCTATTTAGTTGGTTCCTTCTGTTCTCATTGTGGAGTTCTGATCATTTTGGTCCCTCTCAAGAACATCTTTCAGTAGTCTGTGTAGGGTTGGCTTTGTCATCATGAAATCCTTCAGTTGTTTTTGTCATGGAAGTATTTCACTTCTTCATCAAACTTGAGAGAGAGTTTTGCAGGATATAGTAGTCTGGGCTGGAATTTGTTTTCATAGAGGACCTGGAGTGCTCTGCTCCATGCTCTTCTTGCCTTCGTGGTTTGTGAAGAGAAGTCAGCCACAATTCTGATAGGTTTTCCTTTGAATGTGATCTACTTTTGTCTAGTGGCTTTCAGTATATTATTCTTGTGCTGGATTTCTGTGATTTTGACTATTATATGTCTCATTGTGTTTTTAATTGTGTTGAAGTTATTTGGGTTTGTGTATGCTTCGATTACCTGAATGTCAGATTGTTTCCTCATATTTGGTAAGTTTTCTGCTATTACTTCTGCCATATTCTTTTTATATCATTTGTATTGACTCCTTCTTTCTCATTAATGCCTATTAGTCTCACATCATTATCTTTGCATTGTCTTGCAGGTGATGAATTTTTTTTTCTGCTTTCTCATTGTTTTTAACAGATCTTTTCTTACCTTTTTGCTAGTGGCACCAGAGTCTTCAAGATCTGAAACTCTGTCTTCACTTTCACTTAAACAGTTTTACAGGCTTGTGATTGAGATTTTAAGTTCCTCTATATCTCTTTGACTCTGCTTCATGCGATCCCTTTCTTTCCTGTATTGTTCATGGAATCCATCATTTTTCTAATCTCTATTTTTTAAGCAATGTCTTCTTTAGAAGCAGTTATTAATCCTTTTACTGCAGATTTTTTTTCAGATTTGGTTTCCTTGATATGTTACTGCTTTTGATTCTTCAGATTCTATGAATTCAGAGATTTCTTTGTTTATTTCAGAAATTAATTCTGCTCTGAGTTCCTCTATACCTTTTTGCTATTGTTTCTTTACTTCTAACACTATTAACTCATACATTTCAGCTGAGCTAGTGTCCTTTGCACTTGTCCTGAGTGGACACTGGGTTTTCTCCATATGTTTCTATATTTGATTCTTTACTTCTGATACTATCAATTCAGAGATTTCTTTTTTTTATTTCAGAAATTAATTCTGCTCTGAGTTCCTCTGTACCTTTCTGTTGTTGTTTGTTTACTTCCAACACTATTAATTCATGTGTTGCATTTTGCTCCTTATCTTAGTCATTTCATATAGCACTGACCTCTGACCTTTGGTGTAGAGGTTTGGTGCAGTTATAACCTTAGCACCTACTGAAATTCGGGTGCAGATCTATTAAGTTTGAGTTTATCCAGTTATGCCTGGCTTGGGTCTAGCTGTTGTATCTAGCTCCTTCCTGCTGCAGCCCTTGGAAGTGAGCCTGTTGTGCCCCTCTGTTGTGCTCTTGGCCCAGGGGGCACAGGAGAGTGCAGAAACTCTTCCACACACTAGCCTGGCCTGGGCTTGGGCTGGATCTGTGGGTCCCGAAAATGTTGCAGAAATTCTCACTCACTTGGCCAGCTTGGAGGTGGGTGCTCCAGAGGGGTAGAGAGGTCCTGAGGGCATGGCAGAGGGTCTCACTCACACGGCATGCCTGGGTTTTGGTCCATAGAGGTCCCACAGGCTCAGTGAAGTCAGAAGTTCTCCCACACACTCGCCCTGTCTGGGCTGAGCTGGATCTAATTACTCCTTTCTCTGGAAATTCACTGTGGTGATTAAGTGTCCATCTCTGTCTTTTCCATGATGTCTTCTTTGCATCACAGTCTCTTGCCCTCAAGTTCCACCTTCTTAGCCTCATATGAGAATTGTTTCCCTCAGTGATCTAGCCTACTCTGGAGCCTGCAGGAGCTTCCTGAACAACACTCTTCCTCCTTCATTACAGGCACGCAGTCTCTCTTGACTGGCCCCATTCTTCTTGCTTTTTGTTCATGTATGAAATAGGTTATGACATAAAATCCACAAAGAATAATTCATTATGGTCATCTGTGTGAAGCATGTGCAGGAAAACTAATAAAAGATTTTGGTGCTCACTTCTAAGGGCATAACCCTCCAGTACCTAAGAAACAGGCCATATGAGTCACATTTTCCCAAGAAATGTCATGATAAAACTTCTTCAGTAAAACAGCTAAATGGCCTGGTAATTGTGTACTTTATTGAATGCTTGTACTTACCACTAATATGATTGCATAAAGTGAGTGGCATCTTTTACTTTACTGAGAAGAGAGTACCAAATGAGCTAATGTTACATTTAAAAAAAGTAGGCTACTGTACTAACAATGGAGACCTCCTACTTCAAAAGGAACAACAGAATTAAAAGTTTAAAGTGGTTGTTTTGTAAATGTGATGAACCACTTTCTTTCTAACTGCATGTCTTCAGCACACAATCAAGAAGGTTGAGTTCTGTGATTCTGCAAGGAAGAATATATTTTCAGAAAATCTCCCTGTCTTTATTAAGATATAAAATGCAGACTTTTCCCATAGCTTGACTTCCTTGCTCTGACTTTATTAAATAGGCTCTAGCTCCCTAGAGTCCCACAGTACAGTACATTCTCTTGTTCCAGTACATAGCATGGGCGACATCCCCACTCATACGAAGTATGCTGTAATCTTGGCACAAGTCCTTACCCATTAGCTGTATTGTCAATTCCTCTTTCCTTTAAAAAAAGTATATTAAAATAGGAAAATCTCAGAGGGACATTATTATACAGGGAAGCCTGCATCCTTCTAAGTATCTGCAAAGCTAAGTGAAAACTAAAATCCAATATTAATACTTCCCAGCGAGCCTTAATCACATGAGTGAAATAGCAGAACGTGGAGCTGGGAGAGCACCAAGGAAAACTCTTGTTAGGCTTTTCTGCCATTGGACCAAGAGCCAGTAAGGACCATACTTTGTTGTATGTAAGAGAAGAGAGTATTTCTTTCTCTCTTTCCTTTGTTTAAATTAAAAAAGGAAATTCGTGATGGGAAAAAATGGAGACCATTGTTTATTCTGAGTAAGATAATTCATTGGAGAAGTTGATGTTGGGGTCAGACAGACCTGACTTCCAGTCGTGATTCTCTTACTTTACAGATTTACAATCATGAACAATTTACATAACCCCTTTGCACTTCAGTTTTTTTCATCCATAAAATGAGGCCAATTGAATAGACTGCAAACCATTAGGTGATATTAGTAGGAAAAGAAATAGTTATTCACCAGTCTGGCATTTTTTTTCAGATGAACTAAGTTTCCTCCCTTGTCCTAACAAATACATTATATCTTTCGGATGAATGTTTCTACAATACTATTTCCCCAAAAATGTTATCATAAGACTTAGGTTCATTCCTTTCAAGTATTTGAGTCACTAGAGAAAATAATCAGATATAGGGGAACCAAAATTAATTCTGTCACAGTTAGTTAACAAGAATGTATGTATATCCTTGTCCTAGAAGAATAAACAAGGAAGGCAGTTCTGGAGTCTTTGGTGCCAGGAATGAATCCTTAGGCTGACGCAGGATGCTCTAGGCAGATGCACTTACGTGACCTGAGCCCCAGAAGTAGGCCTGGGGTTCCCGACTAGACCCCACCCAAGTTACTGGCATGGCTCCTTTTGGGATGCTGGTGTCGGTGTGATGATAGTGGTGGTAGTTTTTGAAGGGAGAAGAAATATATGAGTTTTTTCTTTAATTAGCATATATTTGTACAGCATATTGGTAACATTTATTGTGGGGAGTTAGTATGCGTGTCTAATGGATATTAATTTTCCTTTGTTCATCCCCTAACCCTTGTCGCTCTCCTTGCTCCTTCCAATTCTTGGTCCCCTTCCCACTTACTCAAGAGTTTTTTTTGAAAACAAAATTTTTAGTATGTGTAAAAGAGCATAATGTTCACATTTAACTTGATAGTGAACACATGCACTTAATGTACTTATTTTTATTCCCCTTCTCTTCCCCTGTCTCCCAACTTCCTCCATCTCAGAATGCCTTGGCCCTTTGCAAAAGATATACCTCTGTTCCCTATTGTCTATCATTTATTTTGTTCTGAAGAGGATTTGTTAAAACACAAATTTCTCTCAACTCCAGAGCTGCTGCTTAGATAAATTTCAGGCAATCTGAAACTTCCCTTCTAGCAAGTCTTGCTTGATTTTGACTTCGCTAACCTGGAAACAAGCCATGAGAACCACTGGAATGGGGTGAAATGGGGAAAACTTCCAGGACCATAGTTTGTTACTGATGAGTCAGTTCAATGAATGAGATGAGCCAGGAGAAAACAAAAAATTGAGTCATGCAACAACTAGGGCATCTATCAAAAAAGTGACTCCACAGTGGCATAAATGTATGCAGAGGGCCAGTTTAGAAGGATCAGGGCAATAGGCATGGAATGTGGAGTGGGCAGCAGAAGCTGGGTGGAAGAGTGAGGAGTCAGCATCCTAACTCAGGGAGAGATGATGGGGGCTTGACCTAAATAAGTTTGGAGATGAAGATAAAATATCACTATGTAATATATGAAGTGAATGGACAGAAGAAGCTTCAAGGATTCATGATCTATATAATGAACTGCGTAAACTGATTATTTTGATTAACTAGTACAGAGCACTTTATATGTTTGCATACATACTGAAATAGAATGAGCTTGAAAGAAATTAGTAGGTCCAGCCAAACTACTGGGAACCTTGGCAATCTTTATATATATACAATTGTATGCATCTGTGTTGAAGAATCATAATGATAGGGACTGTGCATGCGGTGCTTGCTCCATACCAGGAAGGGCCCTACTTCCTCACCTAGTGTTTTGTTCAACTCTTATCATGCCTTAGCAAGTAAATACTTCTAGTCCTGCTTTGAGGATGATGCTCAAAGTTAAATCAGTTGCTGTGTCAACTCTCTTCCCTCTGGTCTTCCACCTTTATTTCTTCCACTTGCCTTCTACCTTAGAAGGAGGAGCTGTGTGAATTGACTTCTTTTTCAGTTTGATCAATGAAAGTAACTGGCAGGAGACCAGAAGAAGGGAAGGAAAGAGAAGCTAAATTTTATTCCTGTAATCTGCATGTTGTCACATACTGAGACCAGTTTTTCCCTCTTATCTTTTAGAGGTAGTAACTCTTCCCAAATCTGAAGCTTTTTCACCAACCCTCAGAGTTTCCTGATAAACTGCCTGTTTTTTTTTTTTTTCTTTACTATTAGTGGCCTCATTAAATTATCATTTGATTATCTCACTTTGAGCTTGGAGTACTGAATCTCTTTACCACTGTAACTCTGATTAATAGATAGATAGATAGATAGATAGATAGATAGATAGATAGATATTTAATTGCTTATGAAATAGCTAAAATGGAAAAGCAGAGAACTGAATCCCACACTCTAACTCCAGGCCAAGTGCACAGGAGATAAAAGAGAATGGGAGATGCTGGTGTGGGATGTCTTCTCCCACTCATTTTGGAAATGATAAGGTCAAAGGATGAGTATCTAGTTATATGGATTTCTACAAATCAAGAAAAGTCAAAAGTCAGGAAAAAATAGTAACAAAAATCCATTGTTTGACTTCTTAGAAAATTCATCCAAATAAGAAAGATGCCAAACCTTTATATGACACCAACAGTTTGGCCAAAAATACAGTATGGGAAGTACAGTACTGCCATTACAAAAAAAAAAACAGTAAACTGCAATCTTTACATTTCTCAATCTTACATCTAACTCCAAAGCCTGCTCTTTGTCAAGAACATCACTTAAGCTAATATGGTTAAAAAATGAGATGGGATAGAATAAATCTTCTCTACGTTTTCTGAAGAGGATGTTTAAACTAACAACCTTGTTCATGATGTAGATCAATATTTTCAATGAGTAAACAGTTGGATTGGGAGAAACAGAAATATTCTAGAGCTTTCTATTTTTCCCATATTTATATCCTTTTCAGTTACAAGAACTCATTTTCTTATAGTATGTGTTATCACATCCCTAATTATAGTGTCATCTATAACAAAATACATAGTTATATGTAACCAAAATCAATATACATGAAACCATCAGAAAACAGATGGATGTTCAACTTTCCAGAACTGATTAGAATTGTTAATAGGAATTCAGAAGAGAGTACGATGACAGCCAATATGTGTATTCCATGTGTTCTTGAATATTTTCCTAACAAGCTAAGAAGCCACAAATCCCTGGGATTACCAAAAACAGTTGAGGCTATGGCCTGGGACTTTGCATTTTTAACAAATAAATTTTATTACATATATTTAGGGTATACAATATGCTGTTAGAGAACATAAATGATAGATAAATAGATGATTGATAGATAGATAGAAGTTTAACTACAATGAAGTAAGCTCACATCTATCACTCCATCATCTCACATAGTTATCCATTTTATGGTATCATGGCTAAAATGTACTCATTTAGTATGAATCTCATGTACAATGCAATTTTTTTCTGTAACTCTCATGTACATTGTATGTATCTATTACTTTGTGTCCTCTAACTTTTTACTTTTAAATGTGCTACTTCCTTCACCTGGGAATAAAAAGCTGTGGAGCTGTTTCTATAAAATTGTCCCCTCATGAAAACAAACATGGCAATAGGGCTACCATTGAGCAAAAAGGATGAAGACCTGAAATCAGAATAGATGCAGCCATAGACCCAGGAAACCTAGATTTATAGGAAAATCGTAAAGAAAAGTGACAGCAAATGTATGTGCAGGACCGGTGAGATAGCTCAGCACACTAAAACTCCTGCTTAGGCAAGCGCAGGAACTGTGGCTCGATCCCCAGCACCATGAGCTGCGCCAACTCTGCCCCCAGGGTGGGCTAAGATGGCCAGAGTCCCGGCATAGTGGTGTACACCCGTAATCCCAGCACTGGGGAGGCTGCAAGCAGGAGGATCACCCCGAGTCCTAGCTGCTTTGCATCAACCCCCCCCCAAAAAAAAAAAAAAAAAAAAAAAAAATATATATATATATATATATATATATATGCAATATATATGAAGTTTTAAAACTTAAATTTAAGAGAATGACAATTTACCAGTCAAGGCCTATTTCCTACTGAATGGAAATATTCAGTATATTTCCTGCATGTGCACAAAGTAATATTTTTTCATAAAATCACTGTGGTATTCACATCCAACACATGTATGATCAAAGAATGCAATTTCTTTCCCTGGAAAGTATCTTATTAAATTAAAAATCAGTGATACAGCAGTGTACTGTAAAAACTAGATCTCTTGATTTGACCCAAAGTTGTTTTCACTCTAGTAAATTTCTCTTCTAACAAATTACACAGAAACTATTGATAAAATCTCCTCGTCCCCACATCCCTGCTCCACCCTCTACCTGCGGGCTTGGGGCCCTCAGCGCGGAGCGCCCACAGGCCCGCTTCAGCGGTCTCAGCCTCAGAGGGACTCGGCGCAGCCATCAGCCGGGCCAGTCTAGTCCTGCCACCAAACAGCAGCAGCAGACCTTCATTTCTGCGACAAGGACCTTTACACCCCAGCGGCCTCTGCCTTTGCACTTTCACCCGCGGACAAACCTGACCCTCACGCTGCGTGGGGGGCTTTTCCAGACTGGAGAAAAAGATGCTCTGTCATCCCAAAATCCCAAGGTTATCAATTCGGATAATCCACCATATGTATAATCAGAAATTTGGCAAATGAGGGGGGAGAGTAAACGGAGAGATTATTTTCCTCTAATATTAGTGAGGGACATTAGAAGTGCATGCTTAGCATATCCTTTCATTGTGACGCGTCATTCTAAATTGTTTCAATTTATTACCTTATTTACTCCTCTCAACTGTCCAAGGATGGCTGTTGTTTTCCCCGTTAGTTGCCTCATTCACTCGGCTCAGCAGCCTACAAAGCGTGTATTATTAACATCAAATTCTAATGATGAATGTGACGGTTAATGAGGAAGGTCAAGTGAGTTGATCCAGGGCACAGAAGAAGTGGCTGCGGTAGAAATCCAACCCAGATTTAAAGGGCTCCAGAGACGCTCTGTTCAGCATGATGTGTCTCCTCTTTGGTGAAGTCACACTGCTCCCTCTTGTGGTCACACACATATACCACACTTGCAGTTTGCTTTAATACCACAGCCTACCGAATCCAATGAAAAAACTGAAGTCTTACTTCAAACTCAAAAAAAAAAAAAAAAGGAAAATGGAAAAAAAGCTTAAAAGATTAAGATTTGAAAAATGAAAGTACAATTAAATACTATGTGAAGCATAACGAGATAGATTACATACAATTTCCCATCAAATTGTCAGTCTGTGACTGATGGGCCCTAAGCGTGAACCAGGAGTAAGCACAGGGCTCACCAGGAAGGGTGGCCACTTGGGTGGCAGGGGCCAGTCACTGCAGGTTCCTCACCTGACTTCAACAGCTCACTTTGAAACCTTTCTCTACATAATTCTAAATGTTGGGTTTTGGTTTTTTTTTTTTTTTTTTTTTTTTCCAGTAAAAATAGATGATGGATACACCTATTTCTGTCCCTTTCTTAAATACAACTAAAATGTTAGAGGAGAAACAAATCAGTGCCAACCCTCCATGGCAAAGAGGCAGTGAAAACCTGAAGAGGGATAACAGCAGAAAAGATATGACAAAAGGGTTTTGTTGACTGAAACTTGGTGAACACGAAGCATATAGACTTAGCTAAAAAAACAAAACAAAACAAAACAAAAAAACCACTAAATTTTTGAATGTCTGGAGAGGTTGATAATGATGGATCAGATGATACACCCTTCAGAACCAAAGAGAGGGTTAGACAGCGGCTATGGTGTCCCCGGAAATGTCTAGGCAGAGCTTTAGGGGAGAGGAGAATAATGAGAAGAATTTGTCAGGAAGATCCAATAGAGGTTCTTCCCATACCCTTTTCAGCCAGGGAGATATTCCTACCTGGTCCCCAAGAGCTGGAAACATGTTACTCCCTCAAAACATGAATGAGGCAATTTGGGCGTATAGCCATGGGCCACAGGGAAGGTCACACGGAGAGCAAGGGACCACGGGCCAGCTTGGTTCATGTCACTTGGGACTCTCATTTCCCATCTTTGCCCTCCGTGCACAGAACACTGGCTGGCAGAGTGCTCCTGCTCTCTGCGTTTGTGTCTGAAGAAACTGAAAGGCCTCAGAGGAAGGTCGCACATAGGGTGGCCTCCAGAGCCAGAGGTCAAATGCGGAGGCTTAGCTGAAATGCTCCGTCGGCTTGGACACCTCACTCTTCGCATGACCAAAGGCAAACAGCAGGGGTGACAGCAATTTGAAAAACCCTTGGTGTAGCAGATGAGGGATTGGATTTTAAAAAGGAACAGAGGTAGGTAGCATCACAGACAGAAAGTATTTTCAAAGGAAATATTTTCTAAAGGAAAGTAGCATATATAAACATCAAAACTGCCTTCCAAAAACGATACATATGATGGCTCCCACAAAAATTGAAGATAAGCATATATTGTCCAGCGATCCAATTCCTGGACATACATTCAAAATAAATTTAATCAGTATGTTGAAGAGATATCTGCATCCTCATGTTTATTTCAGCAATATTCCCACTGGCCAAGAAATGGAAAGAAATGACGTATCTATCAACTGGCAAAACAAAAAATATAGTATAAACTCAAAATGGAATGTCATCCAACCATAAAAAGAATAAAGTCTTGCCACAAAATGAACAGAACTGGTGGAATTGTATTAAGTAAAATAAGCCAGGCACAGAAAGACAAATACCACATGACCTCACTCATAGGTGGAAGACAAATGCAGATATTACAGAAATTGGGAAGACATTAATGGCCAGCAGAGACTGTGCTTTTAGAGGGAAGAAAGGAACTGGTGAGGCTGATTAGCAAGCACGAAATGACAGCTTGAGGGAAACAAGCTTGGGCACTTCATTCCATAGCAAAGTGATTGTAGATAATGATACTATGGCTTGTATTTCTCAAAAAAATCTAAAAGAAGGAACTGTAATATTTTTGCAGTAAGGAAAGGATAAATGTGAAGAACATTTGTCCACCCGGGTTTGAAAAAAAAAATCTATCTATCTATCTATCTATCTATCTATCTATCTATCTATCTATCTATCTAGTGTAAGTATGTATCAACTTAAAAATCTGTAGAAAGACAGGTTATATCCATAAAATAAAACTGTGATGTTACCTTCAAATGAACAACAAAAAAAGAGCACTTGGAATTAAAAAATATTATAGGCCTTGAAAAAATATAAATGGAAGTACAGAAATAATATCCAAGAAAATCTCATAGAAAGTGGAACAAAAAACAAATAATAAAGAAAACTACTAACTTTAAATGCTATCTCAAAATAGCAAACATTCAAACAATACTTTCATGATGAGAATGGGCTAGACTAGATCACCAAATAGCTCAAGTAATTTTAACAGATTGTAAAAATGAGTTTCCAGTTTAAAAGTCCCTCATAAATTTGCAGATAAATACATAAAAAGGTTCAATCTAAAGCCCATTTAATAAAATTACAGCTTCCTGCAGAGAAGTGAAGCTCCCAAAAGTTTCCAAGAAAAAAACCTGAATCGTACCCCCATGAATAGGAATCAGAAGAACAAACTTTGGCTCCAACAGGGGCCAGCAAGATGGCTCAGCAGAGTAAGTGCTCCAAGAACCTAGAAAAGGCTATGAAGCACCACCAAGAGCCCAGGCGAGGAGTCCACCGGCACTTTGTGTCTATCAGAGGTGACAGTTGATTAAAAACACTTTCTGATGCTCAAGAGTTAGAAATAATCACCTCCTTTATCACACATCATTATAAAATTGGTGTAGAACACACTACAGTAAGATGGAGCGAAATAATTCTAGCTTTCATTGAACTACCGGGCACACAGCTGCTTCAGAAAATTAGCTCTTAGGATGCAATGGCAAATGCATAATACTTAGAAAAAATGAAAATGAGCCCCGGAAGCAAAAGTTAAAATGGTTCTGTCCCTTCCTTTGAGAGCCAGGCTAAATAGTAAAAAAATAAAGAGAAAGAAGCTGCTTAATTTCCATAGCTTTTTAAAATTTTTGTAATAATATGCATTGATAAAAATAAACTTGATTTAAATAAGAACTACTTTCTAAGAGGTAAGAGTACCATTTTATTTAGGTATTCACTAAGATTTCCAAATCATAATGCTCATTACTTAGTCATTAATTCATTCATTCATTTCATATTAAATATATAACATTCTGGCATAAGTGGGAGTAAATTATTTTTGGAAGACATATTCTAAGTAAGAAGAACAGCACCAAAACTGTGAGAAAATTCATGCAAAGCAATATATAATGCCACAGTAAAAAGTATCTAACATCATTATCATACCTGGCCGAGGTAGGAACATTTTTATACTTGACTAAATTCATTGCACATGTTGTACGAAGACAACTGCTTACACGAAAGATGCAACTTACATTACACAGATTTCTACTCTGGCACATAAATCTCCAAATTCAGTCACATTGTATATTTGAAAACTTTTGGCGAATGTAGAAAAATCCATTTTTCATATAAAATTGGAACCTAGGCTGTTTTCCTGTCATGCTGAGCTTCTCACTGGCAATTATTGATGAACACTGGAATTGAGATCTAGGATATAATTTATTTTGGTGGTTTCCAAAAATCACTGATTTTGGACTGGGCTTATGACTACTGTTCAAGATTTGTTCAATGATGTTTGGTTGTTTTTAATCCATTTCTGTTAGTCAATTTGTTACTTTCACATTATAAGAAAAACGTACAAATGCATTTTAAATATATTCTATAAATCGCAAAAGAAATATAATTCTGCTGTGGCAAGCCAGAAATCACTTAATCCCACCCCTTTCTGCCCCCACTGTAACACTGGGTTTCATTTTGGACTTCGCTATTAGCTTGAAGTTTTGGGCCACTATCATTGTGTTTGTGCAGAACAGACACTGCAAGGTTTCACAAAAGGCAGAATTTTATTGGTGCATAATTACATAAAGAAAATCATGGTGCTAATCAAATGAATTCTGTGAAAAATCATTTCAGCTACTTGCATGCAGTAAGAGATGGGTCGAGTGGGGTTCAGGACTTTCCAATGGTTGAGGCAACTAGAGTTGACATACTTTAGGTAGAAGTACCACATTCTTTCATGGTCTTTTCCTTTTTTCATTCAATCTTTTTAGTCTGTGTTTTGTATCATTTCTCTCGCCCTTACTGATTCATCCTGCCAAACATACATATTTGAGCATGTACTATACGCTAGGGCTGATAAGCACAAGTGTACATGAATTAACTCTTTAACCTTCACCAGGAGTCTACAAAATGGACATTACTGACATTTCTGTTGTTCTGATACAGAAGCTGAGACACTCAAGGCACTCTCCCACATTCACATACCTAGAGGAGCTCACATTCTTAATTGCCACAATATATTTCATTATTACATAATACGCTGCATAGCAAGCTTGCCCGTGTCAACTCACTCCCTACACACACCCAGTCTTCTGCATTCTGAAGCCCCATATGGAAGCCCAGTAAATTTCACTGTCAACTAGCTTACTCCAATCAGTTGGTGTTGCACCTGTAGTATAGTTGTTAGTTTTCCAATTTGCCTTTGGATTCTTGGACCACTTCTACCTTGCAAATAAAGGTGGGAGGTTGCTATAGACATGCAAGGGGAAAACAGATTTTCTGGATCTGAATTTACCCACGTGACATGGCGGTTTCAGTTTTAGCCTCAGGGTGCCTTTTTCCTAAAGCTTACCTATGCTTTATAAACTAGTGCTGGCAGTCGGTTGCTGCTAAAATGAGGAATAATTCCTGTCTATTAGCAAGCGAGTTTACCTCCAGGAGACCACTGCAAGTCAGTACAAATCAGAAGAGTTTCGGCAGGAGCCTAAATTAACCTGCAGGAGCCTTTCAGAGCTGCAAGCAGTATTACTCCCAAGCACAACAAGGTCAGTCCAGTCACGATTTAGCTCTGCTTCTAAAGTGAGAGTGATTTTTAAAAGAAAACTTGCCTATTGCTTTATATTGTGAAGGGGGGACAACACATTAAGGAACTGTGACTAATCAAATGCTAGGAGACTTGAAAACAGAACTTTTCTGATTAGTAATGCAAAGCTGGGATCATGTCTTCTTCTATTTGTCAAAGTGGGGAACATAAAATCCTACTAACCTATTCAGCTAGCTGAAAGGTTTCCATGACAACGGTAGGAACTTGGAACATTTGGTACTCTTGTCTTCAAAAATAACCTTTCAGTATAGACAAGAGATTGTTCAAAGCGCTAACCCACTTCACCTGTGCAATCCAAAGTAACTATATGATTATTATCTTGGTCTCTTACTACTATACCAGAACTTCTAATGCTGTTTATCCTACAACACAGGAATGAAAATTAAGATACCCAGCCCAGAATAAACTGTGCTTCATCTCCACTGCTAAGGCCTTTTCCATGTGTGCTTGTTAGTTAGAACCCTCCACACTTGACCCCAGAAAGAGAACTCACTCCCATGCAAGGAATTGTGGGTATGAAGGTTGTTTCTTCTCTCCTTTTAAAACATATATCTATCTTATATTGATAAATATATATTCATCTTATAAACATATATTGAAACTATATTTATCTTATACATTTATTGAAAATATATTTATCATATTATTTTCTGCCATGAATATATATGTTCCTGATAGATGACTAAAGTTCTAAAATGCTTAGAAAAAAAATCCATTATCTATTTCACAAACCAGAAAGCTTAAATATTATTAAAATTTTTATATATTTCCAAGTGTTTGTAGTGTATCTCTATTTTATGTGATCTTTTTAAAGCTCAACTATTCTATAAATTTGATCCACATGGATAAGCTCAAGTTATAGAAGATTTAGGGTTAGAAATAAAACCTGCCAATACAGAGTAGATAATCACTAAGGTACCAGTTTTCCCAAGACGGACTTTATCAAGAATCAAAATAACAGCTTAATGAACATTCAAATGCAATTACCCCACCTCATCTGTGCATTTGGCATTCCTGCTTCTTCGAAAGTGGCTCTGACCGGTCTCTTGGCCATCTTCCAATAGGGAGCATACTTTTCCCCGGCCTAATCGATCCTACCCCAGCTGGCACTTTTAGTTTCAGGTATTACAAATCACAGAGACCTCACTGGGCCATTTCAGCCTTCCGTGAGAAAGGCAGCTTCTAGAGCTCCATTCCAGGAGTTGTTGTACATCCTTTCTTTCTTCTTTCTTTCTTTCTTTCTTTCTTTCTTTCTTTCTTTCTTTCTTTCTTCTTTCTTTCTTTCTTTTTGTTATATCCTTGATGGGGTTTCAAAAGAGGACAGAGGGAGTTGTTCACCTCAGGTACAAGCAACAAGGGAAATGGGTGTCACTGAGAAATAAAAACAATTAATAAATAAAACCAGTTTATCATAAGCCTGTTTTGCAGGCCTAGGACACACTAACAGTTGCAAATGTCTGTAATAAAATATTCCTCTTCCTAGATAATTTTTGTTTGTCTAAGTTTTAAATAATTAGTGAAGATGTATGATAACAGTTTATATACATACATAACTATGTATGCTGTGAAGTAATGCATTCATCACTTACACGTTAATGAACTTTGAAAACCACTTGGGAGTGAATCACAAGGCCTCCCTGTCTAGCACACATAGAATTAGCTTTAGGTGCTCTTTTGCTCTGGACAATAAATTGTAGAAAGGTTCAAAATCGCTCAAGTCCATGTCAGGTGCAATTCATGTATTCTACTTTTGTTGTACATTCATTCCTGCACTGAACAGTAGATTTGAAAGAAAAAGTGGGTGCATAATTTTTGCATAAACATAGAACAAAATTTGAACTACTATAATTCTATCAATCTGTGTGCAAATCATCCTTTGAAATATTGAGAATTCAATATTTCAGAAGTACTCCACCATGGTTTTCTACTTCCATTCTTACCCTCAAATTATGCAATTTAAAAATATTAACTTACTATTTTTTCATCTTATTTTAAAATTTTAAAATAATATTTTACTCTAAATGTAAAATATTCAAGATATGAACTCATGATGCATATTTATATTTCTAACCATTGTCACATTTTACAATTATTACTTGAAACAATTTTGTTCTATAAAGGAGGCTGAAGGATTATACATTGATTCACCCCATGCATCAAAAGTTCTAGGAATTCCACTATCATATTTTAAGCATTTAATGGTACCAAGTTTTCACCATAACACAAGTCCATTACACTCCATAGCTTTCCTTAATCCAGGTAGACCAAAATTTATTTTCTGTCAATATATTCTTGGACAGTTATATTGTTTCCAAGTTTTGCTATTAGAAATAATGCCGTATCAAATATCTCTCTGTACAAATTTTATTCTCACCTTCTGCCTTTGCTTCACTCTAATTTTAGGGCTTTTCCTATATTTAACAAACACCCAGAATATCAGGGCAACAGTACCTCAACCTATGGTCAACAAACTGGTTGACATAAATCATTATTGTTTGAACTCTAGCTTATTCAGTAATTATACACAAGCTGAGTATTCATACCTTGATTACCTACTTTCAGCATCTTGAAAAAAGCAAAACAAAACACAGGAAACCTTGTGCTGCATCCACTCTAAAAAGCCTTAAGAATCTCCCCTTTGTACGGATGCATCTATTATTTATGTGCAGTATTCTTGAACATTTCCATCTCTCGTGTTATGCAGAAGCTTTGCAGACTAAAACCCTCCCAGGCAGCTCCTAGTCATCTGGGGCATCCTAATCTGTTATATTTATTCATGTTTCAGTGCACATACTAAGTAAGAAATTGGCAAGATAATGCAAGGGCTATGGATACTCAGCTTTGTTCTGAAGTGTGGAGTCAGGCAACATTTCATTTTCTACCCATCTTCTGTGCAAAAATATAAGGAGAATCTGATTTACTCCCACACCACAGAGGCAGCCAGGTCCTAAAATCACCATGTGATATATTTGGGAGAGGATTTTTCTGTGAGAAATAGATCAAAGTGATAGCTAAAAGTTTGGCTCTAGTGCAGGACTACCTTAGCTTCTGGTTGGGTAATCCTGGGATACTCAGGAGTAAGAGAATAAGCAAGTTATAGTCCCCACCATGCTGGAAACCTATAGAGGGAGAGCAAGAGAATCAACAATTGAAAAAAATTGTTACATAAGAAAATGTACTCAGGGCATTTCACCAAGCCTCAGGATACCTTCTGATTACTGATGAGACCGATGTTTCCTCCTATAGAAGATGAAATCTCATTGAAAGTAGAGCACACACATAAACACTGACAGAGCTCTTGAAGGTAGTTTTTTGCCACTGGATGTGTACAGATGTACACAAACACATTAAAGATTATACATACACACACAGAAACAGAAACCTAGGAAAATTATATATATAGAAACATCTACATAAATACATAGTTACATTTGTACATAACTATATTTTTCCCAAGCAAAATAAGTGAATAATCCCTCCATCCTTTCTTATTCATCCCCCACTTCATTTTCTTTTTCTTGGTCAACTAAGTAAGAAATCCAATTCTTGGCTCAAATCCAAATCTTAACTCTTGCCAAGATTCCAACCTCCACCCAACTTGTTTAACCTGACTGAGAACCATTTTATTCATTTGTGAAGGGAAGATTAAAAACAATATAATTTCACAGGAAATTTATGCAGATTATAAGCAACAATGTATATAAACTTTAACATAATGTCTGGCATATTGTTAAGAATTCAATTAATGTTAGCTGTATTTACAATTAGTAATTAAATTACAGTCGTCAATACAATAACCTTCTATTGACTTGGAACTCATTATTATTACTCTCCTTCTGGGATCTCACAACTATTAGAGATCATTTGTTGAACCTAATAGGGAAAATCACATTATCTATGCATGCAAGCAGTTATTTTCCGTGAATGCATATGAACTGTTAGAGCCAGCTGGCTCCAATGCCCCCACGTTGCCTTCAGAGGGCGCCCTGCCTTCCACGCACTCTCCCCAGCTTAGAGTCATGCAATTTCAATGCTCAGTTTTTGTGTATGAAGGTTGTTGTCCATGAGTAGGTTTAGTGAAGGACTGGCAATGTTTTACGGATACAGCAGGGCACAATTTCTGTAGGACTTTTAAAAAGCAGTATGATGGTCGCCTTCCACAACGGGAAGCTGACACTAGGAGAAATGAAAGTTTGATCTTCATGAAGACTTTGAGGCTCATGACACCTGACTGCTCACGCTGGTGGACGGCTAGTCTTGCCACGCAGAGTTTGAGCACATATTTCCTTTCATACGCAGCTCCTCGTCGTGTGACCAGGCCTGGTCTTCTGAGGGAAATTGTTTTTACAGTATATAGGATGATGTTAGCCACTGGATTAAGTTTGCTTTCAAATTGTATCAAACTGTGTGCCTAAAATATTGCTCAGTCTGTCACTAAACCTACTCCTGTGAGCAACAACTTTCTCTATGGTTTCCTTGAATTAAATTCTTTAAAAAGTCCTGTATCTATGAAATTATGTCTAGAAAAGTATCAGTGAACGTGCATTTTATCCGTACATCCACACAAGTTCACCTCAGTAAAACAACTGTGAAGCACATACTCAGAGAGGCCCATGTCTTTGTAAGCTACCCCAGCCCCCGGCCAGCTACAGATGTTATATTTAAGTAACAACCACATTCCTAGGGCAGGGAGGAGGTTTAAATTAGGACAAAATAATCTCTCACAGTGGGCAAGATCATTACTCTGGAATCAAAAGGCCATGTGCCTGGGTTGTCAACTTTCCATCAGTTTAAAAACACCTGAATTAACATGCAAAGAGGAAAGTCTGATTTTGGCTCCATCTTTGGAAGTTCTAGTTAGGACTGGTTAGGCCTGCACTTCAGGCTAGTGGTAAGGAAAGCACATAATGCCAAGAGCACATGAGAGAGCAACACTGCTGAACAGAAGGCCAGAAAGCAAAGAGAAAGTCACGGTCCTACAGTCCTCTTGAAGGTTCACACCAAGGACACAAGGCACTCCCACCAGGCCCAAACCCTTACAGGTTCCACCACCTTCCGCAGCACCACCCTGAGGACTAGGCGTAAATATATGGGCCATTCAAGATCCAAACTTGTAATACAATCCTCATTCATTTACTTAAAAACTAAATGATAGAATAATAATGAAATTATTCTACCGCTGTTAATAGTGGTTTCTCCAGCTGACAAAGTGGATGACAAGGACAGTGAAATACTCATAGTTCTTTTGAGGACTGGCTAATAATCCAGTCTTGGCACAAAAAAAAGCAAAGAATAGATGCTAGTTTCAGCTATTCTTAAGGGAAGCAGGGTGGGGGGGTAAGACACGAGTGCTAGTGAATCTGTGTTCTGCAGAGCCAAGCCTGTGCTACTAGGCTTCCAACTTGGGGAAACTACCAGCTGCCTTATCCGATGTTAGCAACTCATTTTTGTTGTGCAAAATTCCCATTTGCAGGCCTCCCTGAAGCTGTTACAGAAGGAAGCACATAAAAGATTCATGCACGTTCGGCAGTTACCTCCTGGATAACACTTCTCGGGGGATTGATTAAGGAATTTAATTTAAACTAACAGAACCAGTAGTATTTCTGCTGATCCCTCGTGTAACTGTGTTAGTGAACATAAATATACATGGACAGGCTTCGGATATTCTCTGATTCTTACAATTATCTAGTTCAAAGGAAAGCAAACTGATTACCATATGCATGAAACGGAGAAAGAGAAAGTTCTGCTCTGTGTCAGCAGTAGGAGGAAAGGTGGTTTTGAGATATGAACGAATTGCTACTTTTAGTTGATCTGTTCCAATGCTTTTACAGGGGAAATAATTGCCTGAATATGACACATAGAAGCCAATGATGCAATTTTTTTTCAATTTGCAGTTCAGACTGTGACCAGAAGTGCTGCTGGGCCACAAAGCCATGCAGAAGTATACATACAAGCGATCAAATGATAATAAAGCATGTGGAATGCTCTTATTTTATTTAGTTATCATTATATATTTAAAATAATAATGTTTAATTTCATATTGAACATCAAGGAGCTTTTCCTTTTCAGTAATCTGTGTCACAAAAGCTCATTATACAACATAGATAAAAAGCAGAAATTCTCTGGTTAAAGAATGAAGTAAATCAGACCCTCAGCAGGTCCTCAGGAATAACGCCTACACTGATCCTCTAGTTCAAGGACTCAACAGAATACAGTTTGAAAACAAAGTGTATGCTCTATCACTCTTTATTTTAAACTTTCACATTGCTTTACTTCATCTTCATAAAAGCCATGAGAGTATAGATTTGCCTCATTTTTGCAGATAAGAAACAAAGATTCGGAAAAATAAAAGATAAAAGTTTCCCAAAAGCAGTCAGACGATAAATTCAACCTCAAACCTAAGTCTCGCTTCTAATGGATGCGCTCTGAACTTCGGCAGTACCTGTTTTCACCCGGATAGTTCTTGCCCTGAGGTGCTATCTGGTGCTTTATAACATGTCTAACTGCATCTTTGCCACTAGGAATCACATCCAAGTCACAACAATAAACATGTCTCTAAGCATTACCAAAGATAGGAGCACAAAACAGAATAAAATGGCCCCAGATTGGAAAACACAGTTCTAAATCCAGAGCTCTGAACCTAGTATTAAGGATTCCAAGGACATCCATGGCATTCCAGGGACTTTGCACCTCAGTGGGAAAGACTTGCGTCTTCTTTTTCCCCTGGTGTCTATCATAAGTACTACACTTTTTTTCAGGATTAGTGTAGGAAACAGATCCTATTAGTATTATTGAATCTTGTGATATATACCAAAAAAGCACCATTATACCAATTTTTCTACCTCAGGATAGTTATTGTATTTCAAAGGACCACTTACTCTACTACTTCAAACACTAAAGGTGGATGTTTCACTCACTGTGTGACCTTTTTTTATGCATTACAGAAGCATATATAATCATATTTGAAAATTTTTAGCTGAATTTTAATAATTTTTTGTAATCTTTTAATTGTTATACATATGCATTGTCTGAGAAGACACCTGTTGGTTTCATTTGATGGCAAAATAGATCTATAGGGGCCAGGGTGTAGCTCAGCGCTAAGTGCTTGCTTAACATGCATAAAGCCCTGAGTTGGATCTTTAACACCAACAGCAGAACGGGAGGTTTTATAATGCAATGTTCAAGAAGTGCTAAAGTCCCCACATCTTACCACCCTACGTTTGGCCAGCCACTTGGTAAAGTTATTTAGTGGCTAGAATGCAGGCTGTATTCCACCTACACTCAAATGAGCTGTAACCTTAACCAGATTAAATAACTCCATACTCCAGTGTCTAAACCTGTGGGTGAAAAAAGAGTATAGTGATGCTGGTTCTCAAAATGTGAGGTAGCAAGCACATAGGAAGAATTTTATAGCAATAAATTGTTATTATTATTGCCTTGATAACTTACCATACAGCCTCTGAAGCTGGAAATGGTGGTGCATATCTATAATGCCAGAATTCAGTTGGACAATGAGGCAGAAAGATCACAAGTCAAACCCAGTCTGGGAACTAGCAACTGAATAAGACCCCATCTAATAATAATAACAATAGCAACAATAATAGGCTGGGTATATCGTTCATTGTGAAGATCTTGGGTTTAGTCCTCTGTATGATAAAGAATATGGCCACTGTTTAGATATAATTGTTCAGCAAATATTTTGCCGGTAGCAGTGGTGTTGAAAAGCACAGAAATCTTTGACACATTTGTCAGGGAGAGTAAAATGTTTACGTTAGTCTCTTTTCCTGGCTAGTGGTCCTTAACATTTTCATTTGCCGGAGATATATAAGAAACTCATTTCTTAAAGGGGAATTTGAAAGTATTCAATATTCCATTTGTTCTTATGCACTGTGGAAATGAAAAAAATGCTTCACAGCGCTATGCTCAGAAGGTGAGACAGCAACAGAAACACCACCATGTGGACTGAGCCTTGTTGGGCTGGATGGGGCTCCAAGCCTCAGGTTTATGCCATTAACCAACAGACACTTGCTGATCACACTTTTCTACCATGCTCCATTCTCACTGGAAAGAATTTCTTTTCTCCTAGGATGCCAATTCATGATAAATGCTCACAAAGGCATGACAATTTCAGTTGCCAGACCATCTGGCTACTGGGTATTTCATCATGGTTTTTTGAGCCAAGAGAATCACCAGTTTCCCTGTTTCTATGGAAACTGAAGCTATGGTGACAATTCGTGACTTAGATGAACTGCTCGTTGAGGATGGCCTCTGGGGTCAGCAGGCACAAGCTGCATTCGTGTTCCTGCAGCCGGCGTGCTGGGTGCTTTTGCTCATTTTCATTACTCTCACTTATATTCTCCCTTCTAAGGCAGTTGGGGCCACCAAATAGAGTAGACAACTCTTATTCTACAAGGATGGGTAGTGCATAGATGCATGGGTCAGTGGATTACTCTGCCACTCAAAAGCACATACTAAGTATTCCAAACTGAAATCACTTCTGTGCTCAAATGCTTTCAAGATAGAGCCCACGTTACTACATTTGGCAAGCAAGCAAAATCTAATGCTGCTAAAACTGAAGTCACATATTAATGAATGTACTAGCTTTCCATTAGTGTGATAAAATGTCTGAGATAATTTAGAAGGCCAAAGATTTCTTTGGCTCAAAATTTCAGAGGTTCCACGCCATGACTACTTGGTCCTGTTGCTTTGGGACAATGGTGCACAGCTCATCACATTGGGAGTCTGTGGCAGAGAATCCCTGTTCACCTCATGACAGCCAGAAAGCAAAAAGAGAGACAGCAAGAGGCAAAGTCTCGAGATTCCCTCCAAGGGCATGAAGTGGATCCAGTCCTGTTTTATGGAGTTCACATCTTGCCACAGATTTCCTTGGATGCTGAACGTGAAAACATGAGACTTCATGGTTGCCTTGCTAGAGTTTGATCTCGCTTCAGTTCCACTCTTTTCTATCCCCGTATTTGTACTTTTTGGAATGGGGATATTTATCTTGTATTTGAAGTTGTAGTGGATTGACTGGTAACACCCAGCTGAACTGAACCAGCATGGTGCTGGGTAGGGGAGGTCCACCTGAGTGAGGATTACTGCCAGCAGCATAATGGGCAGAACTGGAGAAGAAAAAGAGAAGCTGTTTGGGGGCTGCTGGGAGCAGCTGGGTCTCCTGGAGGACCTTGTCATTTTGGCTTTCCTGATATGAGTGTAGCTTTTCTCATCATCAAAGGAGCATGGAACCTTGTCGTTGCTAAGAATCTCCACAGTTCACTTTGGGGGAGCCTTGGTTCTTCCTTTGAGCATTGCTTCCTGGATCTGGAGAGAAAATGGCGTGCTTCTCAGTCTCCTGGAGAAGCCTGTTGCACTGGCTTTCTTGATATAGACTCAGCTGTTCTCGTTGTCAGAGGAGCTCAGGACCTCACTCTTACAGAGGATGGCTGCGGGACCTTTCAGGGAGCTCTTGTTCTTACCTAGAGCATTTCTTTCTGACTCCAGTTCAGAACCCTCAGCCTGTTATCAAAGATCCTTCATCCCACTGGCATGGACTTTCTAGCTTCCACCACTGACCTTTGGGCCTTGCCAAAGGGAAGGGTACAGATCCTTAAAGCAGACCTGCATGAGATATTGTTCTGGGCTGTAGGCCTCACAGTGTGCATGGCTATGGGCTCTAGCTCTTCACCTGGACTCACAATACATGGCTGTGGGATTCAGGCCCTTCGCTGGATTATTTTATTGTCTTGTCTTTAATGTGGAGACAGATTTTCTGTATTCTGTGTATGACTATTTGGATGACTATTATAAAATAAATCTATAGTATGTCCTGTATTGTTTGTCCTTGCAAAATCTTGACGATGGAAGAAGTCTTTAATTTTTTTTTGTTTGTACAGGACCTCACAGATAAGTGTTTGCCTTAAATCTCAGAGGAGACTTTGGATTTAGCCTTTTCAGTAATCCTGAAGCTGCTGGCACTTTGGCAACTCTTAAAGATGGACTAAAGGCCTTTTGCATAAAGTGGTGCACTTAGCCTTTAGGGGGGCAGGAAAAAATGTTATGGCTTGTATCTATATGTCCCCCCTAAAGCTACAGATGGTCATAGGTAGAGCTTTCCCAAAGTGGTTGGATTTAAGGTGTGTGAATATAGATTAAGGGCAAAGATAATGTAAGCCCTGCCCTGGGTATGAGTGACACCAATCAATAGGTTCATAACCTGGATAGAATACTAAGGGAAAAAAAGAAGAAAGAGTTGCTACTTCTGCTGCTGCTGCTGCTGGATGACTAGGTGGCTGGCTTACTGGACTGCTGCCTTCTACCTGTTGTGGCATGAACTGTTTCTCCTCTCTGATGCCTTTCTCACCCTCTGGCTTTCCTTGTAGCTAGATGACTATGAAACTTCTATAAAATGTAAACTGAAATAAACCATTGCTCCTTCAACTGTGGGCATTGGGCATTTTATCTCAGCAATGAGTCTATTAACTAAGGGAATGATAAAATTATTCTAGATTGTCATCTCATGCTGCTCATCTTTTTTTGATCAAAGTGTAAAAAAGATTGTCAAATTACTGAATCCTGGATTGATGTTCTACACAACGATGCAATTAACCAGTTAGGATGCACTCTGCCTGAAAATAAAAGAATGTTAAGTATATTTTAGTGGTTTTTTTAAATACAACAAAGTCTAGCGGTAGGTGGCTGTGGACATAGGTGGAGGATCTCAGTGAACATTGGCCTCTATCTGTGTTAATCTTTCTGCTCTTATGACATCATTTCCATATAATTCTAGATGAACAGGTAAAGAAAATACAGTATTTACACACAGTGGAGTACTACTCATCCATAGAGAAGGATAACTGTGAATCATTCATAGAAAAATCAATGGATTGTGAGACCATAACATTAAGTAAAATACGTCAGTCAGAAGAAGATAAACATCAAATTGATTTTCTAGTATGGAAAGCCCAAAATACATATGCTGTAGAAAGCAAAGTAAAAGAGCCATGTTTAGAAACAGGCAGGTAGACTCTGTAGAGAAAGGAAGGAGTCCTGGGAAGGGAGGAAGAGGCAACAAGATGAGCGGGCAGGCAGAACAAAAGTCATCAAGACATGATGTGCAGCTGTAGCAAGCTGCCAAGCTAAATGGAGGCTCACATATGGCAGGCACATGCTAACCAATATTTGAAAAGAAAATAATAGAGAATATTCATATTTTTTAAAAAGTCTATTATAGTAGAAGACACATTTTCCATTAATCACCTGCAAAATGCTTGCCCTTGCTTCAGACACATTTATCCAATAGTCATTGTCATTTTCTGTAGCAGTTATACAAGTTGTCATCTGTCAGTGTCTTTAGTTGTGCTGTCCTACCTCCCTCAGTGTCCTGAATTCATTCAAAATGTTTATATACCAAGGTTATTTTGCCTTCAAAGAAGATCCAGAGGCTGCATAGTGCCAGAGCCTTGAATAAGATACATGAGGGTGCACTGAAGTCTTCATATGAGCCTTTCATGTGGGAGAGCACTCGGCAGCAGCATTCACCGTACTTCTGATCCTGCCTTATAAAAACCACACAAGAGGACTTCAGAACAGCTTTGGACCATGGCGACAATGACAGAATAGGGCTTTCCAGATGGCTCAGTGAACTAAAGTGCCTGCTTAGGCAGATGCAGGGGCCAAGGGTTGGGGTTTGATCCCAGACCACGGCCCTGCCCCTAGGGGGTGCTGAGAAGGCAAATGAGACTGGGCTTGTTGTACACGCCTGTAATCCCACAGCTTGGGAGGCTGAAAACAGGAGGATCACTATGAGTCTGATCTGTGTAGTGAAACCCTGTAGGCCCTGTACTAATACATAAAAAAAAGAATGACAGAATGAATGTATGTGCCGTGAGAGGGATACTGTGAGGGGAATTGATGGCAATGTGCCTTTTGTAAAAAACCAGTGTCCACCATGTATTTTGATCATCCCTTGTACTGCTAAACATGATATATTTGATATTATCAAGATAAAGAGAAAAGTGAATTTAGTCTCAACCTACCAAATACACTGTCCATCTTAAATAATAGCACAAATTAATACTAAGTGTCTTTTCTTTTGAAGTAATAGAAGGCATATATCATTCCCTATATGGTATTCTTGCTGAGTATTAAACCTAAATTATATCTAATCTTAAACAAATAATATATATTATGAAACAGTCTACGTGATAGTTGGCTTAAACTGTTTAACTATTTCAATGCCATGAAAGACAAAAGTGGGGAGGATCCAGTGTAGCTAATGAAGGCTTAAATAGATACAATTTAAGATGCATGAAATATGTTTAGAGTTAAATTTCTTGACTTTAGTAATAATTTTGATTTTATTGTAGTATGAAATATCTTTATTTCTAGGAATCATATTAAACACCAGTTAAGTATTAAGATGGCTGCAATCACTTTCAATATTTTATGAAAATACTACAGATATTTTATGATGCTACATAGAATGTGTAAGTCAGAGAGGGGGTAGATAAAAGAAAATGAGGTGCAGGAGAAAGGGAGCGTAAGCTAATATTAACAATGAGTGCATCTAGGTGGAAAGACATGTTGATTTTACTATTGGTAATTATTAGTTGAAGTATCTTCATTTTACATTAAGAGAGTTAGTGATAAACTGTACTATTACTCCTATAAACCCTCCAAAGATATCCATGTCTTAATCTCAAAACTCTATCAATGATACTTCAAATGGGAACATGTACTTTGTAGATTAAAAGATTAAATTAAAGATCTTGAAATGGAGATATTGCTTTAGATTATCCTGTTGGGTCAAATATAATTACAAAGTACTTACAAGCGAAACAGAAAGCTTCAAGTAACACACTGTATTCATTTTAAGTTAATTTTGTTCTCAGATTGTTATAAAATTAATATATACGCTATTTTATTGTATATTTCTACTTTTACCTTTGCTGGTATATTGGATGGCAAAAATCATAATCATAGATTTACATTGAATACAGGTTTAAAATTCAGTGTACTTCACAGAAAGGAAATTTAAGTAAACAAATTACGTGAGCAGGGAAATCGTCCTTGTACACCTTTGTTGCCTAGAAATAATTTATAGCATTCATTTTAATATCAATTGTAAATATTCAGAGGAAAAGGACAATGTACTGAAGTTCAAAAATGTAGCTATTGGGGCTGGGGAGATGGCTCAGTGTAATAAGCGCTTCCTGGCAAGTGCAAGGGCCTGAGTTCAATCCTCAGTTCCGCAAAAAAAAAAAAAAGTAGCTATTACTTCTGAACTCAAATCGAAATAGTCCAATTAATAAGAAAATGATATGTAGCCTAAATAAAAGAGGAAAGTTGTGTCACCTTTACTAAGCTTTCACTCAGATGCCTTCTGGGTTGTCCATGCCCATCTGAGACATGTGCCCATTTTCCACTGCTGCTCTAACAAGTTAACACCTCATTAAAAGCTTTTGAACAAAACCTTTTATTTTAAGAAACAATAAAAACAATGGCAAAAAGTTTCATGATTGGGGCCGGGAAGATGGCTTAGTGGAATAAGCGCTTCCCTGGCAAGCACAAGGGTCGGAATTCAATCCCCGGTTCCGCAAAAAAAAATAAAATAAAATGTTTCATGATCCTACTAATCTCAGCTCTTCTACAAGCAAGACAATCATACAAACATGACCAACTGCCCATCAAGAAAGAAGCACCAAGAATGAACACATGAGGAAAAGGTTTTCTATAACAAACTCATGTCTTCACTAACTTCAGTTTGATGATATTTTCTCCTGTACCTTTAGTTATTTCCAACAATATTCAGCCCATAAAATTCATACCAGCCTCCAGTGCTCCACCACATAGACAAGAATATTTGAAATTTATTTTCCTCCTTCATCTTTTTAAAAATTATTTACTTATTTATTTATTTGGTACAGAATCTCACTAATGCAGCTTGGACTCATAGTGAACCTCCTGTCTCGGCTTCCCCAGTGCTGGGATGACAGGCGTGCGCCACACCCTGAACCAATACCAGGGACTGAACCCGGGTCCTTGTACTTGCCAGGCAGGTGTTTAGACCACCAAGATATCCCCCAGACCTATTTTACCTTTTCTAAGTGAGAGTTTATTTTTCCTTTTCTACTCAGAATGTTTTTTATATTATTGTGTTATTCAGCATTAATATTGCTTTTCAAAGCAATGATGAACTGTTGTTTTAGCTATATTCTCAATTAATAAAATATAGTTTAAAGCTCAAAATATCAACCATGCTTGGTATTTTATCTTGGTTTTTGTTAGTTCTTTGCACCTAACTACCCTAAACATTGGACTGTGCAAGCGCAAAAGTTTCCTAATTAAACAAAGGTATTTCATCCAACTAGACTACTCCCAGAGGCAATGTAAAACTTTACTTCTATAATGCAGAAATGAGGTCATGGGTTTCTAAAATACAGAATCAAAAAATGTAAAGCAATGACATTTCAAAAGAGATGTCAGACAGTAACACTGGAAAGTAGAAAGAGAGCTTGGAGCTGCTTTCCCAGGAGATGAAGACCTCTAACACCCAGGGTGTAAGGTCTGCCTCTTTCTGCCTGCATCTTACACAGTTTCCAATATAATAACAGAAAGTTCAGCCTAGGTTCTAAAATAAAAGAGGCCTAATTATAAAGAATTATAGTACAGAAATGAACAATGTAGGATAAAATTTGGCAATGTGTATAGCGTAAGGCTGTAACTGACTGTTTTGTACTTGTGGCCAAAAGGGGCCCCTTGTCACCCTTGAGGAACATACTGTCCCCAGTTCCTGGTTACAAATAAAGCTTGTTTTCCTCCAAGTCACATTCGCGTGAGGGTCTCATGTGTACTATGCATAGCTTCCCAAGTGAAACTTTACTTTTTATTTAAATAGCACTTTTTTCTTTTCTTTTTCTTCTGATTGACACCCGCTCAAAAGGTTTTAAAATCATATATGCTTCCATGTAGCACTCACAATATGTTGTTCCACAATTCAGTTATAGCACCAAGTAAGTTATGGTTCTTTATTTTATCCAAGCATTCACAATCCAACAATGAACATCTGCTTTCTTACAACTCTTCCCTTTCTCTTCACCCTGGTCCCAAAAGAAGGAGCTAAGTTTACATGAGGGATAAGGACCAGTCCTTACCATAAAATGGATGGTTCACTACATTTCTTTCCTCAGTTTCTTCATTTCACCAATTTCTTCATCTTTGAAATATCTTAGGATATTTGTAAGTATTATTGAGATATGTAACATCATTAGAAGCCTGGTACAGAGTTAAACAATTATTTTTTCTGAAGTCCTGTTTTTCACCTCCTCATCTCCCCAAATTGTTTTCCTTACTGCAATCAAAATAGCACTTTTTACACTGACAATTACAAGAAGAAATGGAGATTACTGAATTGAAGTAAGTCAATTGCTGTTAACCTCTAATTAATTTGTAATATACATGATTTAATTTGTGGTTGAGCTAAATAACAAATTAGGAACTGCATAAATCCTTATCATTACTGAAAAGAAGTTCAAATTATTGAATCTCTGTAAAACATTTCTGTGGTACACAATAGGTATTGCTAGGGCTTGCATCTAGATGTCCCCCCAAAGCCTCATGCAATCACAAGGGGGTTTTTCAGAGGTGGATGGGTCTAGAGTATGCGGTTCTGGGACCAAGAGTGTGTGATTACTACATCAGCCCACTGACTGGCGTGGCTTAGATCTGGCTAACATTAACAGTAGGAGTGCCACCCCACCCCCTTGGAAAGGAAACCAGCCATGGAATGAGCTCTGTGATGCCCCTTTGCTGTGCCACCGTGTCTTGGAGCCAACCGACTGTGGACTGTCTTCTACAAGATATCAGATAAATAAAACCTTCCTCCCCTAGCTTGTGGGTTTTGGGAATTTTGTATCAGCAGTGAGAAAAATAACTAAGACAGATATCTTATTTTATTTTTAACCTGCTGGATATACAGTGCTTGTAGAATCTCCATAAAAGGGCTATTTATTAATGGCTTCCTCTCAGGCTATATGGTTTCTAACCTCCACCAAAGTCATTTTCTTCCTTCACAGACTATTACACAAGCTGCCTTTTCCCTGAAGCATACACAAATGTCACAAGAGGGATATCTTTTGACTACCTTGAAATACATGCATCATCTTATTTGAATCACACATTGGGAATTTATCATGCATTACTTTCATTTCAATTATTGATATAATACATTATGTTTCTGCTTATGCCCTTCAGTGATTGTCTGGGGCCTGCAAGATGAAGTTCATGTTTTCATATCAGGCTTTCTCTACTTCACTACAGTTATCTTCCGTCCTTTCTTGGCATGTTCTCTGCGCTCCAGCCACACCAGAATACTTCAGGTACCCTGATATAATGCACACATGTGGATTCCATTGTGCTGAAAAATTTAAAACAGAGTGAATGAAATGTATAAGAAACATTGAGCATAGAAAGTGAAGTAGTAGCTTATGAGGAATAGGTAAAACTCATAGAATAATCGAGTATAGATAAGTAAGCAAGTAGCTTGGAAAACAAAAGGAAAATATAGGAGATGTACTCAATAGAGAGGAAAAAGTTAATAATATATAGCATGTTTCAAGCAAAAAGTAAATAGAAAAAATATATAACTGAGCAAACAAGAATGTTACTTAGAAAGGAATAAGAACGTCACAGGTTGCTCTCTCTGACATCCCCAAGTGTGGTTTCTCTTTTGCAATGTCCAAAGACTCCCATTCTGGTCTCAAAATGTACTCTACCCTGGAAAGACAAGGGAAAGCCAGAGCTGTTCAGGGGCTCAGTATCATGCTTTTCCTTGTGTCTCATTGGTCAAATATTCTCTGCCTATGGCTTACCTTGCTATTTGGAAGGACTTGCTTCCATCTAGCTGGTCTTTTCTTGTTATTTCACATTTGCTGAAACAGAAGCTACTTAAAAGTAGCCTCTGAAACCACCCATTGATAAGTACAACTCTGGCCTTTGCAACTGCTTTACTGTGGGCAAATCCAAGTGTGTGTCTTGGTGGGGGGTGACATTGGGTACAACTGCGTCCAAGTCTTATACTTACTTGCATCTGATCATATTTATAGCTTGTCCTACATCTTTCCCTTTGTACTCACTGTTTTAAATTTATTTAATAAATGATATTTAAGTATACTAATTTGATTTGAGCCTTTCTGTTTCACAACTTCTGAATGATTTGTTGTCGCCATACCTGAAAATTATGGTGGCATATTTTACACTTGTTTTTTCTCACTACCTAAATGCCTTCCTGCTCATTTTTTTCAGGTAAATAATTATTTATTCTTTAAAACTTAGATCATGCTAGTTCTACTAGTTTAAGAATTCCCCACTGGAAATATTTTGCTCATGTTTTAAATTTTTATTCTATTAGTGTATGTCTGCAGTAAGCAATGACCACATTTATCATGGAAAGCTGGTACATGTGCACCACACATCTCATTTATTTTTCCATCCAGTTTCCTCATACCCCATCTCTTGATCATTCTCACTTTTCTAAAGCAACTATCTTTCTGTTTCCCATTTTCTTTTATTTTATTCCTTAAGTTATTTATATTCTAGGTTTTTCATATGCTTTGTTACTTTCTTGTCCCTGAGACACTACCAGACTGTAAGGAGGAGAGAATGATGTTGGCTCACAGTTTGTAAAGATTTCAGCCCATCAACAGCTGCATCCAAGGCAGGGTGGCATAAAAGAGGAGAAGCAGCTTCTTGTGTGGCTGCAGGAGGCTGAGAGAGACCAAGGGAAGAGAGAACAATATTCCACTCCAGGCCATGCCCCGCCTCCGCCAAGTAGGCTTCACCTCCCAGTATCACATTAACCTATTGTCTTAGTTACACTGCTGAGACAAAATATCCAACATCCAAAATTAAAGGAGGAAAGATTTATTTAGCTCACAGTTTGTAGAGGTTTCAGACCATACTCAGCTGGCACCAAGGAAGAGTGGCATGTCAAAGGGGCAGCTGATCAAACCAACAGAAAACAGCCAAACAGCATGAGCTCAAGTGGGGGGACTCTTTTCCTCCCTTATGTTGTATGCTGGCTGTCCACCCACAACCTCTCTCTGTGCTTTCCTCCTGCCCAGGCACAGCATATCTACAAAGTAAGAACCCTGGTCCCCTGCTGAGTCACTTAGTTAACCTTCTAAACTTTCCAATTTGGCACAAGGTATCAACCATAACAGCTATAAAGGCAGCAGTGGGCCAGCCCGCATGTGACTATCACCTCCTCGTGATCCATTCACTTCCCAGGAGCTTCCCAATAAAGCTTTGAGGGACAATCTAGATATAAATCATAACATCATATAAGCTAAACCATGCAATATTTAAGCTTCTATAGCTGATTTATTTCACTCAACGAGCAAAGCCTTTCTTATCCTTTCTTTGTTTCAGCACTGAGCATTATGGTAGGCAGCCTTTAAAGTGGGTCTCCGTGATCTCCACCTTCTAGTGATCTCTCTTTCCTTGAGCATGGATGGACTTAGCAACTCACCTCAAATGGGCAGAAATGTAATGAAAGAGATACAGTGCCATCCCTGAAGAGCGCTTTTAAATGAACTTCCTTCCTTCTAGCTGGCCTTTTCTTACTCTTTCTCACTCATTTTGATTGGAGCTGATGGAAAGTTGCCCTGTGGAAAACACCACATGACAATGGAATGTGCAAAGTGTCTCACCAATCACCAGTGAAGTATGGAGTATGTGAGTTACTGAAAACTACCAATAGCCAAGCCAACGAGCTCAGCAGAGCATTCAGCTAAGACCACAGTCCCAGCCAACCCCTTGGTGGTCATCTTACACAAAACCTGAAATAGAAGCATCGAACTACACGGAGTTTAGATTCTTGGCTCATATGATCTGGGGGATATATGATATTTCTTGTGTTGATCTTATCATCTGGGGGGAAATTTGTTATGCAGCGCAATAACTACCTAGCCATCCCCCATGCACATCCTTATCCTGAGGCTAATCACAGTGCACTGACATGCCAATAATGGCTGTGCCACTCACAAGACGGTTGCCACTCCGAAGAGAGAGATTCTGCTTTATGTGTTTTTGTCTTATTCACACTCAGTTGCATACCATCTTGGAAAACAGTTAATAAATATGAGAGACTGAAGGGAGGAATCAAGATTAGGCTTTTCTCTCTGTCTTTTCTACTTCTTCTGAGCCCAGGATATGCACACACAGCAGCAGAGGAATTCTTCAACTCTTCCCTGAGGATCTATTATCATCTGTGATGATGTGAAACATAAGCCATTTGTCCACAGAGACCCTTTCAATTCCCCATGCTGCCTGACTAAAACACTAGGAAAAATGTCACATTTTCAAGAGGCATTATTTATGCCAACTTTTGTTTTCCTCTTAAACCTATTATTTTAAATGAGCTCACTCAGGGAAAAATGCATTAACTCCGAAATAAGATGATCCTGTCAAATAACCATTTCATTACGTCACAGGTATGGTCAAAACAGAAATGCTGGTTATGGCAAAACAAAATTGTTGCTGAGCTAGTGGGGCTATATCACAGATTATACCAGACTAAATGAGGCACTCAGCTAGGCCTCTGTACTCAATCTTCAGTCTGCATTCTGGGAAAATTAATTAAAGTCCATAACATAAAATTGCTTTTCCTATTTGGTCTTTGATCTGGGCTCACTAAAGTAAATTAGTTATTTGATAGAATAGCATGTACCTTAGTTTTAAAAACTTAATGTCAATTAATAGAATCAGCCATCAAAATTATGAGGGAATATTATGGGAGCAGGGAAAGCATAGGTACAATAATGGTCACTTTACAGGTCTTACTGCCTTTATATATAAACTGATCTGATTAAATAAGCATGTCACAATATAGCGCAAAGTGAGGCACATCTATTTTGGGAACAAAGAAGTTATTCAACCCTACCTGAGAATGGCCATTAGCAAAGAATACCCAAATTCGAGTTGCTCAGAATAAGCACTCTGAAAGTGATATCTATGGGGGTTTGGCTTTTTATAGATTAAAAAATAAAAAAGACCGAGATGCAGGTTGCAGCAAGTGGTCTCCACAATTGTACTCCTTGTCACAAATAGCATAGGAGGTTGACTGGCTGTTGCTCATTTGCGTCATATATTTCAGCTAAAAACTGGATAAGTAGAAAAAAGCTTTTACTGAGGTTATTTATTATCTTCACACATCAGGGAGCCTGCAGAAACCTGCAGTGCTGGGTCAGAATGACCTGGGTGACTGCGGTCTCCTGTTTCTTCTTTCCCTGGGGCTATAGAATTATGTGACCTAATTCTTCTGACATTTAAATCCTTTTTTAAATTCTAACAAGAGGCAAATTTCATAGAAACCTGACCCCCATCAGGTTCTCAACCACTCTTACGCTTGGACTTTTATGATCCCTCACACTTAAACTATGTTAGAGTAGTGCATTATTCAAAAGTAGAAATGAGAACAAAGACGGTTGGGCACTGTGGAAGAATGTGACGCAGGTCGTTAACTCATACCAGAAATAGGAAAATCTGGCAAATGAGGTGCTTGGCCTACAGATGCAGCGGTGAAGACTGAACACTGTTCTCACCTCCTCCGGCTTCTTACAGTAGATCTCTATAGCACATGAGGGGACAGAGTAGAACCACCTTCTAGAAGATGCTAGATCTTACTTTATGAGGGAAGGTTATAGACAAGTAAACACATTTCCTTTCAAGCAGTTTGACTCCTTTAAATACTAGTGGAAATTATGATTTTAAATATTTTACTGTTATGAAAATCTCTTCAGGACTGGCAATATAGAAAACCATGAGAATTATTTTGTAAGAATTTTGTCCAATGTGTTCCCTAATGGTCAGTTATACGATAGAGAGCAGAAATGTCTTGGTCCACAAATCAGGAGGCTGGAAAACCCAAGATCCGGAACCAGCATCTGTTTCTGTTGCAGCGTTCTATAGCAGAGGTGAAAAGGGCAGAAGAAGTCAAGAGAGTGACAGAAAGCACCAACTGGAGCTTTCCTTAGCATTTTACAACTTGGACATTTCCACAACAGTGGAACTAATCCACTCAGGTGAGCAGAGTCCTCTCTGGTAGGCCACCCAGTGATCTCGCTTCTCAGGATTGCACAGTGGCAATTAAATTTCAACTTGGATTTCCCAGGGGACAAACATTGCAAGTAGTGCATAGTACGAAATATGCAAATTTAATTTGGACCAGGATGAGCATGTGTTGTCACATAACATATAACTCTTACTAAATTATTATTTTCAGGGGCTCTGGGAAACCTGACAAGAGAGTTTCATTCATCATAGAGAAGTAGATACAAATATGGATAATATAAGTAGATGTCATCTGATTTAGAAATTACAAAATAAAGAAAAATGGTCAGAGTCTTGATTAAAATAGCAATGTGGTGGCAGGGTGAGCTGTCATTTGTTTTTTTTTTTTTTTTTAACAATCAAGGGCATAATAACTAACATCAATACAAAGAATAGAAAAGTAAATTATTCTGGTAAGATATACAGAGTTTTTGTTATCTCATAAGCAATGACACAGGATGTAAAAAATTATTGTTCACATAGTAGGGAAGGAAATTAATCAGAAAGTCAATAAGCAAAACCATCAAGATGAGTCAAATAAAACAAAGCAAATAAAATCCAGCTTCTGAGCTTTTCCTTCATCATCATCTTTCATGTTCTAGAAGTACCTTCACTTGAGAGTGCTGCTGCTTGAGCCCCTGATCCAAACCATTTGTATCACAATCATGTGTTTTCAAAACTATTTTCATAAAGACACTAAGACGTCAACAAATGATCCTTTCATTGTTTCTCTCTCCAAGTGAGTCAATAAATACATAGAAAGGCATTTCTCAGATGTAAGATCCAATACTGCATGGTAAGTATTAAGTTAGAAGAATGTAAATAGCTTCGAACATCAAAAATTTTAATAATCATGGCTTCAGGACAAAACTACCTCTTTTTCTGTCATAAAAAAGACACACATACAGCTATTTGTCATTATTGCTCTTAAAATGGTCTCATCTAGCTTTATTAATGAAAACTTTTAACCAAAGTGAACTACTTATTTCACAAGAAAAACTAAGCGGTTGAGTACTGAAAGCTGTGTATTACGCATACACACTTTTGCTGACTAGCAGAGCTCATAAACACGTAAAACACAATTTTGATGACAATATATCTTTTTAATGTATTCTTTAAGTGTTGAAAATAAGCACCTCCAAACTACAACTACTTAGTAGCATAAAATCTAAGAAACAAAAATATACAAAAGTAAAAGTATGCTTTAAAATTTATATTTACATGTTGCATTTTACTTAGAAACTAGGCATCTAATGATTATCCTTTAAGTAACTCAAGCTAACATCAGTTTTAAGTTTTAAGACAGGTATAACAAAAATTATCTTCAAGCTAACATATTATAAAAGATTTCTGTTAAATTACAATGTCAGAGTACTTATTCAATTTATTTGAAAACAAAATTATATTTCTCATAATCTTAAAAATTACTTTGTATTACAATTTGCATACTTGATTGACAAAGCTGTGTAAAATTAAACAATTGTAAATCAGAACATACACAGATGTTTAACCTCAAAATTTTAATTAAACTTGTTTAATGCAGATTTATTTTAATTAGGTAACTTGAACTTTGAAAGCATTTTATGAAAATTATTTTTACCAGAACATTTAAAATATAACCATTTTTTTATTCCCTTTTCCTGGGGCCGGCCAAATAGCTCAGCAGATTAATGTGCCCGCAAGCAGGCACAGGGTCTAGAGGTTCGATATCCGGGCCTGCTGTGCCCACCTTGCCCCCAGGGCACACTGAGATGGCAATTGAGACTGGGTGTGGTGGCACATGCCTATATCCCAGGGCTTGGGAGGCTGTAAACAGGAGGATCACTACAAGCCTAAACTATACAGTGAGACCCGTACACCCGTAACCCTGTCCTAAATACAAAAAAAGGCATTTTCCTTATTTTCTTAGAATTTGAGGTTATTTGATTTATATGAATATTTCTTTATCTGAATAAACCAGTCAAGATAGGGTGCCTTTATTCGTGGAAGCTGTATAATCTAATTTATTAATAGTGCTATATAGTAAGAAGTAAAGATCCTTCTGAATTACAAAGATAAAAACACTGAAAATGAGCATAAATTTGAATCTGCACTTTTTCTACAGGTCAGAAATAGACATAGAAACACAAAAACTCATCATCCAGTTATCAAGTGGCTGTTTTTTATTCTACTGGACATAAAACTATTGATTTGCATTCAAAATGAACAAATAGACAAGGCAAATGAAAAAGACTAACAAACTAGAATCTCTGTTGTTTCTTGCCCAACAAAGCATGGCATTCTACCTTTGTAATCCATTAACTATTTAAATAAATCTTTAGATAGTCAGGCCATGAAAATGAATTCCCAATCCATGCTGTTAATGGAAAATAGTTTAGTGGCTGAAAGCAAACAGGAAACAAAAACAGAAAAAAAAAATCAATAGAGGAGAAAGAAATAGTCAACCAAGTTATAATCTATTAGCTCTTGGGTTCCATCTCAGAGAACCAAAGAAAGACAGCCCTGGGCTTACGTCTCCCATAAGATATACACTTCTGGGGATGTATCTCACTTAACCTGTTAAGTAAATCCATTGAGTATCATGGTAAATTACTTCCAAAACTGTCATAAGATAATCATTTTAAAATTAAAATCACGTTAAAAAATAAACATGGGTTAAAAAATTTAATTAACCTATTAATTAATGACAGGATTACTAAGAGGTTACATGCTATTCACAGGATGACCTAGCAGTAAGCATACTGATAAGACACCCACCAAAAACAATGGATAAATAAGTAAATGTCAATGGGAAACAGTGACCAATCTTTACAGAGCAATAACAACCGCAACTTGACGAATAAGAAACACTTACATTGCTAAAAGGTATATGTTCTACTTCATTCTTTATTATTTTCTTTCTTTTGTATTTGAGTGTGGGTATTGAGGCAGAATCTTCTCTATAATCCAGGCAGGCCTTAACCTCTCAGCTTTCCAAGTGTTGAGATTATAGTCATTAGTAATTACACCTAGTTATTTTATTCATTTTCTTGCTGCAAACTAATGCAATGGTACCCATTCTACATACACTAAAGTGGTATATTTATTTCTTGCTGGCTGGCTGACTCAGTTTACTTTCATTACTATTACAAGGATATCTTAAATGAATGTCTCTACTTCTGGCTTCTTGGATACAAATGAAAAGGCCCTTAGAATTAGAGTGACTGGGTCGAAAGATAACTACTGAATCAGGATATTGTTAAGAACTTACTCCGGCTGGGGAGATGGCTCAGTAGAATAAGTGCTTCCCTCACAAGCGCAAGGGCCTGAGTTTAATCCCTGGATATGCTAAAAAAAAAAAAAAAAGAAAAAAAAAAAAGAAACAAACAAAAAAACCTTACCCAACCAAATGTCTACATTTGTTTTCTCCATGGAATATGTGTTTTCTAATTTTCCTATAGGGAAACTATTAATTGTTATCAGTCATTAATTTTGGCTAATTTTAGATGTCTGGAAAACAACTTCTTATTTTTTAAATTCTAATTTTTCACTATACAAATGTACAGCATTTATTAATTTCTTTAAAAATAGCAGCTAATGATATACTGACACCTCTAGAATTCACCTAATATTTGGCTTATAAAAAGTAATAACGGGCTACTAATTTATCCAACATTCAGAAAATATTGCCATTTGAGGAACTTACACTTATAAAGCGCAGAAATAGAAATCTTGTTTTGTTATTACTCTAGTATACAGATACCTAATCAAAAACTTGGAAATAAATGTAACACCTTTTGTTTTAGCCTCAGGATAATCACCCATCAATTACTTTTTTTTTTTTTTTTTGGTACCAAGACTTGGACTTTGCACTTTCCAGGCAGGTACTGCCCCACTGAACCATGAACATGGTCCAATCAATTATTTTAATCATGGGATATTCATTATGGTTCCTAAAAAAAAACCATAAACTTTACTTAAATTTTTGTTTTCATAATCTATATATTCCTCCCCCCAAAAATATAGTTAACAGAAAACTAAGCCTGTATTTAAGCATCTATCTAATCAACAGAAGCAAAGTTAATCTCCAGTGCTCTTGCCTGATACCTAGCAATACACCATGACTTGTTTTTTAACTCATAAATTTATACTTCATTCATGATTCTGACTTCTAGGGAAATGGCTCTAAGTGTAGCTTGTAAATCAAAACATTAAAACAAATTCTATTTTTAATAAATAATTAGAAATATAGAAAAGTATTATTCTGTTAAGATCAAACCCTTGTGCTGATAAATTTGAAGACCACCACGATGTCCATTATAAGGTTTCTTGTTTCATATTGGGAAATTTTCAATCCTGATGCCAAGAAGGAAAATATTCAAGAGAAAAAAAGAAAATGCTAAATATTTCAAACCTGCAGATTGAAAGGAAGAGAAATACAAAGAATGATCAAATTCTGCAAGGAATGGTTAACTTTTTGAAGAATTGCAGTAAACACACGTGGTCACGTCCCCTTCAGGGCACTCTCTCCCCTCGAATGCACTTGCTTCACATTATTGCTGCTTTCTAAAGCAGCTCTGGAAGTTCTCTATCACAAGTGTCATTACCAAGATATGATGAAAATAAAATGCCGCGAGCACTGCTGCCTGGGGCCACCTGGAGGAAAGGCAGGCTTGGAGCAAACTCATCACCCATGTGTCTCGTTCACCGGACCTGGCAACCAGTGAACTCTGGCTCTTGCCCAAAGTAAAAATGGCCATGAAAAGCAAACACGCTGAGTCACGTCAGCGAACTGGGGCAGCCAGGACTCCACAGCTAATAGGCAGGCCTTCCAGAGCTGCTTGAGAAAGTAGGAGAACTGCACAGTAAGTGTGTTTAAAGTAAGGGAGGATATTTTGAGATAGATTGATGGCAATGTAACTTTTACTCTAATACATTTTAAAAATTTAAAAAATCATCATGTATTTTGATCACACCTCATGTCATATAGTACTAACAGTTGTTGTGCTCAAATTAACATTTCCTAATTTAAAAATTATTTTTAAAATTTATCACTTATTTAAGAAAAAAGTGCAGTGTTCCAGGGGTCTGTTTGTTCCTAGTCCCATAGAGTGCAGGAATTTCACACAATTTGTGCAACTTTAATTTATTATATTCTTTGGATTAGCTTTGTTTTATTTTTCCCAACTTAGAACCATTGTTCTCAGACAACACAGTATCTTTTTTAAATTTTTTATTCTAATTTTATCTTATTTTGAAGAGTAAAAACAAAGAACAAAGACAAGAACAAAACTCAGAAACAATGACAGAAACAGGGTAGCATACAGTATACATTACAGATTTTCAAAACAAGAATAGCTATTTTGTTTTTTTTTTTTTTGTTTGTTTGTTTGTTTTGTTTTGTTTTTTTGCGGAACCGGGGATTGAACTCAGGCCCTTGCGCTTGCACAAGGAAGTGCTTATTCCACTGAGCCATCTCCCTGGCCCCAAGAATAGCTATTTAACAATGGTTGATGCATTATCTATTTTTATCATCAAATCTGTTGCTCAGATTATCAGATATAGTTATGCAAGATTGGACATACAATTGAATAATAATTCTGTTATCACTCCTTGATCTCATTTTACTATTTCAGGAATACTATTTCAGAATGATTCTGCTTACCTGTTAGTAAACATGTGCATTCTTTGTTCTAGGAAAGATGATCAATCATGCAAACTGATAGAGCACTTCTACAAACAAGCTAACAAAATTAATAACGAAAAAAAAAACATTTCTTTGCTTTGTCTCTTAATTCTGAGCCACTTTAAAAGGTATTCTGTACTAATTGATTACCATGTCATGGCTCTAGTCCAAGAAAACAGCTTCTTCGTAGTTTATTTTTATCTTTGCATTTATTTGAATATCTAAGTCTCTTACTGTTCCAGAGCCTGCACTTGTTTTAATTCTTCTTCTTCTTCTTCTTCTTCTTCTTCTTCTTCTTCTTCTTCTTCTTCTTCTTCTTCTTCTTCTTCTTCTTCTTCTTCTTCTTCTTC
>NW_004524811.1:1705159-1733950 GCF_000260255.1 Octodon degus
GTATTTTAGGAAGGGTCTACGGGGTGTTCAGGGTCTCACTACTAGATCAGACTTGTAGTGATACCCCTGTTTACAGCCTCCCAAGTGCCAGGATTACAGGCGCATGCCACCACACCCAATCTCAATTGCCATCTCAGCGTGCCCCGGGGGCGGGGCCGGCAAGTCAGTGTTTCAGTTCTTGACGTTTTGTCCGCTATGGAAATCACTGATAGTCGAATCACAAGAATGACACTTGACTGCAGTAGGAGATCCATCTTTCTCAAATGAGAAGATGGAGAGATGAGGGGCTGGAAGGAAAGGAGAAGAAAAAAGAATGAAGATATGTTGTGTGTGTATACCAGCTCCAAAAGGTAGTGTAAACATTATGTACCATAAACATGTACTAATTTTAAAAATGACTAAGAAAATATTCCCAAATTGAGAGTCTAAAGAAGTAAGACAGCTCAATAAAAATGCCCCTATCGTGGCAAATTGGTTACTAGAAAATATTAAACATGATACAAAATACAGTCTCGTATATGCCATAGCTACATAAATACAACAGCATGTCTCAGAAAACCCTTCCATCTTAAACTCACCCTCACATCCATCTTAAACCCTGAGTAGACCTGGCCGTAGGCCTTGGGAGGGAGCCTAGTAATGGCCATTACTCTACTTTTGCTTTTTGGTCCACCTTATTACACAAGAGATATGTGAAGTTCTTTTCATATTTACACAGTGCTTCATGAAGTAATCTGGCCTGACAGAAATAAATAATGAGTCCACTCACACAACACTGGGTGTGTCATAATTAACCAAAATGATGGAGACTGCAGTGGGAAAGGAGCATTAGCATGCAGCACTGAGTTTGCAAAATAGAGGGAGGTGAGATAGAGCCTGGAGTGAAAACTAAATATGAAATGGTATAACACGAAGGTCCAACTTCATCCCTCTGCACCTAGATATCCAGTTTCCTCAACACCATTTACTGAAGAGGCAGTCCTTTGCCAATGTGTAAAAACAACTGACAATACGTGTGTGGGTTCATTTCTAGGCTCTCTATTGTGTTCCACTGGTTGGTGTGTCTATTTTTATAGAATACTGTTTTATCCCTGTCACTTTGTGATGTATTTTAAAATCGAGATTTGGGAGCTCGGGAGATAGCTCAGCGGTCTAAGTGCCTGCCAAACAAGTGCAAGAATGCAGATTCTATCCCTGGTGTGCATTCTGTGTGGGCCCCAGAAACCCAGGTGCCCCATACCAGCCCCAAAACCCAGCATCGTGGCACATGCCTGTAATTCCAGCTTTGGGGAGGCAAATACAAGAGGATCACTACAAGCCCAAGCTGCAGAGTGAGACCCTATACAAAATAAATAAATTTTTTAAAAAATGATCTTAAATCAACCTTTGTTCTTTTCATTCATGAGTGCCTGGGCTAAGTGCAGAGTATGCTGCTGCTGCAAAATTCAGGGCTATCTCTTCTATTGGAGATAATAGTAAACGATGATGTACATTTCAAAGTCACTGAAAGAGTAAATGTTTTCATAAAAAACTATTTGAGATGATAGGCATGTTAGCTTGATTTTATTATTCACATTGTGCTCATAAATCATAGCATTGCTCCATATTGTACATATATGCAGCTATAATTTCATAATTTATAATTAAAATAAGAATAAAAATTTAAAAATCAGTAAAAGTAACAATATGAATACTGCACATTCAGAGTGTGGTTTTAGAAGTATTTCCAAAAGAGAGGACCTAATGATGTCAACCTACAGGTGAATAATTTTAGGCAGATCATAGGATATCTATAGGATAGAACCTTGAGTATGCATAAAAATGTATTCATTGAGAATACCAAAGAATAAAGAAAATTATTACCTGTATGTTTACTATGTAGAAAATTTACATGTACATTGAAAATTGTACATATACAGGAATAACTTTAACTTTATTAAACAATGTACTTATTAGGAGGATAGTTCAATGGTAGAGCATCCCCTTACCAAGTGCAAGGCTTAGGATTTGACCCCAGTGAATTGAGGAAAGGAAATTAGTACTAAAACTGTAACAATGAGATGATAACAGATCATTTTTATCCTCTTATCAACAATTCTCTCTACTTTGCTTTCTTACATGTGATTATATTACATTTATAGAAATAGCATTACTTGTATTTATATCTTCATAAGCATATAGTTTGAAAATAATAATAACTCCTATAATTGCAAGTAAATAGGTATATCTACTATGTTCCAAGCACTGAAATTCTATGTGCATATAATGGCCCTCTTTTCTTTCCACATTTCATTCTGTCCCCATCTATGTGATATATTTGCTCATGGAACACTATAAACTTAGGTCAAAGCACATTTTGTCCAAATTGCCACCAACCAAATAAGTATAAGAGTATGTTGCCTTATATTTCAATCCTAAGTGATTTTCATGCCTTCTTTCTTTCTTTCTTTCTTTCTTTCTTTCTTTCTTTCTTTCTTTCTTTCTTTCTTTCTTTCTTTTTTTGTGGAACTGGGGATTGAACTCAGGCCCTTACGCTTTCCAGGGAAGTGCTTATTCCACTGAACCATCTCCCCGGCCCCTCATGTTTTCATGAGAATGTATATATTTCCATAATGAAAGTCATCGAGATTTTAGAAAAATGACAAAAGTAATAATCTCAAATGAGTAAAAGGAGGATACCCTATCAATTTTATACAATAAACAGTGGCTCTGTGTGCTAGCTCCTGAGATTGTTTAGTATTAAAATTCAAATGAATGTGTAGTTGGATATTTTTAACTAATGTTATTAGTTCTGGCTGTATTCCATTTGTTCCTGGTGGGTCCTCCATTACTTTTATAGTAATTTTTGAGTAGGTAAACAGTGCCCTAAATTACAGGTAATTAAATGAACAGTAGATATATTGTAAGGTTAGTTTTACTTTTTAATCTATTTTACTGCTTGTTTAGACTCATTTGGCCTAAATATTGTAAGTAGAGAGGCCCTTTCTCTTGAGTCCAGCATGTCTCACTGTGTCTAGCCTATGTAAATTTGAACAGATTTTTACAACCCAGCGAGTGATAGTATCTTTATCTTTGATATTGTGATGAAAATGCCAGCAACATTATAACTACTGTAAGAAATAAGTTAACTAATTCACCAGTGGTAGAAAAGAAGCAAGATTGACATGTACATGAACCAATTTTCCAAGATGTCATTATTATGTATCAATTATATACGTATCATATGTGCTAATAATTTTTTTTAAAAGAACAATGCCTTCCTCTCAGAAATCTATGTCCTAATAATCTAGATTCAATATCTTCCCTCAGCAAAATTGACTTTATCCATGTGATCAAGAGTTTCAAAATGAGGAGATTATTCTGGATTATTTGGGTGAACCCAGAGGAATCCCAAGGGTCTTTACAAAAGGAAAACAGAGTCAGTGTGATGATGTGTGAGAACACAGAAAAAAGAGGTTGGGTAAGGTGCTTGTGGGTGGATGAAAAGTCCGTGTGCCATGGAATGTAAGCAGACTCTAGAAGATGGAAAAGGTGAGAAAATGAATTTTCCCTTAAAGTTACAAGAAGGAACAGAGCCAGCATTTTGACTGTAGGACTCTAACCTCCAGAACTCTAAATGAATAACATTGTTTTAACTCATTTAATTCGTTGTGATTTGCTACAACAGCAAGAAACTAAGCCAGAGCATAATGTATTTGGCATAGTGCCTCACTTGCGGGATTCTAGGTCAAGCCTCTCATTTCTTAGGTCAAGGTAAGGCTAGTTTATACCCACACCACTGTGTGACTCCTGTGCCCCTCAAAGATGGCTGAGGTTTCCAAAGAGTTCACAGGATTATCTCTGACCATTACCTTCACTGAACTAGTTTAGAAATTGACAATTGATTCAGTAAACAATATTTACAGCACATTGGCCCAGGTGTGTTATCAGAATAGGGGACTTGGTTGCTTTTCATTATTGCTACTTCACTTTTTGTTTCTCCACATCTAAATTCCTTTTAAACCTCATGCAGCACTTTACCTTCTTTTGTTTCTTGTCATTCACATCTCATGCCTGCAGGATTAGAACTCTAAATACCAAGGTATTTTCCTACACAAATTAGTCTAACAGCCAATGATTAAAACTCAGTATGAACTATGCAAAAGATGCACATTGTTTTCAATTGTTACAGGATATTGTAAGTATCAGCTGAAAACAAAAATCTGTGTGTGCATTAGTAATGACATAAGCTAACCAATCCACCTTCTGTCATCTGTTTCTCTGGGTGATTAAAGACACAGCCTTCAGGCCAAATAGGATTTCAGCCACATCTCACACACCCTTCATTCTGTCAGTCTTTTAACTGCTCCACACTAACAATCTCCCCAAGCTTAAGGACTTGAATAGTACATCTCAACATTCTTATTCTTGTTTTCTCTCTTCTTTCTCATGCTCTTTTTATACAAATTCTGATGAGTTGGACAATTATGTTATATAAACATCAAGTTTCAAATTTAGCAGCTATTCACTATAAAATTAAAAGTTAGAAAAAATGTGTAACATTAAATTATTCATTTAAGTTCATATTTTTGTTTGCAAAAGTGTCCTCTCGATGTGTATATACATACACATGCATGTACTTGTGTGTGTGTATGTGTGTGTGTGTGTGCGTGTGTGTGTGTCTACTTAGATTTTAAGTCCCTTAAAGCCAGGACTTCCTGGACTGTGTTTTTCAGCAATAAGAATTATACCCCCTGAGACATTAAATACACATGATTATGATTCCAGCGACTCTTAAGGTCAATGACCATGCACATCGACCTTAATAAATGCATACTACAGAGACATCCTTTCTGTTCATTTCAAAATGTCTTGGGACCGCAATTCTAACTAACAGCTTATCATAGTGTCCTGACCTAACCTTCTCAGTAAATTGAATTATAATATAAGCCATTCTATATGTCTTTGAAAGGAGACACATGAATGTTATGCTGTCATGAAACTATCTCTGGGAAATCTATCATTAGAAGAACAGATAGTTACTACCTTCGCCTGTAGCTAGTCCTGTCCTGTTATACTTAAATTCACTATCTGCCTATAATGTTTTCATCCATGTGGAATGAATACTTACAGAGTGTGAAGTGTCAGAAATATAATTCAGACAGCAATTTAATCTTGAAGTCCTCAATCCATCCACTTTGTGACCTTGGCTACCTTTGATTCCATAGAAGATGAAAAATATTTGCCTGCATGAGCCAGTGTGAGTACATTTTGATGTGCGTGTGTCAGGTGACACTGCCGGACAACCACATCATGCAAGAAGAGAAAAGGGCAGCACAAGGAACAATCGTTCTTAGAGCCATGCATTGCTGGGTCTCACACAAAAGACCGAGAGGCCGAGCAGAGCGCACCCCACGGGCGCCTCTCCTTCTGTTGATGATCTAGGGAATTCTTGCTGGGCAATTTTTTGCTCACAAAGAACGTCTGCACCCAGCTCACAAACACAGACTCCAAGAATGACAAACTCTCAATTCCTCTAAAAAATACTCCCTCTCATGTTTTTCTTAATAACATCTTTTTTTAAAATTATGTATTTATTTTTTATTAATTTTATCGGTAAATTTTAGATATAGACAATGGTAACAATCACCATAGGGAATTTGTGCCTGCATGCGGTATATCTTGATCCTCCTTTTATTTCATTCCCTTTCCCTCTCTTCAGTCCCTCCTTATGTACAAAAGGATTGTTTTGATGTTATCTATTTTCTTTTCCCTTTTTCCCTTCCTTCTTTTACTCATTCCCCTTCCAAGTTCCTTTTCCTATTTGGAAAATTTCTTCCTATTTCACAATATACATTTTGGTCTTTATGTATACTTTCAAGTTCTCACACCAAAGAAACCATGCTATATCTGAATATGTGTGTCTAATTTATTTCACTTAAGAGCATGGTCTCAAGGTACATTCAGTTACCTAGAAATGTCTGAAGTTTATCCATCTTTATGGCCAGGAATACTCTATTGCATTTTTCTAAAAAGCCCTGGCTCTATCCATTTATCTGTTGATGGGTATTTGGGCTGTTTCCAAGATTTATCTATTATAAATTATCCACCATAAACATGGGTGTGCAAAGATCACTGTAGTATAATGCTTTTAATTTTATTTATTTATTTACCATATTTTTAAGAGAAGTGTCTACAGGGTATTCAGTGTCTCACTACTAGATTGGACTCCTAGTGATTCTCCTGTTTACAGCCTCCCAAGAGCTAGGATTACAGGCCGCACCACCATGTCCAGTCTCATTGCCACCTCAGCACGCCCCAGAGGCAGGGCCGACAAGGCCAGCTCAGGGATCGAATCCCGGCCCCTGCACTGCTTGAAGGCACTTGATGCCTTTAGTTCTTTGAGAAGACACCAATAAAGAGACCAGTTGGACTAGTTGGGTCAAATGGAACCTATAGTTTTAATTTTCTGAGGAATCTCCACACTCGTTTCCACAGCAGTTGTGCCAGATGTACTTCCGCCAACAGTGGAAAAGATTTCCTTTTTCTCCACAGCACTGCTGGTATTTGGTTTTGGTTCATTTCTTTATAACAGTCATCCTTCTGCAGTGATATGCAATTTCAGCACTGTTTTAATTTGCACCTTTTGAATGACCAGTGTTGTTGAACATTTTTCATATATTTATTTGGTATGTGTAGTTCTTCATCTAAGAAGTGTCTGTTCCTAGCAGATGCCTATCTTTGGATAAAGTCTTTAAATTTGGGGGTCTGATTTTTTTTTTAGTTATTTATATGTTCTAGATATTAGTCCATGATCTGGGAAACCACTGGAAAAAATTTTCCCACTCTGTGGAGTGTCTCTTTCTTCTGTCGGTCATTTACTTCGCTGTGCAAAAGCTTTTTAATAAGATGGAATCCCAGTTGATGATTTTTTGTACTATTACAGATTAAACTGAGGGCCTTGTGAATGCTAGGCAAGCACTCTACTACTGAGCTACATCCCAAGCCCCAGTTGTTGATTCTTTGCAGTATTTCCTGTGCAATAGGGGTTTTGTTTGTAAAATCTTTAGCTACACCTATGTCTTCAAGAGTTCCACCTAATGGGGCTGAGAAGATAGCTCAGTGGTCTAAGTGCCTGCCTGAAAAGCACAAGGACCCCAGTTTGATCCTTGATTCCACATACCACGATGGCCCTGCCCCCAGCGCACACCAAGATATCCCCAAGACCAGGCGCGGTGGTGCATACCTGTAATCCCAATGCTGGGGAGGCTGAGACAGGAAGATCACTATGAATCTGAGCTGCATAGCGAGACCTTGTATCAAAGATTAAAACAATCAGAAAAGTTCTACATGTTATCTCTACCACCAGATTTAGTGTTTCTGTTCTAATATTTAGATCTTTGCTCCATTTTGATTTTAGTTTAATGCATGGTGAGAGAGACAGTTCTAGTCTTAATCTCTGGCATGTGGAAAACCAGTTTTACCAGTGCCACATACTGAACAATCTTCCTTCCAGTAAAACTTTTTGGCCCATATGTCAAAGATAAAGTGGCTGTTAACTCTTAAATAATCAATGAGCTCAACATCCTGTTGCACAATATTCTACTAGCTAATGTATGAACTTATAAGTATCTGCTGGGATGGTAGTCACTGTCTGTGTCGCAATGATTCTTCCTTTGCAGAGACTGATGGTTCTCTGGTGACCAAATTTATATTTCTGTGTTTCTTTTCCAACTCTTATTAAATAATTTTGGGAGACTTTGCATATAATCCCACTTGAAGCAATGTAGTTCAGACGGGAGTTCAAATTTTAAGACAGATTAACTCCAAGATAGAAGTTGTTTCGTTGAAGCACTGCTTTTACAGGGACATCCACAGCTCAAGTTCCTGGAGTTGTTATTTGCCAACTTGTGATGATTACTTAACTTTCCTTGGTGCTCATATTGGGATTCCAGAGTAGGATAAATAAACAAACTTAAACTATCAAAGTTGAAAGGACATAAAATCATAGTAAAGTCTTGCATGATATATCATTTCTTCAGGCAGTATTGATCCTTTGTACCACTGAGTGTTATATCTATTGAGTTGCTGATCATAACACAACAATGGTAAATTTGGTCATTGTTGCAGAAGTTGGGACTTTAAACTGCTCACAGTGGTGGTACCAGCATAGGTAAGGCACCAGTGAGTTATTCATTCTACAGACAGTGCTTTTCTGACTTTGCAAGCCACCATGTATGAAGCTCAGTGTCTCCCAGCTTATGAAGCAAGGGGCTTAACATACTATCTCAGTGCATGTTCTGACTTTGATTTGATGTAATTAACCAAATGAAAATATAGTCTGAAAAAGAGGGAAATAAAGTGAGCTGAATGTGTTGCGTGGTGAGATACACATGATGTTCTTTAAGTGTAGTGGCTCTAAGAATAATTAACTAAAATTTCATTTTAAAACACAATTATTTTAAGCTATAATAAGAATTGTATATACTACTGAAGGTCTGTTGTCACTATTGTTTAGCCCAACTCGAGGTACTTCATGGTTAGCCAAATAAGACCTACAAGGCAACTACACAAGTGCTTATTAGTATTTTCTCAAAATAGATAAATAAAATTCAAGGGCCAGCCAAATTTCTCAATGGATTAAAGTATCTGCAAGCAGGCCCAGGGGCTGGAGATTCAATCCCCAGGCCTGCCCTGCTGTCCCTGCCCCTGGGGCATGCTGAGACAGCAATTGAGACTGGGTGTGGTGGCACTCACCTGTAATCCCAGCCCTTGGGAGGCTGTAAAACAGGTAGATCACTATGAGTCCAATCTAGTAGTAAGACCCTAAGCACCCTGTAGACAATTTCCCTAAAATACAAATAAATAAAATACAATGTGAAATAAACTAGTGCCATGTGAGACCTAAGACCGTAATTTTTATCATATGTAGTCCCTGATTTAATTGTTGTGCACCCATTAAATAGATAAAAAGTTAAATATATATGACAATTTTGTATTAACAAGATATATTTTAAATTTGTATTTGTATGCTATGCATCGATGTTGTTTATTTGATTTTGACTTTATGAAAAGTTTGCACTAGAGCTTCCATGCTCCTTTGCACATGCTGGAACCCTCCGGACCCAGCCCAGGACAAGTGTATGAGTGAGTCCTTCAGCCGTGCTCTCGGGACCCCTCCAAATCCCTCTAGAACCAACCAAGACCCAGGCCTGGCCTGTGAGTGAGAACTTCCACCGCTGTCTTGGGACCTCTCTAGACCCAGCCCGAGCCCAGGCCCAGTGAGGGTGTGGGAGAGCTTCCGCACTGCCCTGCACCCACTAAACACCTCCAGACCCAGCCCAGGCTGCAGTGTGAGTAAGAACTTCTACTACACTCTCGGGAACCCTCCAGACTCAGTCCAAGCCCAGGCCCAGAAAGTGTATGGGAGAGCTTCCATGCTCCCCTTTGCCTGCTGGATCTCTCCAGATCCAGCCCAGGCCCACTTTTGAGTGAGTCCTTCTGTCTTGCTCTCTGGACCCCTCCACACCAAGCCCAGGCCTGTCTTACAGGCCTGGGGTGAAACCCTGCAGATGAAGTCCCTGCAGAAAGGCTAGGGGCCAGAACCACCCAGCTTATCCAGGAACAGAACATCTTGCCAGAGGAGCACAATAGGTTTACTTGCACAGGCTGCAGCAGGAAGAAGCTGAGCACAGCAGCCAGACCCAAGCTAGGCACAACTGGATGAATTCAAACTTCTTAGATCAGCACCCAAATTTCAGTAGGCACTAAGGTTGTAACTGCACCAAAGCTCTACACCAAAGGTCAGAGGACAGAGCTATATAAAACGACAAAAAGAAAGAGCAAAATGCAATCCTAGGCCCAAAGCCTACCCAAAACAAGTGCAGAGGACACTAGCACAGAAGAAATTGCTAATCACACAACTGAAATGTCTGAATCAATAGCATCTGAAGTAAAGAAACAACTGCAGAAAGTATAGAAGAACTCAGATCAGAAATAACCTCTGAAATAAAAAAGGAAATCTCTGAATTAATAGCATCTGAAGTAAAGAATCAAATGCAGAAACATATAGAGGAAATCAGATCAGAAATAATCTTTGAAGTAAAAAAAAAAAAGAAAGGGTAACTATAATGAAAGAATTAATAACTGCTTCTCAAGAAGACACTAATAAAAAAAATAGAGGAGATTAGAAAAAAAGATGGAACCCTTCAATGAGCAACATAGGAAAGAAATAGATCACATGACTTAAAGAGATATAGAGGAAATTAATATCTCAACCACAAGCTTGCAAAACCATTTGAATGAAAGTGAAGATAGAGTTTCAGATCTTGAAGATGCTGTTGCAGCTAGCAAAAAGGTAAGAAAAGGTCTCTTAAAAACAACTAGGATGCAGAAAAAAATAATTCATCACCTGCAAGACAATGCAAAGAGTGGCAACATGAGACTAATAGGCATCAATGAGAAAAAAGGAGTCAATACAAATGATATAAAAAGAATATGGGCAGAAGTAATGGCAGAAAACTTCCCAAATATCGGGAAACAATCTGATATTCAGTAACTAAAGCATATAGAACTCCAAATAACATCAACCTAATTAAAAACACACAGAGACATATAATAGTCAAGATCCCAGAAATCCAGCACAAGAACAATATAGTGAAAGCTTCTAGAGAAAAGAAACAGATCACATTTAAAGGAAAGCCCATCAGAATAATGGCATACTTCTCTTCACAAACCATGAAGTAAAGAAGAGCATGGAGCAGAGTACTTCAAGTCCTCTATGAAAACAAATTCCAGCCCGGACTACTATACCCTGCAAAACTCTCTTTCAAGTTTGATGGAGAAGTGAAATACTTCCATGACAAAGAACAACTAAAGAATTTCATGATGACAAAGCCTACCCTACACAGTCTACTAAAAGTTTGCACTTAGAAAAGCTGTTTGGAAAGCACAAGTGTAGCAGGGTTTCCTCCCTTCTCCTCCACTGAACTGGTAATTTTTTATTCTTGGAGGTTATGCTGTGCTTTAGGGTTATGTAGCAGTACTTCTGGTCTTCACCCACTAGGTGCCAATGTAGAACTTCAGTACCAACACAACAATTAAAAAATTTCTCTAGATATTGTACAATGTCTCTGTGGGGCAAAATCATTTCTAATGAACAGGCATTAGTAAGTCACAGAGCCATAGAGTAGAAATTCCCAGAGAATGTTCACACTTTTTATTCATAAATGGATCATATATAAATATAATGAAGTAGATAAATTAATTTTAAAATCATTGTTAAGAATATTTATTGTGTTTATAACTTAGAGTATTAAAACACTATACATATTATAAAATCATGTTGCAGAACTGTGCATATAGACAACTAAAGGTATTCATGATATGTTAAGTGAATACATTTTACATTAAATAACCCTTATGATGATGGATACAGGAAGAAGGAAGAATATAGTTGAATATCTTTTGGTAATAATTGTGCAATATAATTAAATGGTCTTCAAACTTTTGTAAAACCCTTCAAAATTTTTAATTAAAATTTAAATTTCCTCAAATATTGCTTATTGTTCAAATAAGTTTAATTACATTGACAAATGTCCTGCTTAGAAAAGCCTTCAAAATGAATGTCCAGTTATAAACTTTAATCTTCATAAAGAAAGCCAAAATGAAAAGACTAAAGAATTTTCTAATAATGCCTTTAAGGAGAAAGCACCCATGATCCTGTTGACATAAACGACCCACTCATTCAACTTATTCTAGCAAACTCAAAAAAAAAAAAAAAAAAAAAAGATCTGAAACGTATTCAGAGAACCATCATATGTGTGTAGATTTTGGAGAAAGTTTATTTCATGTTTCCATGTGCCACAAAACAAAGTTTTAGTGCCCACAAGGTGGTAATGGAGGTGAAAATTTTCTGTTGCCTAGTGATGGCATAGATGTTCTAATATTATAGCCAAAGTTTACAACTTATTTGCATATTAATACTGACACTGGTGTAAGAAACTGACAGTGAAGGTAGTCATTTAAAAATATAGCACATTGGGCCAGCCAAATATCTCAGCAGATTAAAGCACCTACAAGCAGGCACAGGGGCCTGGAATTTGATCCTCGGGCCTGCCATGCCAGCCCTGCCCCTGGGACACACTGAGATGGCAATTGAAACTAGGCATGGTGGAGTGCACCTTTAATCCCAGCTCTTGGGAGGCTGTAAACAGGTGGGCATATCACTATGAGTCCGATCTAGTAGTGAGACCCTGAATGCCCTTTAGATCTTTCCCTAAAATGAAATAAATAAATAAATAAACCACATAAAATTTCATATAGTATATAACACTTAATGGTAATAAACAACTCTGTTAGTAGTTTATGCATCACTATCCATTTGTATTATTATTTTAAAGTATATTCCATCTACTCATTAAAAATCTTTTACCATAAAACAGTATGACATATTACATTGGCAGTGGCCTCATGCAGCCCATGTTTAGTGTCTTGATTACATCGAGAGGCCACTCCAATTGACTGACAGGTATCATCACAGCTTGTGGAAGTCACTCAGTGATGTTTGCACAATGAATGTGTCCCTGTTGTTAAGTGATACATAACTGCATATATATATATATATGTACATTTATCATATATCTATAGTATATTATAGTATGGAATATATTTTGTATGCACATGCTCAAAGTAAAGATTGTTTTATTACAGTATATTGAAAACACTTTCATTTGAAAAAGTGAACGTAAACACTATAAATGCCTCCTAAAAGATGATTAGAAAGCTACTACAAGAGGCCAGGGTTTAGCTCCGTGGTGTAGCACCTGCCTGACAGATATGAGATCCGGAGTCTGATTCCTGGTAAGCCCCTAAGAAATGTGAGAAAAATATATTAAAGTAAATCCAACAACTGAGCATATTATAACCCATTTTTTAAAATATTTTTGTTACTTACTGACATAGAACCAAATATAACATGTATTGCTAAAGAAAATAACGAAAGTCCAAACATGTGTGCTTGATACTATGGAAGGAATTTTTCCACTAAAACAGATGTGATTCATCGAGGTTTTCTAGAGTTCCCAGATATTGTACCTGCTGAGGCTTAAACAGAAAGGGAAGACACTACGAAATGTGGATATTTTGAATGCTTTAAATGACGATTGCACTTTCTGCGGGAGCTCTACGTAGTTTTTATAACTTGTTTTCAGTTCCAAAGTGATATCAAGATTTGAGCAAATGGACTGGCCATATGGACTTCAGGTTCTCCCAGACCCCACACTTCAGGAAACCATCCCAAGTCACAGAACATGGAGGGACAAGGGAAATACAGGTCTGATAGCCACTGTCAGAGGCCCAGAGTTTAGGAAAAGAACGTAAGTGCAACTGCGCTTTGTAACCACTCGTTCCAGACAATGCTTCTTCCCTGCTTCTTTCCTGCCTGCTGAATGTAAGTAGGCCAGGGCTTCACAGCTGGACCTTACCGATCTGATAGTGGAGAATGTGAGGCACCATAAGTTATAGAAGACAGGCTTTACTGTTATTGGGTTAGGTTGTCACAAGAAAGGAAAGCAGGGCTTGATGCATAATGTAGGCTCCTTCCACTTGTAAAATTTATAGATATTGCCGGATCTATTTTTAGGATGCTATGAATATGAGAAAGGCTGCAAGACAATGACAGCTGTAAGCCTGGCTGTCCTGGAGGGAGCACCTGAAAACTGCAGGGCGCAAGGCTGAGACCTTGCACACACTCACCCTCTTCAGCCTCAGAGCGGTCCTAAATACCGGGTGCTTTCACAGATTAGGGCACTGAGCTTCCTGGAAGTAATTAGCAAACACAGACTCCCACCATCAGTGAGAAGGAAACTCAGCCACCAGCGTGACGTAAAAATTGTTAATCTAAAAATTGTAACAGCCTTATTGTGATATCATCGAAATAGATTGTGACAGATAATAATTTAATTATGTTAATTATTAATGTGATGTAGTCTTTAATAAAATGCTACCAAGGAAATTCAAGAACACACTAAAATAACCATATATTACCAAGTGAGGTTTTTTACTGGGATGCAAAGGTGAAGAATTAAAACCACAGATTCAACTCAAGAGATGCAGAAAAATGATTCAGAAAAAAAAAAAAAAAAAAACAATGTCATTTCATTGTAGCGCACTGTAAAGCACACTTCTGGGTGTGTCTGGGTGGTCACAGAGCATGCTCTGGCCCCGGCCCCTTCCTCTCCGCCACTGTGCCCTCCTTCATTTCTGGACTCATGCAGTGAGCAGCATTCCACCCCCATGCCCTTCCACCATGAGTTTTCAGCTTTGGAACTAGCTATCTACAGCCTGAAACTCTGAAAAAATGAGCCAGATGAAATGTTCTGTCCTTTCAATTGTGGCTCATAGGCATTTTCCCCCAGCAACAGGACCAATACAACAGTCAACTGGTATTCAGTAAGAGTATCAAGTACACATAATACAGGATAGCATTTTTCAAATGTTGTATAAAATCCTGGATACTCATGTGTAAAAGTAAAACTAAGCTTGGCTTCTATCTCATACTACACATAAAAATCAAGTATATCCAAAAGCTGCAGTACATACTGTGAGAGGGAAAGAAACTGCTTAAAAGGGAGGAACAAGTGAGACGAGGGAAAGGAGAAAAGGAGGGAAGAGAAAATTATATGTATGTATGCGCACAGGATAGCTTGGATAACTGTGCTGCTGATTCCCACTGGTCTAGAGAAAGGAGCATTTAATGCTTAATTTTTTTTCTTTTCAATTTTTTGACCAATTTTGTACGCTTATATCTTGTAATCTGAACAACTAATTTGAAGAAAATAATATGCAATATAACAACCATTGTTGAATTCCTATCTTGTTTAGTGAAATTCTGCATCATTTCTAATTTTTATAAAATGGATGAAGATATAAGCATAAAAACTGAAGCAATAAAATCACTAACAATACAGAGTAGTAAGCTTTCTTGACATTAGTCCTGGCAATTTCTCAATGTCTCTCCCTCCCTCCTCTCTTTCTCTATCTCTCCTATCCTGAGCATTACACACAGAGCCTTGCATGGCTAACAGGAGCTTTGCTGGTGAGCTATACCCATAGCCCTTCTCATTTTCTTCTAGCACAAGGTCCTGCTAAGTTGCAAGGCTGGCTTGAGCTTGTGATCCTCCTGTCTCAGCAGCAAAAGTCACTGAAATTAGAGATATGCACAGCCATGCCTGACTTGGCAATAAGGTTTTTAGATATAATACCAAAAGCCCAGACAAGAAAAGCAACAATAAAAAACTGAGATTACAAAAACTAAAATGCTTCTGCATAAAAAGGCAAACAATGAACAAAATGAAAGCACAAGCTACAGAATAAAAGAAAATACTGTCTGGCAAGAGGCATAGCTCAGTGGCAGAAGCACTTGCCTGGCAAGTGCAAAATCCTGAGTTCGATGCCCTGTACACACACACACACACACACACACACACACACACACACACACTCAAATATATGAGATTAAAAACATGAAAAACTCATACAACTTAGCACCAAAATATAAGTGACTCAATTTTTAAATGGCCAAAAGACCTAAAAAAACACTTTGCTGGAGTCAGCAAGATAGTTCAGTGGTCTAAAGGGCTTGCTTAGGCAAGCATGCAGGAACAGCAGCTTGATCCCCAGCACCACAGGCCAGGCCAGCCCTACCCCCAGGGTGGTCTGAGCCGGCAATAATAAATAAATAAATACATACTTCTCAAAAATTAAAAAAGTGGTCAATAGGCATATGGAAAGGTACCCAACACCTCTAATCATTAGAAAATATGAATCAAAGCTGAAATAATACTTCACATTTATTAGAACACCAAATATCAAAAAACAGTGTTTAGTATATAGAAACACTACCAAGTTTTATATATTGATTTTGTATCCTACAACTTGATCAAAATATTTAGTTGCAACAGTTATTAGTGAAGTTTACAGCATTTTCTCTGCATGTGAACATGATACCTACAAAAATACTTATGATCTTCTTATTTATATGATTTTTATTTCCTTTATTCTCCTCCCACCTTTTTTCTGGCTGATTGCTCTAGCTACAACTATCAGTACTATGTTGAGCAGAAGTGAAACAATGGGGTATCTGTTCCTTGATCCACATCTTAAGGGAAAAGTTTTAAATTTTTCTTTAACTACTGAGATAATCCTGCTTTTTTTTCTTTGATTAATATTGATTATCACATGAATTTATTTTGCCCTTGACCTGTCTTGTACCTAACTTGTTAATTTTTTTGGCCTGGCTTGTGCTGGCCATTGTTCATACACTCTTGCATTCTAGGAATAAACTTTGTTTTGCCAGAGTGAATGGTCGCTTTTAAGAGCTGTTGAGTTGTGTGTTTTTAAGGTAATTTATGGAGGATTTCTCTTTATCAAAGATTTGGCTTATAGTTTTCTTGCACTAAATTTGTCTAACTTTGGAATCAGTGTGGTGCTAATCTCATTAAAAAAAAGAATTGGAATCTTACTATTTCTAATTTGTGAAGTTTAAGAAGAGTTAACATTAATTTTCCTATGAATTAGAGGTAGATTTTACCCAAAATTTCATGAGGCATTGAAGTGGTTTTGTTGTTGAAGGCTTTGATAACTTATTTAATCTTCTTGATTTTTATTGGTGTATTCAAGCTATGTATCAAATAATTTTCATAGGCTACATAGTTTTGAGAATGTATTTATTTCAAACTATCCATCTAGATTATCAAATCTATTAACATACAAGGCATGATTGAAACATTTAGTGAATATTTAAATTTTCACTATGTTATTACTGATTTTATCATTGTTAATATTCTATTCTGGTTTTGAAACTAGACCATTTGTATTGTTTTATCTTGCTTTGTTTCTGTCTTTGCTCTTGTTTTTGTTTTTGTTTCATCTTTAAAGTTAAAAAAGTTATTATTTTAAAAGTAATGTGCACATTGCAAGAAGTGTAGAAGAAGGGTGTTCACAACAAGAGGGAAAATTTTAGGATGAAACGATGGCAATGTGTCTTTTATTGTAATAAATTCCTTAATTTAGAAACTCACTGTATTTTATGATCATCCTGAACTGATCAAATATAATTACTCATAGTAGCTCCTTATAACAGTACAACATTTTCCTGTCTTATTTTAGCATACAGTCAGCATGATTTGGGGTTGGGAATCCCATAATGCCAAAGCTAATACAGATTCAAAACACTGTCCTGACGTATCTTTTTTTCCCCCCTCGCCTTGGCAGGATCACAACCACAGCTGCCTGCATGATGGATCTTCGAAGATATCCTCTGGATGAGCAGAACTGCACTCTGGAGATTGAAAGTTGTAAGTTCCTTGTACAGCGGAATGAGAAAAAGGGATGTTTGCTTGACCCAATTAAGTTTAACCTTTCACTGAGTTCACTGATACTAGGATATTTTTAGCTGCACTCCCCTGCCAGTTTCTCAAAGGATTTACATTCAGTGACATTTTCCATTATGGTTGTAGTTCAAGGGTCATTTCAATGAAGTTATCTTTTTTGGACAATTAAGGAAAATCCACTTATTTTAGACTTTTTTTTATCCTTTGAGACATGTTTCACTTTGAAGTTCAGGCTGACCTCAAACTCATGGTGATCCTCCTACCTAAGCCTCCCAAATGCTGAAATTACAGGTGTGCACCATGACCTTGGCAGCTCTAAGTTTTATAAACATATTAAGCATATGCTTTCTTTTCTTTAGTGTTTTTCCCAAGCTTACTTGTGGCAAAGCTGCATTAATATAAGAAAACATTTCAATATGAAAGAATCTATGAGAATGTTTTTGGTTCTATCATCTGGTGATCTAAAAGATTGTAGATTGTCTTTTAGAAAAATGCTGAGTGCCTGCTTAGGTAAGCATAGGGACCAGGGTTTGATGCCTGGTACCACATGCTGTGCTGCACACCCACCCCCCACCCCCGGCAGACTGAGCCGGCCACCAAGTCCTGGTGTGGTAGCACATGCCTGTAATCACAGTGCTGGGGAGGCTGAAAACAGGGGAATCACTTTCAGTCCAAGCTGAGTAGTGAGACCCTGTACCAAATACATTAAGATATATATGTACTGAGAGTTGTGTGTGAATGATATGTCTCTATTGGAGAAAAGAAGAAGATAAAAATTTATCTATTGTATTGAAGCTTGTGCTTTTCTAAGACTTAATGTTTTGGAGGCCTAGTGACTGATTTTAGTTTGTCCTCTCAGGCTTGCTTTTCATTGACTACTTTTTGAGCAATATGAGTGTTTCTGTCACTAAGGTTTAACCTGACTCACTCTCCCTGAGTCCTTGTTTCTCTGTAATCAATCTGTAGGTGGTTGGGCCTGTTGATTGTGAGTCCCAAAAGCACAGCATTCCTTGATTTTCATAGGTACAGAAAGTGTAGCAGACCTTTCACATCATTACCCTATCACTGTTGTGAAAAATCAACACATGTACATTTAAACCATCTAAAATAATTCCTAAATGCAAATGTGAAGAAGATAATGAAGATGGGAAAAATACTAAGTAATCCTACAGTACTGTTAAATAATAAATGTATCTCCTTAGTATGTAATTATTAAGCAAATATATTAATTTTCTAGTTTCACTATATACAAACATAGAAATCTACACACTACTACAGACAGCTCTAAATTTACACATAGATATTGTTCTACCATCAATGGAATAAGCAAGAAAATTCATTGACTATTCTTTAAATATTCTAATTTCAAAGTTCATTATATAAAGAAGTAGCAAGTAAGCTGTTATTTTGAAACTGGTATTAAAAGAGAAGCCTAACTCATGCATTATTCACATGTATGGATTAATTTTGGCCTTTGACTGCTTTTCATTTCAGTTTGTGATGGCTTTTATCTTGGCTTTTCATGAATAGCATCAGAATCTGATAAACTCTTAAAATATGATGATAACCAAAACAAAAAATATAAATGAAATAGAAATTAAACACGCCTTTTGCAGAGCAGGAATAAGTAACTCCCAGAAAGCAAAATCGTCCAAAATAATCATAAAACTGTGTCAGAAAATATCCAGTAACACAAGCATCTGATGACCACTGAGGCAGTTTACTAAGATGCGGTCACTTGCCTGGATGGAATGATAAGTACTGTAAGAGTGACATTAACCTCCGCTAATGTGTGAGAATGCAGGCAGTTGGTAACCATCATCAAAGAGGCCCAGCAGCAGGTCACAAAACTCCACTTCCTGAATACTTACACAAAGCAAGGCAGAAATCTCTACCTGTCAGAATTTGGGGTAGTGAAGAGTCTATGAAGGCAGGAATTTGAGAAGGGGGGGGTGGATCTACCTTCCATTGCCAGAGTAAAGTGAGGGATTAGGTAACACCTCTGTGATGAACGCATGCTAACTACACTTGAGGAATAAGGGACCTGAGATTCAGGGAAACGAAATAAGTTGCCCAGCACCACAGGGCGTGGAGAGCACGAGTCAGAGCCCCGTGTCCTCTCCCTCATAGGACTCTGCAATCAACAGGTGGATAAGGACACATCCACCTACCGGCTGGATGATTGGAAAGGACAGTCACACCTAGAGCCCCTCCCAGCCAGCATTAGGAATGCTGTGTGAACCAAAGACTGGTCTGCGTTTCTTAAAAATATCCATATTAAAGGCCAGAACTGATCCCAGGAACTGAAGCTGAAATTAGCTTTAAGAGCAAGGTTCAAATCATTACCACTACAGACAATCATGTAATCTGTGAGTATAGAAAATCAAGTAGGCCTTATTCCATCTACCTTTGCTTTACAAAAACAAAGAAACTAAAACTCAGGTGACATTACTTAGCCTTAATATTTTGTTTAAAATGGATCCATTCTTAGCAATGGAGAAAACAATCTAAGTTTCAAAAAGCGAAAGACCTGAAATTTTAAGAGCAATAATTTCAAGTGGTAAAGTAATACAAGCCAAAAGTATAGAATTTGAATGAGCTTTGCTTGTTTTTCACCCAAGTACAAACTACAGTAATATTAATAAACATTGACTTTATATGCATCTATTTTAAAACTCCTTGTAAAGAAGCTTGTGCTTCCTTAGGAAACAGTGTTCCCTCAGCTACCCATGCATCAAGACTGCAAGTGAGTGTTCAAGTGATTACAAATAAAGCCTCAAGTGTCATTTGGAATAATAAGAGTGATGAAGTACGCTTTCCACAGGCAGAAGATTGAAGTGTTCATGCTTATTGTGACCAATGGAGGTGCAACTTTGCAGGCATTTCAGAATTTGCTGGTTTATATGCTCGTCCCATCAAGGCTGGGAAATGTTGGTTTTGTTTTGGTCCTTTGAAACAAATTAAAGATGTTTTTCTTATCCTTAATGCCATCTAATCAAGTAAAATGGGAAGGCCATAAAGTCTTGTTAAGTTGAAAATTAACTTGAACTTGGGGCAGAGTAACAGCTTCATCACCCCGGGATACGATAAAATGAGCTAATGGCAGATAGAAAAATCAATCAAGGAATTTAGTCTAAGGAGGATTTGAAATTTGAAATCAATAAAACTATCATGTGAAGGTTTGATAGCCATAGCTTTACGAAGGCATGGACTAGCCTGAGGACAGCCATGGAGAGAGAGGTCACATGCCTTTTTCCTTTCACCTACAGAACAAATTGAGGAAAATCTTTACCTCACCTCCCACTTTCAGCAGATGGTACCATATCCTAACACACTCACTAACACAGAAACCATTGTCAGGAATCTCTCTGTTCTCACCCATCTTCTGAATTTCCTTATTCACTATCCTGACTTAATCCTTCTATGTTAATTCTTTCATTGGATAACTCTGCACTCTGCGTTCAGGATTCTATTTCTTTCTTCTTCTTTTGAGAATTGATTATTGCAGCCCACACATTCCATTCTAATCTCTTTGGCTTTCTAATCTTACCCTTTCTACTACCACTTACTCATAGCCTATAAACAAGTTAAAAACTTTTCTCATAAAATATCAACACTTTACCCCTACATCTGCTTTAAGCTTTTTAAAATCTCCTTACCTTTTTATCCACAAATTATTTGAAAAAATTATCTATATCTGTTATTGTTATGGTTTGTGGTGGATGTACCCTTAAACCTTGTGTAGTCATAAGGGGCAGGCTTTTTGGCGGTAGCTGAATTTGTGACTGATTCATGGTCCTATGCTAGGATTAAGGGTGTGAATCCCATACCTGCCCCACATCTGCCCTAGGGCAGGTAGCCTGCATACAAATAAGGAACAGAAAGAGATCTTCCCCTTGCCTTTTGATGTTTTCCACCACCATGAATGGTTATCCCTCTGCCACGTGCTGTCCTGTGGAGTCATCTTTTTTTAATTAATTAATTAATTTTTTTTACAAGACCTTGCCTCATTTATACATTCGTTGCTTGTCATGACATGCCAGTTGCTGCTATGATGTCTCTCAGGTAGATGGTTGTTCAAGAAGAAGGGGGTGGTGGAGGAAAACAAGAGACAGGAAAAGGAATATTGTGGGACTGTACTGCTTCAAGGTTGTATTTGGTGAGATTTTTGGACTTATGTGCAAACATGAGAAGTATATAATTCTTTATGCCTATTTTTTAAATATATTCTAATTTTTAAGTGTTTTTTATCGTATTCTGTAGGGACTTAGAGTTCAACATAACCATACTTGATCAAAAATACCTGTTCCATATTATGCCTAAGATGTTTGATGTGGATTCATCTTATTACAAAGTGAAATCTCTACAGACTGTGAGCTACATAAACCTTTCTCCCTTTAACTTCGAGCATTGGGTATTTTGTCTCAGCAGAGAGAAAAATAACTAAGGCAATGTTCATTGCCTCAGCTTCCTCTCACCTCACTGCAGCCCACCATCTGCCTACCTCCCTAACCCTACCTCTGACAAATCTGTTCTCAGAAAACAATATCTCTTTCCATTTGATTTTTACTCCAGTGGCTCTCCAATTTCCATCTCTAGCTCAGATGCCATCTGAGCATTAGATTGATGCACTTATTAGATTGATGCACTCTTTGTGGCATAACTATTTTGACTTCTCAAAGGCATCGTAATTCGTTCAAAACTTAACTTAGATTCATCCCCAAATGAATTTCTTTCCTAGCCTCACTACTCTCCTTTCCAACCACAATTTTAGGATTAATTATTCACAACACCCTCTAACTCATAATCCTCCCATCTAATCCACTGCCCAATATTATCCATTTTATCAGCAATAGATTTATCAAGATCTTCCATTCTTTTTGCAGCCCTACTACTTGTAATCTTCTACTACTACTATGCAAGTACCCCTACTGCTTGTGTCTTACTGGACTACTGTAGCCATGTTTTTGGGTCTTCTTGCTTTCATTCTTGACCATCTCTAACTTAATCTCTACCTTTCAGTAGAAGTGGGTTTTGTAACACGTAAACTGGATCATGTTACTTCTCTGTTAAAAATATTGAAATTTAAAATAAAAGAAGAAGAAGAAGGGCTGGGGAGATAGCTTATCGGACTATGCACCTGCGTAGGCAAGCACACAGGGACCAGGATTCGATCCCTGGTACTGCACATGGCATGGGCCCCATGCTCAGGCGCTCTGAGGTGGCAACTGAGTCCAGGTGTGGTGGTGCATGCCTGTAATCCCAGCACTGGAGAGAACAAGAGGATCACTACAAGTCTGAGCTGCATAGTGAGCCCCTGTAACAAATACATACATGCATACATATATACATACATACATACATACATACTTCCCTTTTCACTAAGAAAACTTATGTACTTCTTAATTTGACTTTTAAATTCTTGAGTGACCAGACCTCCCTCCATCTCTCCAATTTCATCTTTAGTGCTCTTTCCTTCTCTTATATTATATTCCAATACCACAGACTTCATTTATTTACAGAGTCAACTTTCTCTTCATGATCTTGGCCATCTTGTTCTTTCTGATTCAACTTTTTATTGAAACCTTTCCTGAAATTTTAATCTAAGTTAGGAATCCCTACTTAATTTCTTAACAAAATTTTCTATTAAATTTTTGTTATTGTATTTTAAATATGTATGTCCCTGTAAAATTCACATGTTGAAATACAGTCACCAGTATGATGTTATGAAGAAGCTGGAATTTAGGTGGAATTCTCACTAATGGGACTAGATAATAGTCCCATCAGTTGAAGAAATCACAGAGAGTTGTGTCACTCCTTTCACTATATAAAGACACAAGAAAAAGGCACCACCTGTGAAGCAGAAAAGGGACCCTATACAGACACCAGAATCTGCTGGTGTTTTGATCTCCCACTTCAGACTAAATAGCTGTGGGAAATAAATTTCAGGACAACACGCCTGGGTTATGCATTTTCTAATAGGAGCCAAGTGGACAGAGATTCTCATGTATTTGTTTGTTCTCAGGCTTACTGTTTTCACCATGTGTAGAACATAAATTTTGCAAAGGAGGGGATCATTCTTTTATTCACTCCCACGTGATTATGCTAGTACTAGAAAATAAATGTTTGTTCAGTTAAAAGATGCTGGATTTTTTTAACTGTACACTATTCATCCCATTTGAGTTTTAGAAGACAAGTATAGTTTTAACTTCCCAGGTAAGTTTTAATATATATATATATATATATATATATATTACTTGTAGTAAAACATCCTTTTATTTGTACAATTTTATGTTCATGTTTTAAGATTCAAAAGCTAATACAATAAATGTATCAACTAAGAGTTGGATAAAACTTAGCATTTTCATTACTTGAATTTTGGTAGGCTGATAAATGTCATGAACTATAAATTTTTTGTCTCATCATAATTCATTAACTGTCTATGTAATTTTTACCTGGGGTACAATTTACTTATATAAACAAAGTTAGGGAACACTGACTGACACACAATTATTTTATAATAGTTTATTTTAAAATGAAACTTGGCAAGTTTTAATGTAGGCATTTGCTTAATGTGCTAAACTCAATGAGCCTTCCACTTAATCTTTCAGTCACCAAATATTGTCATTTTGTTAACTTAATTGGTTTGAAAGTATCAACATACACACAAAAATTTAAGCAATAGCTTTATGAGATTATTTCCAAAACAAAATTGTTTTCTTGTCCAAAAAATAGCAAATGATTAAAAACAGGAATCACTCAATAAAATGAAAAACTAAACTCTGAAAAATATCTTGAGAAAACATCAGGTTTGCAGAATAAAAGTGGTAAATTTTATTTACATGATATATTATGATAATATCTAGAAATAAAATAAAAATAAATATAGCATCACAACATAACATGGAAAGATCTATGGAAGTCTTCCCTTGTAGCTCCATTCTGGAGAACTGTATTCAGTTCTTAAAGACATGATACATTAATTTTATGCAGAGTTCAACACGTATGGGAAGAAAAATTCAGGACTATGTAGCAGTCATTTCTAAATATTTTTAACACTATGATATTGAGAAATAAGTTTACTGCTATGCAGATTACTAGTTAGGGATTTCCACAAAAAAAGAGATGGGATAAAAGGAAAGAAGGGAAAGCAAAGACAAAAAGAAATACACAAAGACAGAGGGACAGAAAGAGGAAGAGATGAGACAGGGAAACTGGCCCATGCAGCTGTAGAAGCTGACCAGGCCTGGAGTCTCAAGGGTGAGTCAGCAAGGTGCAGAGCCAGTAGGGGCTCTGACTGTCCATGCACAGGCCTAAGAATTAGGACAGCTGACGGTGTCATTTGAACCCAATGCCAAATGAGAAAAGATCCAAGAGCTTTTTTTTTTTTTTTTTTTTGCATAAGAAACATTTGTATTCTTTTTCCTTATTATTACCTTTTTTGCAGAACCAGGAATTGAACTCAGGCCCTTGTGCTTGCCAGGAAAGCACTTATTCCACTGAGCCATCTCCCCAGCCCCTGAAGTTTCAATTTAAATTCAAAGCCAAGAAAAAAGCTCAAATTCTAGGCTGTAGTTAGGCAGGAGGAATTCTCTTTTACGGGAGAGTTAGTCCTTTTCTTCTATTAATACTTCTAACTAATCACAGAAGCAAAAGCTTTACTCATTCTACCAATTTAAATGTTAATCTCAACCCAAAACAACCTCATAGGAACACCCCAAACAATATGCTTAAGCAAATATCTTGAATGCTTATTGATCTGGCAAAATTGACACATAAAATGAACAATCACACACAGAGTGCTAGATTTTAATGCATTCGATTCAACTAACATTCCTTAAGTGGTGACCACATGCGGCTCTGTATGCTAGTAAGTGCTGATGAAACAGAAGTGGGCAAAAGCTTCAGGAAGGTAGATTCCAAATTTAGGAGAAGTAATTTCAAAAGAGTTTTAGGGTCAATTCATTAAATAAGTCCCTGCTTAAGACAAAATGTCCATTCCTATGAGGACATATCAGGTAATTGGGATGGGCACTTGCCAGTAATGAATGGCAAAGACATTCTTCCATAAGAGCCCAGTTTAATTTTACAACCCTTAAGGTGTCTCTCAGCCTCCAAATCTAGAACTCTTGGAGTTCATTCAGTTTGCTTATATTGCCAGTGAATTACTTCATGTGATTGACTAAAATATTAGTTCTAAAGTGATTCTGATTTATAAAGGAAAGTAGACTATAGGAAAGGTTATGACTACATGAACATTTAATACAAGAAAAATATGAAATATAATATAAAACAATTACAGAGCAAAGTCTGTAAACCATCTTACTTTATTTCAACCTGTAAAATCATTTATTCTTGCATAAAAGGATTTAAAAATAGCATCTATAACACACTGCATGCTCTTTACTGATGGTTGCTAAACACCAAAAATAACAGAAGTAAATCAAACATCATTAATGGTTCATAGCTTCCCTTGTTTTATGGAACAAAAAAAAAAAACATTGTCAAGGAAACTCACAGCACTGAATATCTCTTTAGATAAATTTGATTTTGCCATATTCAGTAGACTACTTAATGAAAATGAATATTTCAAATTTATGCTCATAGAAATGTTAATGAATTTTAGTGCCTGTAGCTTTTTTGATGAACATGGAGTGGGTGTAGGGAGGAAAGGAATATTTTCTGAATTAATTTATTCCTTTTCTAGCCTGCTTCTTTGAAACTATGCAAAGTACTCTCTCTGAAAGCCTCTGATCTTTTGCAAGTTATAAAATAAAAACTGGTGGGAGAATGAAGTTCCTCAGTTTTGCAAAACAACTTAACTATAAAGTTAGCCTTATAGCTGTTCATGTTTACCCTATGCATGGTTTATCTACCATGTATGTGAAAGTTATTGTATGGATTGGTGATTTACAGATTTCAACGTATGGAAATGTCTTGCATTCTTGGCATAATGATAGATGACCAACCATTTTGCTACTAGTTATGAAGAAGTATAAAATAAAGCTTATGTTTTATCTGAAACTTTCAGGGACTGACCAAATACTTAAAGATATTTTATAGTGAAATTCTGATTTGCCAGACCTGCACGCCCTCACTGAACTGAGGATTTTGAACCACTTGGGCTTCAAACCTGACAACAATACTATTTGATCTTTACAAAGATTTCCCATTGTAGCCTTGTGGTGATGTGCACCTGTAATCTGAGCAAGAGGACTGAAATGCAAGTCCAATCTCTATAAATTATTGACTCATTCACACCATGTCTCTATTTTTAAAACTTTTCTATTTTTTAAAGGGATGTTTTTGGATGTAGATCAGTGTGAAAGCCCTAAGTTCCATCCCCAGTACTGCCCAGAAATCCCCCTGCAACACGATCATAAGAAGGAAATCAGAACATCAAGGTAGTAAGTTATCTCAAGCCACAAAACAGCAGTACAGTACCTTTTATGGGATCTAAATTCAGGTAATAGGAACTGTCTGTCTGAGAATGATTCCTTATATTGCAGCATCTTAAGACAAGTATTCCTTGAGGTTCTCCTCAGAAAATCTTTTTCTCTCCCCTTCACTACTATACAAGAGGTGGGTGGTTTCAGGTGTACTTTATGTGGAACGGAAGCAACATCTGAGAACAAAGCAGGTTCTAGCTGGTACTTTCCTCTGTTGAGTCTCTCTGTATAAACATCATATTGCCTCCCTGATGTGAAAAACTGAAAGTAAAACAGGTTCTAAAATGTACAATAGATATTGTGATGTGAGAATCAATTGTTCAAAAGGGAAAAGAAACTAGGAGGGGTGAAACAGGAAAGAGCAGTACGGAAAAGGGGGAAAATGCAAGTCAGTTTTGCTATGAGCATCTCTTAGTTCATTAAAAAGGAAGGCTTATACTAGTATCGATTGGAGAAATGCTGTGACTGTATCTTGTACCCTGAGCAACTAAAAGATAGCAACATGTAATGTACTATTGTTATTCTCCCGGGATTTTGTTATAAATTTTTGTTTTATCTTTTTTCCATAGAAAAATAAATAAACAAATACCACTCTTTTACCAGATAACTTCTACAAATGCAGCAGGTATCCCTTCTCTTTTACTTGCTACACATATTACGTCCCAAATCAGTATAGTACTGGGCCAGCCCTCTACAGTCCTACTTTTTCATTACTTGCAAGATGTTTATATGCCTTTGGATGTGGACATCTTCTCCTCAGAGGCATTGACTTGGATTGCTCTGAGCAGCTCATCTACATAGGAATCATAAGATTAAAGCATAATTTTTGTTTTCACTTTTGAGCCAATTTCCTCAGTTAAATTGCTTTATTCTTATTTTAAGATCAAAGATATGGAAAGGGCCTATAAGTGGGTGCAGGGACCAGGGGTTCCATCCCCTGGCCTGCCGTGCCAGCCCCGGCCCTGGGGCCCACTGAGATGGCCACTGAGACTGGGTGTGGTGGTGCACTCCTATAATCCCAGCTCTTGGGAGGCTGTAAACAGGTGGATCACTATGAGTCTGATCTAGTGGTGAGACCTTGAACACCTTGTAGACCCTTCCCTAAAATGCTAATAAAATAAAAGGATGAAATTACCGAAATGAAATGGAAAAATTTAAACTATACTTTCTTCCCTCTTGTAACACTCTCCATTTTGTATCTTCCATCTTACATGCCTTAAAATAGGTAAACTGATGAGCCTGAAACAATATGACTTGTTACATAAATTGAGTGCACAGTGAAGCACTCAAAATCAACTGTATGCAAGAGTCCATTCAGCCACCTATTTTAAGGCATGAACACTAGACTCTATTTTCATTAACATACTCAGTTTATGTAGTAATAAGTCACATTGTTACAGGATGAAGCCCTTTTTTTAAAGAATGTATATAAATACATGTGTGACACAGTAATAGAAATGGGATAAATGAGACCTTAATTTGAATAATGACATGTTGAGCAGGGGAATTCTCTATTTAGGAGAAAGAGGCATGGGCATTCCCCACTTATTACATTCTCTTTCATGTAAAAACAGAAAGCTAGTTAAAATTTATACTTGAGTAAGTGCATCACAGTGGTCTTTAAGAGAACTGCCTGTCAGACTGAAAGGAAGCAGTTTATTTCTTGCAACCACAAATCACAACACAAGAAGAACTTCTGTGTTCATCTTCACTCCCTCACACCTTGCTCTTGTCTTGTAGGTCCATAGGTAGATTCTCACACTGATGACGACAGTTTCTAAATTGGTTGTACAGTAGCATTTACATTTTGTAGAGCTACAAGTAGGATGAATGGCAGAGGAGGAAGTGGCCAGTGGCCTAGAGGAGGAAGAGGAAGAGGAGGAGGAGGAGGAGGAGGAGGAAGAGCAAGGAGAAAGAGAGGTGCTGGAAGAGGGAGATTTCCAGAATAAAGCCACTGGAACATGGGCTGC
>NW_004524811.1:1734570-1736271 GCF_000260255.1 Octodon degus
AAAGAAAGAAAGAAAAAGAAAAAGAAAGAAAGAAAGAAAGAAAGAAAGAAAGAAAGAAAGAAAGAAAGAAAGAAAGAAAGAGAAAAAGAAGCAATGAAAAACTGCTAGCTAGGGTAAGTTTCAGAGCTTTACTCACTCTCCTTAATGTATTTTTCCACCCTGATTTGAGTTTTAAATTAAATGAAACATAAAAGTCATTTTCAGACAACTTGAATAACTCTCAAACATCGAAATCTGATCAATTCAGATTTTCTTAAGTACCATAGCTTGCCATATGACATTCATGACTTTGATTTTATATGGAGGAGTCCTCCAGATGTAGTACACTGAGTCCTCTTACAGTCACATTAAAGATAATATTTGAATGCTATGCTATGCAGAAAAAAACTAAATAAGATAAAACACTGAATGTTGCATTTGATTTTTAAAACAGAATACAAAATAATAATAAAAATTAGAAATGTTACAGAATTTTACTAAACAAAATAATATGAATTCAACAGCACAGTTTTACATAGTGTTTTACATAGTGTTGCTTTAAATTTAGCTGTTCAGATTACCAGATACATATATGCTGAATTGGAGAAAGAAACCAAAAAAAGTTATAAGAAATTAAGAACAAAGAAAGAAGAGGAAAAAATGAATAAAGAAGAAGAAAAAAAAGCAATGGATTTCTGCTGGTCTATGGAAAGGAGTAGTTAATGCTGCATTTGATTTGATGTGACCCAATGTCCAAAAATTAGTTTTGTAATGAAAAGTTCAAAAGGCTATCTCCACCCACTACCGGCCTGGAGTTTATTAGTCATGCTGATGCATATGAATCTTCCAGGCCTTACATTAACTCTTCTTGATGTGACTATTTCTCAGTAGAGAATTCTGGAAATAATTGGCCCTTTGTTGATGAATTGTGAAGTCTCCTGACATGCTAACACACTCGTGTTGCCTATGTAGCAAAAGCAGGTGAAAGAGATTTGTTCACTGATCCTAACCGTAACCTTAAAATCTACTGGGTAGGTGATGAGGCATGTGTCTATATAATTAATGTTTTGAAAGAAAAAAGTTTATGTTTGTTTGATTACACATATTTTCCCTACTCAAGATTTAGGTATTCCCTTGGTATATTTCTCATTTTAAGTGAACTAATTTCTTCCCTAGTAACCAAACTGTCACAGATCGTCTCATTCATCCTCCACATGCTGAGTTCCCACCTCCTTATCGCCTCAGCCTCTAGAAGCAGAGGAGTTGGGATCTTGGAAGTCTCCTGCATTCACTCAACATCCAGCTGTTGAGCTGGAAATGTACCTGCATCTCCTGCCCTATCATCACTGTGGCTGCTGTCTCTTTTGCTTTGAATTTGTATATGCAATGGATGTCAAAACAACACTTTGTTCTTTTAAAGGAACAGTATTTCACATAATTGTCCCTTGGATTTTTTGATTCAATATGTTTTAAATGGACTAAGCACCAGCTTAGGCAAGCACCAGAACTGCAGTTCGATTCCTGGCACCCAATGCTGCACCAGCCCCACCCCCAGGTGCGCTGAGCAGGCAACCCACCAAGTCCGGACATGGTGGTGCACGCCTGTAATCTCAGGGCTGCAGAGGCCAAAAAAGGAGAATCACTATGAGTCTGAGCTGTGTAGTGAGACCCTGCACAAAAAAGAAGAAGAAGAAGAAGAAGAAGAAGAAGAAGAAGAAGAAG
>NW_004524811.1:1736541-1745725 GCF_000260255.1 Octodon degus
CCCAAGCAGGCACTTTAAACAATTGAGCTAATCCACAAACCCCCATGATTACTTACTTCAAACTTTTAATCCAAAGTATATTAAAACAAAATCAACCCCATCTCTACTAAATTTTTATTTTCTTAATCAGTATTTAAAACTGAATTGTCTTCTGATGCTGCATGAGGTTTTTAAAAAGTACACTTTCTCTAAATATCACTTCCTACTATAATGATGTTCTTCTTAGAGTTTGGCTTTGAAGAGAATGTTAAGAATAAGAAATACTTTTAAAATCTATCTTTTGTTGCATTTAAGGCTGAATGATTATAATGATTGTAATAATGGGATAATGTTAATCTGACTAGAAGTGATAGATGTGATTATCAAAGGCCAAAGAAAAATCATACTAAGGGCTTGGAGCTAGCTCAGCCGTCTAAGCAGCTGCCTGGCAAGCACAAGATCCCAAGTTCGATCCTTGGTACAGCATGCACTGTCAGCTGAGAAACCGGGAATGGCGGCTCAATTTTGTAACCCCAGCACTGGGGAGGCTGAGACAGGAGGATCACTATGGGTCTAAGCTGCATAGAGAAAACCTATAGCAAATAAATAAATTAAGTAATTAATTAATTTTAAAAAAGAAAAATATGCTGAAATAAAATGGCTTAGCTACAGTGCTCACTTCCCAAAATTTCAGCTATGAGAAAGGCAACCCATGGGTAAGTTAAGATAAGCTGTATGTTCGTTGTATTTGGAGGCACGAATACAAAAGATCTAAGTATATAAAGAATGACACAGGACACCATTTCAGACTTTTGTACTAACCCAACTGAACTGACATGGGAAGAAACCTCTTTTATGATGTATTCTGTATTAGACATTCAAAATCTTCAAGTGAATGGGCCTTTTTGAATCAAACCTCTGAAAAAGTGACATCAATAGACAAGAGGAAAGCTGCAGGAAATCTTAGACCCGAGGTCCATTTTTAGCATTTAAAATTACATTGTTTATTAGATACTGGTGAAGATATCAAGATTAGTGATGAACGTCTAAGTCTGGAGTTCAGAAGGCAGATTTGATCTGGAAATAAAAACTTTACAAATCTTGATATTGCAGTTATATTTATACCCAGGAATCTGAACTACATTCCTATGGTAATTATTTTAGCTCTGGAAGATGCCCCACGTGCTATCTATGCCAAGGTCGTGCTAATGTCAAGTGGTTGGGGCCACAATAGAAAACACAAGTATGACAAATACTATATATGAGTGCATTATAAGTAATAATTTAGTCTGAATAATGATTCCATTAGTAGGAGCCCTTATTGTACCTTTTATCTGTGAGGAAACTGGGACATTGTGGCATTACCTAATTGTCCATGTTCATTCCTAGTAAGTAACTTGAGTCAAATCAGCAAAAGAGACTGGAAGCAGTGAGTTAGGAGGAGATTTCAGGGACAAGAACATGCTGTAAATTCAAAGTAAAAAGAGATGAACCTTGGGGAAAATGCACACAATAGACCAGTTAGGTCAAATCTGATTGCTAACTAGCTATTGGATTTGGCAACACAGAAGACTGAAAGTGAAATTCTAAATGAAGTGGATATAAAAAGAGGGAGAGAAGGGCCAGCAAGACAGCTCCTCAAACTAAGTCCCTGCTTTGGCAAGCACAGGGCCACAGTGGTTTGATCCCCAGTCCTGCATGCTGCACAAGGCCTGCCCCCAGGGCACACTGAGCCAGCTAATCTGACTAGAAGTAGTCTGGGCGTAGTGCGGCATGTGCCTGTAATCCCAGTGCTGGGGAGGCTGAAAACAGGAGGATCACTATGAGTCCGAGCTGCATAGTGAGAACCCATTCCAAATACATAAGTGAGAAGAAAAAAAAAAAAAAGAGGAAGAGGAAAACATAAACTGAAAACACCATATATTATAAATTCCTTCAATGAATTCAGTTATTTAAGAAAAACAAATACTAAGTGATGGTTAGAGCAAAATATAAGATCAAATGGATTCTTTTGTTTCTTTGCTTTAAGATACGAGCAATAAGAACATATTTATATGTTGGTGGGAATAATACAAAAGAGAGTGGAAACATTAGAAAGAAAAACTTGATGAGAGTGCCACATTTGTATAGGCCAGAGAAGATGCGATCTAGCACTCAAAAGGAGAGCCTCCGAGCATGACCCTCATATTGCACATTGCTATCTTCAGTGCAGTTGCTTGGTTCACAGGTATCAGCACATAGAGCTAGTCAGGGTGAGAACCTTACCAATTAACTGCTAGTTCAAAAACCTGCTGAAAACTCTCAAGGTCATTGCCTTAACCATCTTGTGCATATAAAAGTATGGTTTTCCCCCGTCATGTTTCATAGCTTTTCTCCTTGCCTTATCTTCATTGTTTAATCCTTAAGTTCTTGCTTTCTTTTTAATTGTGTTATACCTTTTTAATTTTATTTATTCTTTTGAGTTCTTGCAGTAGGGAGACTATACGATATTTACACATATAAAATATGTGTGTCTGGTTTGTTTCATTTCTGAGTATAACTTCAAGTGGCATCCACTTCAATATAAAGGCTTTAAGTTTATCATTCTTTATAGCTGAGAGCCTATTTTGGACATGAGCTCAAACAGTTTGTCTATAAAGAACAGAAAGTAAATACAAATGATGGAGGGATCTTGTGAGAACATTCTTATAATTTATTCTGTCTTAATGAGGCCAAAATCCAAACAGTCTTATCAAGGAATCAAAGTGTGAGTATAAGGGAAGAACTATTAGGGCCTCACAAGAAATAAGAAATGGTGCTGTCATCTCAGAGAGCAAAAGGAATTCACGTTGAGCTGGTGTTTGGGAGTAGCATGGAGCGTTTTCCTTCAGCTGTTCTTATTCCAATGTCTTGGAATTTGGAGAACATAAAATGTTGGGTGCATCCAGAGTGTGAGTTTAGCCACGCAGGAACTAGGACAAGATATAAGGAGAAAAGAGATGAGCATATTTCAAAAACAATATTTAGAACGCAGAGCCATGAGACTGAAGTTAGCTTAGGACACAATGACAGTTACAAGGCAGTGAGAGAGAGCCAAATAATCCACAGACATAAAGAAAAAGTAAGTGGTGGCATTTAGAGAGTAAATTGGGTACAATTTACATTTTTTAGGGAATGCAGTTATGAGCAAGTAATAACAAGGCTTGGAAGTGGGCGTTAGTGGTAAAGTAAAATGAAAGAATTATCCAAGAATTGGATGTGTGGTATACAAATTGTTTTTAGTATTTGGATTCTGAAAGAAGACATAACTTTGAAGGAGAAATAAAGCTAAATATATAAGGAAAGAGCTAACTTTGTACTAGTAGACAACTACATCAATAAGATGACACGAGATTTAAATTTAGGGGCTTTTAGAAATAAGGGAGAAGTTTCAAAGGGACAAAATGAGAACAAGAACTCATTTACTGCAACTCTGAAGCACAATTCTAGGGAGCTAGTAGCAAAAGTAGCTAGTACTTGAGGGCTACTGGAGAAGCTGTGTTCACAGGGGAGAGAACAGCAAGCAGGAAGAAGCAGAGCACAGAGAGGGAGGGGGCTTGCCTGTGGTGGGCTACGTGTTCCATGGGCAAAGGAGACAAGTTCTGCAATCATGGAAGCCTGAAAGACAGACAGAACGGAAGATGCAGAAGGCTCGCAGGACCAAGTAAGACAGCACAAACAGAGCCTGGCATAATGCTGAGTGAATTTTAGCCCACAATTTCCTGGTGGCTCTGACTGTCACTGGAAGACTTTTCAGTCAACTGTTTGCCCCTCCACAGCTCTGAACTTGTCCAACTTCTGTGTCAGTTCCGAAAGCTTCTTTCCTTCAGTGTCATCACACTTGTCATCACTCTGACTGTTGCTTCTGATGTCCCCATTATGCTCCCCTCTCCAATTTTAGCCATTTTTTCTTGTCTCTCGGCTTTCACTCAAAAGCTAGTCTGTATATATATCACCACCCTATCAAAGCCCTCTTCTCTTCTCCTCTGCCCTGGAACTGACTGGTGACAGTGTGCCAAAAGCTTCTTCTTGTCTTGCTCCTCCACTGGTATCTGTCTATTTCTAGGTTCCTACAAGTTTCAGACTCTTATCCTGCAAGTGATTTTTGGTGCACATGCCATTCTGGACACTGTTGATATTTCTAAACTAACAACAGGATTACATCTTACATGCCTGAAGTAACACTTTTACAGATGTGCCAGTGCCATTCTCAAGAATCTTAGCCAATTTGGATGATGGGCCAACAACTAGAGAAGTAGTTTGTTGATATTATAGCTCAACATCAAATTCCACTGCATTTTAAAATCAGATTTAAAAGCCAGTGATTCAATTCACCAGACTTTTAGGGTAACTTGCAATCCCTTTAACAGACTGGTAGCACATCTCCTCCCTATCATTGGCAGCATCACTACAGCGATTGGTGTCAGTATCCTCCCGAACTACACAGAACAATTTCAGCATTCTTTTTTTTAAAATAATTTTATTGAGAAACAAAAAGCAATGAGACAGTTTCAAAACCAATTAGTAGGACAGTTTCAATAATTAATGCATTGCATATTGTTGTCTTAGTGGTTATTCATTGCACAAGATGCAGACATGATATCCTGTCCACAAACATATTGGAACATATCTCTTTATTCATTGAATTAAGAGAATGGAGTTGTATATCTATCCTAACTACTTTGAATATACAGATACAAAATGGTCCTTCATTTGTATCCCCTTTTTTGTTGGGTTTTGTCAGAGAAGGGCATTCCATTGTCATTTAAGTATTGCAGGTGTGTGAATTTAGCAAAATACTCCAATATAGTCCAGTAGTCCATAACAGTAATGGGTTTTCCGTAGGACTGGCAATGTCAGAATCCTTGTGCTCTATGAAGTGTCATGTAGATGCCTTGATAGATAAAGCAGTAATCTGACAAGAAATTTGTCCTGCAGTATTTCTTGCTAATTCCCAGGAAAGAAGTCTCCATGATTTATTGTGTCTCAACAACTGTGGCCTCTACACAGCAATACACATTTCCTCCATAAGGAGGCAAATAGGAGGTGCGAGGTGCACCCATCCTTGGTACATTTGCAAAAAGGATCTGTTTAAAATTTCATTCTCTACCTAATAGTTTGGGAATCAAAGAGAGTATCAAAAAGCACATCTTAGTTAATAATTAACATTACTATGTTGATATCATTATTAATAATTTAGATACTCAAGGTATTATTCATTCACTCACAATTGTCCTAAAGACTTCATCATGTATTACACACTTTATGTTTACTTTGTTAACTTTATGAACTTTTCTAGGCAAAAATGGGGCCCTGTGTACTAACACACCTGATAATCTATTTTCAGAGATACCAAATAATGACAACACTCAGTGATAAAACAGAGTTCAGAGTGAGGGAAAAAAGAAAACTAGGTAGAGAGCTGGAAAGGTGCGTGTAGTGTGTAAGTACAGGTAGGTGGTCAAACAGACTGCTTTAGGAAAGGAGGTCATCAAAGGCGAGTAATCTTCACACTGCTAATGGAAAGACAAGCCTGGGTGTCTGCACATTCCATAGACGAAAACCCCATGCCGCAGTGCTGGGAGACGTGCTCAGTGCCACTGGGTCAATACATTCTGTGCTGCAGGCTCCTGAGTATTCACCTTCCTCTAGTCTATGATACATCTTGCCTCAGCATAAAGGATAAACAGGATCTATTTTAAATAAATCATATGTGAAATCCTATCCATGTTTATTCAGGATAATAACTTTGTAGCATTACTTACTATCAGTGAGTTTGTAGAATTAGAGTTTACCTCTGTGGCCCTGGAGATGGTATTCCACAGGTCCCTGTCCAATTTCCTTAAGACAAAATGTGACTGAAGCTCTGACTTTTGCAGAGAGAGCAATCTACACCTCTGACTTGCATGGTCTGAGCTACGGCTAAAGCAATTTGAAAACTGCCTGATACTTGAGCAATTCCAGCTGCCCATCCACCATGGAATCAGCCACACCACAGGATGCTACCTTTCAGGCACAGCCTTCCCTACTGACAGAGCACAAGAGCTCTGTCTTACGGAAGTGCTCTCCAAACTGCCAGTGGTTGTTGTTAAGGGCCATAGAATGTTTCAGTGCTCTAAATGTCACTTTTATTCAATTGCCATTATTACTTCCCTTTTTTGTGAGTTTGTGCATTTTAGGGAAGGCTATACAGGATGTTCAGGGTCTCACTACTAGATTGGACTTGCAGTGATGTGCCTCCCAAGAGCTGGGATTACAGGCGCATGCTACAACACCCAGTCTCAATTGCCTCCTCAGTGCATCCCAGGGCAGGAGGGCAGCATGGCAGCCCATTATTATTCTCATTTGGCCATCTATGAACAAAAGTCTGAAGAACACATATCTTTGTGTTCATGTTTGTGTGCATACAAATCTTTCAACATACATTCATATGCCACATCATGGACTTTGTTAATAATGGACCACATATGTGACAACAGTTCCATAAAATCAAAACGAAATCAAAATTATTTTAGCTTAGTATTTTACTCTACCTTTTCAATGTTTATGCATGTTTAGATACACAAATATTTACCACTATGTTATAATTGCTCATGGAATTTCATACAGTAAAATAACATATAGGCTGTATCCTCAGGGCAATAGGATATATAATACATCCAAGGTGCATAGCATGTTACTATATAGTTTGTGGTAAGTGTGTTCTCTGATATTCAAATGACAGAATTCCTAACATCAGATTCCTTGAATGACATCCCCAAGTTCTATGTGACTATGCATTAAATGCTTTCATACATTTTCATTCTAGAATAACCTATAAGAAAACAAGAGTTGTCATTAATCCTGTCATACTGGTGGAGTTTCAAAACCCAAGAGATGCTAAATAAATTTGCTACATATCCAGGGCTAGAAAGTAGCTGAGACAAGACTACATTATGAGCTAAGTGAGTTGATAGAAACTTGCTGTGTTGATCCAGGTTCTTTTAGAGAGGAAAATAAAGCACTTTGTAAAATTCTTACAATTTCCTTAGTTCTCCAGGGTATTTCTGAATGCTGTAAAGCAATATTTCCTGAAATGATCCCTACATTGTTTAAAAGAATCATAGGTTTTACTCAAGCATTAAGTATAAGTATATATTCATTTAAAATGTGTTTAGTATAATTTAATATTTGACATTCCATTGCCAGTCAAAATTGTATCTACAGAAGAAAAGAATTACTCATGTGCAATATTAAAGATATTTAATGTTGAAATGTAGAAAACTAAAACCTTACACAAAGATGGAAAAGCTGGTGGGCAGAGGTGAGAGAGGCCAGTCCCAGCAGTCTTAGCCTGCAGCACCTCCTCACCTCCCAAGAGCCACCATTCATCATGCCAGCATCATGGGGGGCAGCAGGACTTCAACACAGGAATTTTCTACAGACACAGACATTACAGAGAGCACCAAAGCCTGTCTTTGACAAGCTCAAATCTGGGGAAGGAGAATCGATAGAAGTCATTTCCAATTTGTCTTCTAGGATAGGAGCAGTCATGTTGCTAAGTGGCTGGAAAATACCCTCTTGTGAGCTCAGAATTCCATACACAATTATTTTGAAGTTTGCTGAAACACAAGCTGAAATCTCATTATCCAGCTGCCAATGTAAAGAGCAAGCCACGCAGCCAGGGAGGAAACCCCCATGCACCCTAGTTCCTCTCCCTGTGTCCAAGAAATATTTCATGAGATCCTCTTTTATGCAGTAAAACAAACAGACACTTACACGTCTTTTGTGTCCCCTACATCTTGACAGGATATTGTGCTCAACCAGTATGTAGTTGGGGGATAATTTATAAACCATTGGATCATTGAAAGATCTGGACAGCAATCAAGAATATAAGAGTGCTTGGGCTACTTTAATGACTGATTTTTAAAATCATTCTGCTCAATCGTAAAAACAATCCAAATGCCTGCTGAGTCATCAGGTGTCATTTCTGGATTCCAGTGGCAATGTCTAGTGAAATTATCACCATAATCTATGACATTTGTATAATATATTGTCTTGTTTGATACTCAAAAATGTAATTTTCTATTGTTGAAAAATCTTGGCACAGATAAAGACAGTGGATTATTTAGTTAATTAATGACCAATATTACACTGGAAAATATATCTTTTTTAGGGTCTTTCCACAACAGCATACAGCTTGTTTTATTTTGAAAGGACAAAAATCAGGACCTGTCATATGTGGAACTGTGGAATTGAGAAGTTTCCAGGTTTCCAATTGTTTTGTTTCCTACTTATAATTCTCCTTTCAGTTTGATTCTGAACAAAGCTGTCTAGAAGAGTCTCCTTCACCTTTCAATGAAAAAAAAAGTGAATATGCATACATTTTCAAGTGCCATATAACCTTATTATTAGTTCTGAGAGCTTTCCCAGATCCTGATCCTTTCTGGCTAACATCTGTAATGAGTCCATAAACTCCCTTACTTTAGAGGGAAAAATGAGTAAATCACCCTTAGACAAGACCCTTTCATGAATATTCTCACCATAAAGAGGTCACCTGGTAAGAAGGTGATTTAAAAAAACAGGTCGTCTATAGGTAGTTTAAGGCATGTCTGTTCTAAAGCATCTATGTTTTATAAAAATCATTTAGGGAAACACAAGTCTTTATAACAGAATCTTAGAACCAGTGAGAACACAGAAGATTAATCAGGTCAACTCCCTCAAACACAGATGAACAGGGTGAGCTCTTGTGAGACTCAATGGCATTGAGGTCAGAGTCCCACAGTTATTGAGAAGCAGACTTATGTGCAGAATTCTGATTTAAAAATCCAATGAGCACATGTTTTGCTGCCCTCATGTAGGGAGACACAGGAAAACTTTGAAGATATTTGCAGCTTAAAATTTTGCTTTGGATGACAAACTAAAAAACACAGCAGCAAACAATTATAAAATAATGGTTTGTGAACTATTTGTGAACTAGTCATTGAAAGAATGAAGAATTTATTTTCAATCTCTACTTCATTCTACAATAATTAGGAAGCAGCTCAAAAAACACTTTCAGTAAAAAAAAAAAAGATTAAAATAAGTCATTGACGTGACTAAAAGAAAGGAGAGCACGGTTAGAAAAGAAATGCTAAACAAGACCTTTTACTAGGCATGGACAGTACAGTTGAAAGAAACAGCCTCCTGTGTATCATTTTCTTCCTTT
>NW_004524811.1:1745825-1770140 GCF_000260255.1 Octodon degus
CGGAGCTGGGTACTGAACTCAGGACCTTGTGCTTGTCAGGCGGATGCTTATTCTACTGAGCTATCTCCCCACCCCCTATCATTATTTTCTACTGGCTGAAGTAAAAGAAATGCAATTGATTTATAAGATTCAAATTTTCTATAAAGCAAAAACCCAATTTAATGTTCCAAAGATGCACAGCTTTTTCTGATGGCTAGGAGGGATATTTCCCCAGTAAATTATTGAAAAAAGGCCCACAAATGCAATTAGCTTGTTTTCCTTTTTATGTAATCCATCAGTGTGATCCCTTAGTATAATGTAAAGTAAAATTCAATAAAGCTGTTCTCTCATATCTAAAAATGATGTAGTTGAAGAATCCAACAACCTTATGGCCTGCTTTGGTTTGAGAAATACCATTTAGAGTATGTAAATAATAGACCCCCAAGCATTTCCTGATAAATATTATTTATGGTGATATGGAAAACAAAGAGCACACTATAATATTTAGCAAGAAATTTGTGTGGATAGGCTTCTGTGTGGGTTGAAGGCGCTGTTCAAGCAAGCAAAGAAGACACACTAACAGTCATCTGTGGTGACATAGGGGCCGAACTGGGTCACTTTCAGCCCATGCTGAATACCAGGGTTAAAATTACCACACCCAGCTTAAAAGAACAAGTCTGTTCTGGGTCAAGAGAAAAACAGAACTGCAACAGCAATAAAGAGTTCAGGAATGACTTGCTGAGGAGGGGACTTGAACTGGAGCAAAGTGGAGAACTATTAGAATAGGAGAAAATGCATCACCTTATGGAATGATAGCCAATATACATAGAAGACGAGAGGGCTTGGGGTCCACCATTTGTGACAAAAACACAGCTAGGAGCAAATCATAACACAATCCAGCTTGACCCTCTTTATGGAAATATGAGCAATAGAAAGCTCTTTAATTTAATATGACAGCCTGGTTTGATAGGATTTGAAGCCAATGAACTCAGTAAGTGGATTTGTTTTGATGACCTTTGCTAATTTGTTGAATGCCGTGAAAATCCCCTGCAGACTTTCTAACAGTTCAAAAGCTAAAAATAATGACCTCACTGAGGATCCTGTCAGCTGCTCTGATTCTGAGGATGGCCCAGAATGACCGAGGGACTTTGCTTCCAAAAGCAGACTCAGAACTGTGTATCCTGTTATGTCTGCTACATGCCAGAAAATGACGTCTGTGCTTAAGAGAGAGCTCACAGGGCACAGGAGGAGGAGGGAGATAGTCTTGTTTCACTAAGAAAATGTTGTAACTACATTGTTATGTAACTGTAGGTGAACACAGAAAGGTACTGCGCTCCCTATGCACTGTGTGCTTCTTTATTATCATTATTTATGAAGAAGTGCCATCAGCCTCTAGATGTGCTCAGAAAACTTAAAGTAACATGGAGCAAAGTTACATCCCAGTTAGTGCCAAAGAACTGGAACCCATACCTTTCTAAAGCTAACACTTGTAATGTCTGCATTGCACAGATTCTAGGCTTTGGTTAAATGAATTAAAATAAAGTAAAGCAATAGCTAGGAAAATAATCATCAAAGTTGAAGGCTATCTGAGGACCCCTTCTCAAATTCTAGACATGAATTATCAAAGAATCTTAACAAAGGTAAATAGTCCAGAGCCCTATAGCTCATCAATGAAGAATTGAGCAGAGCCCTATAGCTCATCAATGAAGAATTGAGCAGAGCCCTATAGCTCATCAATGAAGAATTGAGCATCTGTTTCACAATACACACTTAGCAACAGCACCCACCGCCCTCTTGTCCAGGGCCAGGTGAGCAGTTATCTACATGGTGTGACGAAAGACAGTTGGGGTCTAAATGAGTACGGTATGTTCAGTTAGGTGCTGCTCTGGTAGATGGCTAGTGTACTAAAAAATCACGTTCATCTTTTTAATGAAAAGATCCTGAAGAATCAGAAAATATTAAAAGAAAATAATTCAGTGCACACAGAACTATATGTAATTGGGTTTGATTTCATCTAGATTTTTCATACACTAATTTACTTCATTGGAATGTTATTTTCTTATATATTTTGAACATAAAGTACATTCTACCTTAACTATTATCTGACTGACATTCTAACAGTCCTGCTGCTTTTGTTTATACTTTTGTATTTCCTTATTATTTTATATATTTCCTGGCTTCTCCAGAAGAGTGAGGGTCTAGTGAGCAGAGCATAGAGGAGACAGAGAGATGGTCATGGTATCTATCTTTGCTCCGTTTCTTTCTGGTGCAGCTTAGTCAAGCTAAGCCTGTGGAGAAATACAAACTACAGTACAGTGGGGCTGCTGGTGTCACTCAGGGCTGCTGGTTATCTCGTGAGGCAGAGCTCAATCCTCAGCAGAAAAAGAAGAGAAAATTAGAAGAATAATTCCATCAAATATTTCTTACCTTTTCATATTTTCTTTAAGAGTAAGTAAACAGGAGTCTGAGGGAGTTCATAGTAAATGACTTTTCAGTATTTTTGTTAAAAGTGAATTCAAAATTTTATGACTACAGTGGTATAATTGAACGCTTTGGGAAATCCCAGCAAGATAGATGAAAAGCCTTTGAGCCAGTCTTCTAACCTCTGAGAAACGCTGCCTTTCCCCATCTTGACAGGCGAGATGAGAGGAGGACACCAGCCTTGCCAATTAGTTTTGCTTGCTTTGGGTAAAATGTGTGTGACAACATCTATTTTGAAATGCCATCGAAACTGCTATCTAATAACCATCCCTTTTCTTTTTTTTCAAAGTTTTATTGATAAACAGATAGCAATGAGACAGTTTCAAATCTAATCGGAAGTACAGTTTCAACAAATAATACACTGCATATATTCTTCTCAGTGGTTAATTGCCGTACAAGAAGTGGACTTGTGATCCTATTTACAAACACCATTAGAACAAATCATTCTATTCATTAAGAGAATGCAACTATATATCTATCCTAACCACTTTGAATACACAGATACAAAATGGACATTCATCGGTATACGCCATTTTTTCTAAGTTCCATTATTGAATATTATAGGTGTGTAAACTCAGCAAAATATTCTAAAAGAGTCCAGTAGCCCATTATAGCATTGGGTCTTCTGTTTAACTGGCAATGTCAGAAATTATTGACCTGAGTCCCCTACAGCTCAACATAACAGCATGGCTTTATTTCCTATAATTCGTCTTCATACTTTTCTACTGGATGGTTAAGACCAAGGTAAAGCAGGACCTATGCAACAAGAGTTGTAGCTTTTTGGTCTGAGAAGGTCAATGAAATGCCCTTTTCAATGCTTGTTGTTTTTATAGATCTTACAGGCACATGATTTACAAATTCAACATTTCGATCATAGAAACAGCAGTACATATCTCCTCTCTGCCTCCCAATAACCAGTAGTAACAATTCTGATTCTTTTAGTTATTTATTTCACATTTCTAAACAAGATCACTTGTGCTGTTACTGGTTGTTCTTTAACTTCATATATTATATTTTTTCAAGCATTCTCTCATCTTCCCAACAATACACACACACGCACGCACGCACGCACGCACGCACACATACACTCACTCTTTCCCTTGTATCCCCTAAGTATTATTACCTAATGATCAACCAGCACCCAACAGTATTACCTATGAAAGCACTTCCATATAAGTTGTGAAGTGTATTCTGCCCTCAGGTTCCCAAGCAACCTACCTTCACACTAGGGACCCAGCTATACTCCTAGAACTCCAAGAGGTTCTCTTCCATGATCTGGCAACAGGGACAGAAATTTCTACCACATCGTAAGCAGCCCTTAGTGCTGCCCAGGACGAAAAAATAGCTTGATTTGTGGCCCACACCAGGTCATCTGATAAATATTTAATGTGTTTAATAGTGTCCCTAGTTATATTCCAATTTTGACAATACTGACATTCAATATTCAACTTGATTTAACTGTATAATCATTGTTCACCATGTAGCACTTTCAATGTGCTAGATCCAAAGTCCCTTTCCCATTTAGCTTTGTTTTTTATTATTAAATGATCCGTATTTTTATATGTATATTTATTCTGAAATACAAAAATGCTATATCAAAATATTCTTTCTGAGGATAGCTTTCCCACAACTCTGTGTACTCACATTCCCATTTGAGTTGGCTGCTCTCCTATCATTTCAACCCTATTGTCTTAGGAACACTTCTCTGATTATCCTAGGAAGTTTTTGTTTGTCTTTATCACCAGAGACTCTATGTCTTAATTCCATAACTTCTCCCTTAATTTTCATCATGGGATAAGATGAAACTTCCAGAGTAATTTGTTGAAGTAGCTACAGGAATCTAAACTTTTGAGACCCCGTGTGTCTGACAATGCCTTTATTCTTCCTCTAGCAGTTCATTCAGCTGAAGTCTCCGTGACTTCTACATGAGTAATTAACTCCATCGTATTTTTCAAGGCAATATTCTCGTGTCCTCCAGCTTCTCGCACTGATGACAAGAAAATCAATGCCATTTCAATTCTAGAACAAGTACATTTCCCTTTGCCAAAATTTTAGAATCTTCGCTCTCTAGTATCCCACAGTATATACCGATGAGTCTTATTTTGAACCTTTTTATTATATTAAGAATAAGAAGGGCCTTCCAACCTGGCATCCCCTGCAATGTGAAAGAGAACCATACAGTATGTAGCTTTTAAGACTGGCTTCTTCACTTTAAAATATGTATTTAAACATATACTATGTCTTTCTATCTCTTCATAGCTCATTTGTTTATTTATGTATTTACTTATTTATTTATTTATTTTCGTTTACATATTTGGAAAATGATCTCACTACACAGCTTTTTCCTCTCTCTCTCTCTCTCTCTCTCTCTCTCTCTCTCTCTCTCTCTCTCTCTTTCTCTCTCTCTTTTCGGAACCAGAGATTGAACTCAGGTCCTTTCGCTTATTCCACTGAGCCATCTCCCCAGCCCCACTATGCAGTTTGGACTCATAGTGATCCCCCTGTTTTCAGCCTCCCTGGCGCAGAGACTACAGGCATGCGCCACCATGCCTGGATTCATTCACCAGCTCAGCACACCCTGGGGCCAGGACTAGTTCGTCCTGCGGCATGCAGGACTGGGGATCAAACCCTGGTCCCTGCGTTTGCCAAAGGCTCATTTATTTTTTTGCTGAATAATGTCCCATTTTATGGCTATCCCACAATTGTCCATTTACCAAGTGAAGGACATTTTGATTGTTTTCATTGTATGGTGTTGTGAATGAGGTGTTATATACATTCATATGCAGGGTTTTTGTGGACCTAAATTTTTCAACTCACATAGATAAATACCTATAATTGTGATCATTGTATCGTATGATAATAGTATATTTACTTTTGAAAAATCTAGTCACCTGTCTTTCAAAGTGTCTATGCCATCTTGCATGCTTATCAATAACTGAGAGAGGGCTGTGGAGATAGCTCAGTGGCATAAGTGCCTACCTGGCAAGCACAAGGTCTTGGGTTTGATCCTCAGTAAAGGAAAGAAAGAAAGAAGAAAGAAAGAAAGAAAGAAAGAAAGAAAGAAAGAAAGAAAGAAAGAAAGAAGAGAAGAGAAGAAAATCTATTTCTCTGTACCTTTGATGGCAATTGGCACTATCAGTGTTTTAGATTTTAGACATTCTTATAGTGCTATATCATAGGTGTTTCATTTTGCAACTCCTAATATTAGATGATGTTGAGCATCATTTTACATGCTTATTTTTCTTTGTATATTTCTTGATGAAGTATCTATGAAGATCTTTGGTCCACGTTGTAATTGGGTTGTTTAATTTCTTACTAATGTATTTAATTTTAAGAATTCTTAGTATATTTTACATACCAGTCTTTCATCAGATATATGGTTTGCACAACTCTCTGTAAATTATTTTCATAATAATATATAGTTCAAAAATAAAAACAAAAGTGAAAAATAAATACTGAGACAGTGTACACAAATCCATTTCTTTACCCATTATTTTATTGGTCCTTTTTTATCCTTTTAGAAGCCTTATGCAAACACAACAAATACAAATATAAATGTACATATGCGTATATACATATATTTGTATTTCTTAACTGAAGTGCCATCTCATATACATTGTTCTGCACCTTGTTTTTTATTTAACAAGATATTTAGACAGTGCTTTCTATCATAGCATAGAGCTCTTTCTATTTTTAAAATACAGCTCTATCATGTTCCATCGTGTGGCTACACCATGGTTAAAAACAGAACGTCTCTGTTATTGAACACTTGTCACTCAAACTTTCAAGGTGTTTGTTCCTACAAATTGGTGAAACTTTCTGAAGTTCAATGTTTTTTGCTTCGTTTTGTTTTTTAAGGAAAGGTCTACAGAGTGTTCAGGGTCTCACCACTACATTGGACTCATAGTGATCTACCTGTTTGCAGCCTCCCAAGAGCTGGAATTACCGGTGCACACCATCACACAGGATCGAACCCCTGGCTCCTATGCCTGCTTGCAGGCACTTTAATCCACTGAACTATTTGGATGGCCCTGAAGCTCAATGTTGAAAAGTGGGTGCTTCTTAGTTTTTCCCATTGCCAGACTCAGCTTTGATTTCTTGAATATGCTAAGATAATTTCCCCTGACTTCTAGAATGTATTTGTTCAGCAATGTTATCATAGAAATATCATCTTGAAACATGAAAACATTTCCCCAAATGTCTATAAGTCTATGAATAAGTTCATTCTCATTTATAACTTCTACTGTATCTTTCCAGATGTTAATCATATCATTTCAGAATAGACTCTATTTTCACAAGTGAAAATAATCTTAGAATGAAAAAAAAAGAAAGAAAATAATCTTAGAATGAAGAGTGAGAGAAAGGATTATTTAATTTTGAAATGACTAAAACAGAAAAATAGTATCTTCTAAAGACTTCTTTAGGTCATTCAACAAGCCCATAAATTGCTGTTGATGCCTTTTTGTTGCTATAACTGTTACAACATCATTTCTGACCTCAGATATCAACTCAGTAGGCCTAATTATTATTTTCCTAATTTACGGAATGTGTTAGTGCCATTAGTACAGATACATAATGAGCCCTGAGGGACCAGTAATTTTGCTGCTGTACTCTTAAATTGAGCTAGCCATTCAGTTCATCAGCTCTATGAGTCACAAGGTGGACTTCGGAGAAGTGTTTAAGTGAGAGTTGAGTTTATGACTTGCAGTAACATAGACCCCACAACTCTACTACTTTCCAGTTATGTTACCATAAGCAAATTATTTAGTATTGTAATTTAGAAGTAGGATGTCCCTCAAAAGTTTCATATATTTGGAGATGGGGCATTTGGGAGGTGCTTGCATTATGGGGCACAATACTCATCACATTAACTTACAGCTAAATGGCTGTTGAGGAGGAACTGGGCCAGAAGAGTCAGTTCACTAAGGACCTAACTTAGCGGATCTCCCTCCCTCCCAGGGTCCTCCCTGCTGTGTCTCTCACTTTCCTGGCCAGCATGATGTAAGCCAGCAGTTTTCCTCCACCAGCCTGTCTACCCTGCCCCTTCTGCTTTGGAGCCAGTTAACTATAGGTTGAATCCTCTACAAATTGGGAGAAAAATGAACCTCTCCTTCTTTAACTTGTGGGGTTGGCTATTTTGTTCAAGTGACAAGAAAGTGACTAAGATTAGCCCTTGTCACACTGTGGTTCCTTGTCTCTAAATGATATGCATCTCATAGGTGTGTTGTGGACATTAAAGGATTCCACTGTAACTACCCTAGGCATCTCTTGTGCTATCAGTCCATGGAAACGGAGGACTGGACAGGGCTGTCAGAACATCCTCTATTCCTCAAAATCTGCTTTCCAAGCAGGTTCTTCAGTCATATTTCGAGCAAAGATTTCTTTGCTGACCAATTTCAGTCAAGAACTCAATCTTGTCTGCAGTCTTTTCCAGCACCCATATTTATACCAAGGATGAAAGGAGAAATGGAAGCCTGATGTAGGGATTACAAAGTATGAGCCATAAGTGAAAATCACCTTTCTGTCCCCTGTATGGAGAGGGTGCCAGATTGCTTTGGCATGGAACCGTGGTTCATTGGCCTTAAGGAAATGTCTTGAATGGTGTTGATCTAATTTTTGTATTGTTGTTACTGCTGTTTTAAAGTGGGTCTTTTGTTCAGAAGCTCCTACCATGTAATACTCATCAAAAATATCATTCAGGGAAAAAAAAAGAAAAACTCAAAATAATTGACATTTATTTGTTGTTGTGTGGATAAAAAAATCTAATAAAATCAGATGAGAAATACGGTTACATTGATTTTTTTATTGTCCCTGGAGGCTGAGAAATGATTATATTAACTGCTTTTTTTTCCCACTGCCGTATTTCACAGAATGTTACTTGATTATCCCAAGCATCCTTTAGGTCAGTCATTTACTGTTATTTTGGTTTCACAAATGGAGAAATTAAGACTCAAGGTAGAAACTTGTCTTGGTCGCTATGATACTAAGAAGAAACCTAGGATACAAACCTCATTCGTTCTGATTCCAGAGGTCATGGTTTTCAATATGCTTCTCTCTTCTAATAAGATGTTTCTCTAGCATTTCTAATGAAGCATCTTTATAAGTACTTTATATGTTTAATGTACCTCCCATCCAGAGATACGTCAGAGCCTATCTCTCATACCAAAACTAAAAATAACTGATATTTATTTTACTGGCATCCCTTGCAGCTGGGAATAAGACAGACCTAGGTTCCACCAGCTACATTCACTACAGAGATTAAATCAAGAATAGTGGCATAAAGAAGAAAGGAACTTAGCAAATCCACCATGATGAAAGCAGTCCTCATAGAGCCCCAGTCAGTGGTACTTCTGATAGCCCTGTCCAGTTTTCAGTCTCTGGGGTATTGATGATACAAGTGGTATCCAGGGTAGTTATAGTGAAGACTTCATTCAATCAGTTCTGGACAGCCACTGTAGCGATAACTTCCAGCTTTGTGGCCTCGTACTTGTTGCTCTGACATTCACAGTGGTTGCTCAGTATCCTTTAAGGAAATCCTTTCTCTTCAAACTAGGCTTAGTTCCTATTGCCACATCTAAAACTCCTAAATAAACAACATATAAATAATAACATGAAAATAGCAACTAGCACATCAGGTGAGCTTATGATGTGATGAAGTAGGATTCCAAACGCTTTAAAAACATTGACTCTCTGAGCTCTCACCCAGTCATTTCTATTTTGCCAACTAGGACCTAAGGTACTGAGAGACTAAGCAGCTTACTCAAAGATGTGTGGCTGATATGCTCAAACCAAGTTTGAACCCAGCAGTGAGATCTAAATCCTGTTCACTGAGACACTAAACTTGAAAGAGTTATGTAGGGCTGGGCTTCATGCATATATTTTATAATGTTAACAATATTTACAGGTAATTACATAGTCATGATAGTTTCCAAAGGAATGGAACAATAAGGTAGGTAGACGGATGAATGGATAGATAGATAGATAGATAGATAGATAGATAGATAGATAGATAAGGTAGAGACCATTTTAAAGAATTGTTTTACATAGCTATGAGGGCTGATAATTCTAAAATCTGAAACCAGACACTTAAAGCAAAGCTCATATTACAGCTGAAGTCTAAAGACAATCTAGAGACAGGACATTTTGGGTACATTTCTATGTCTAAATTTCTTCTTTTGGAATACTGGTCTTATTTTGATTAGAGTTTGCAAAAATGGCAAATTTTAATTTAATTATTTCTCTAAAGATTTGACATCAGGGTCAGCCAAAAAGCTCAGCAGATTACAGTGCCTGCAAGCAGGTGCAGGAACCGGGGGTTCAATCCCAGGGACCACAAGCCTCGCCAGCCCCGCCAGTCCTGCCCCCAGGGCATGCTGAGGCAGTGAATGAGACTGAGTATGGTGGTGCACGCCTGTAATCCCAGTACTTGGGAGGCTGTAAACAGGTGGATCACTATGACTCTGATCTAGTAGTGAGATCCTGAACACCCTGTAGATCCTTCCCTAAAATACAAAAAAAAAAAAAAAGATTTGACAGTAAACATGGTCACATTCTGAGGTTAATGCTTACACATATGAAAATGCAGAGGGTAGGAAACATAATGCAACCATAACAGACATAATTTCAGTAACACCAATGTAAAGGCAAGGCAAATGTAATTTGAAAACTTTTCAATGTAAATGTAATCCCAGAGATTATATTACTTACATGATTTGTTTGGGTAACAAGCTTTTGTAGGGGAAGGCTTCTTCAGTTTTTAAAAGACCAGAGCTTCCCATAACTGCCTTTAATATATTGATGCTAATATCGGCAAGCAAGCTCCCATGTCTTAATTAAAATAGTTTAGGGGTGATGACCCTCTTCTATGTAGTAATGTTAGGTTGTTTCCTGTTCATGATATGACAAGAATGAGCTGCACTACATTTTTCCTGTACCTCAACTCATTGGAAGAACCAGAGAAAGAGAACTAGAATATGACACCAAAGGTCAAGTGAATTCTCAAATTATTCTTCATGTGTAGAGACCAAAGGCTGAGACTGTAATCTCATGGCCCTTGACCAAGGTTTCATGTCTTGGTGGAGCCAGCCAGAGTTGAGAAGTCTAAAGTACATTCCTTAGCTGTGAACCTCTAATGTCTGTGATTGCTTCTCATCAGGAAATTTTTTTTATTCAGGAGCTACGAGTGAAGATGAGTATTTAGAAAAGCCAATATAATTCTTCTATCATTTATTTAATAGTGAAACTCTGGCATTTGGAGAAAACCTTGTATTTTCTAAAGTGCTTGCACATACATTAGTTCATTTAATCTGAATGGTCCTTGATTGGCCTAGAATTTAATTCAGCTTCCCAAAGTGCCTAGTAATCTTAGGGAGCACTTTTTGCACTGAAAAAGCATGCCCCAAAGTGAGGAAACTGCCCTGGAAGCATCCTGGAAAATCAAGGCACCGTCATTATACAAATTCATACATAGTGAAGCTCTTAAGAGATATGTGGAGGTGATACAAAGATTTTCAGTGCTTTACTCCTTACTGTGTTTTTAACACGATTTTTAAAGTTCCAGTTTCACCATGTTAAGAAGTCCAGACAAAAACATGCCTTAATTCTTATTCTATTTTTTTAACAGCCAAAATTACACATTCCCCTGAAAGAAAAACTCAGTGTAGGTTGGTATCAAACAGCCTCTAATGTGAAAGCACTTGCCACAGTGAAATGAGGTCTGAATAGTAGTCCTTGTGCAAAACAGATGGCAATTTTTTAACGAAAATACTGTCTGTATGCCTGCCTGTGTGTCTTGTGCATCAGATCCGAAGTAAAAATGAATTTCTATTTTGCTTCTCTCTGGGAGCTTGCTATATTGACCAATGTTAGGGAGAAATCACTTAATTTGTTAAATATAATTACATAATGTACAACAAAGATATTGGCTTTTTCTGCTCTCTGTAGGAAAGCTTTTTAAAAAATGTAAACCAATGCAGTATAATTTTGAGAATCCATTTGTTATTCTGCTAGTGGAGTCTTTAGCTTCTGAGACATCTGTGATGTGGGATAAGGAAGATAATTTATTTTAATACAAAGAATACAGAGACTGGAAAAATGATTTTTAGATTTAAAACCTAAGAAATAACCCTATTCTTTGTCCATATTTTTGGAATGATTCATAGCAGTAAAGCGGCAACTAAGTTGATTTTTTTCTGTATATTTGGTTTTACAAAATAAAAAAACAGAATCTAAACTAATACATTAAAGGAAATAACAAATGGAAGGCATTGACCTTGCTGATAATGTAATGTGCCTCTAATCCCAGCTCTAATGATGAGATACAGCAAACTATCTCTTGAGGGAGAAATACAGATAAAACACAGATGCTGTCTCTTAAACCTTTGCATAGTTCTACATAGCAAATCATGCCTTTGTAGTTCATCCTGTCAATAGCAGCTCTCCTATTTTAGTAAAAACGGCCTGTCATTACAGTGGGGGAAATCACTATATTTCTATAGAATCTGAACTTAAATGCCCTAAACTACTCTTTGAATACTATTACTTTTTTAAACATTTATTTATTTATTGTGGGGGGGTGCAGGCCAGCCCACCAGGGGGCGAGGCTGGCTGGCATGTGGTGCTGGGGGATTGAACCGTGGTCCCTATGCTTTGCCAAGCTTGTTCCAAGTAGGTGCTTTAGACCACTGAGCCATCTCGCCAGCCCCTGAATACTATTACTTATTACACAAAGCAAAATAAAGCATTATATCAAGAACTCATGTAACTGATACTCAGAAATCACATTCACATGAAGCTCCTTGGCTATTCAAGCTGTGATTGGGTAGAAAATAATAATTTTAATTATTTATTGAGAACTTATTATGCATTAAAACATTATTCTAAAAGCTTTGTGCCTGTTAATTCATTTACTTTTCACAATAACTTTTTGAAAATAAATATTACTATCATTTCCAATTTCTTTTTTTATATTTTAATAATTTTATTGAGAAAGAAATAGCAGTGAGATAGTTTCAAAACAGGTTAATAGTACAGTTACAATAATTGATACATTGCATATTGTTGTCTTTGTAATAGCTATTCCTAGTACAAGATGCAGACATGATATCTTGTCTAAACACTACTAGTTCAAAACCTTCTCATTGAACTAAGAGAAAGTAGTTGTATATTTATGCTATTTTGTACATACAGATATATATTTTTTCTACTACAAAATGGTCCATTTATATCCCCTTTGTTTTCTTTTTGTCAGAGATGTGTATTCCATGGCCATTCATATATTGTAGGTGCATGAATTCAGCAGGGTAATCCAACATAGTCCAGTAGTCTATAATAGTACTACTATCATTTCCACTTTCTACATGAGAAAATAAAGTCACAGAAATGCTGAGTCATTTGACAAAGATCAAACCACTAATGAATGCTGGAGGAGTCAGAATTTAAACTGAGTTAATTTGGCTTCAGAATTGAAGTAGCTAGCCACTCTGCAACGCAGCCTTTTAGATGGTTGTGGCAGAAAGAAAATGTGGAGCATCCCACATTTTCTTGTGTCTGCCAGGTTAAAGCAAGACAAGGAAAAAAGAACCCAGAGTCAATGATGTAATAACAAAAAAAAAACTTCTCATAGGACTTGAGGCCACACCAGTGAACACATTTTAAGGACTGATAGTAACCAACCAATGTAGAGAAGTTTTTTTAAATTAATTTTAATGAGAAAGAAATAGCAATGAGACAGTTTCAAGACGGGTTAGTAGAATAGTTACAATAATTAACACGTTGTATATTGTTGTCTTTGTAATAGTTATTCAGAGTACAAGATGCAGACATGATATATTACCCTACACAGACTGTAGAGGAGTTTTTATTAAAAAAAAAAAAAAAAACAGCATGTGCAAAAGATTTGGGACCAGTGTGGTGGAGGGGTTAAAGCCAGAGCACCTGGAATCAGAGTGCAAGGGGGACATGATAGAAGAGACTGGAGAAGAGGGGGAGTAGCCCATTCATTGCCCTTTGAGCTTCGCATGGTTTGGTCTGTGTCTAAAGAGAAAGGAGGAAATATGAGGCTAGAAAGTAACCTGAACTGATGTGTACAATGAAATCAATTTTCTGGATGTCATCAGGAAAAAAACATTTTTTGAAGACAAATGGAGAGGAAATTATTCCAGTAGAAATGGTCAAAAATGGGGGAAGCGGTGACAGCAGTGGTGTTAGGACAAAAACCTGGAATCAGGAGATGCTTTAGTACTAAAATAGAGAATGATGGAAAATTGGGAAATAGAGTTACATAAGAGAAAAAAATGTGAAAGATGATTCCCAGGTTTTCTGACCTGTGCAACTTTGGAGAAGATATATTTTGATCAGGAAGTTAGCCATATTAATGACCTCAAACTTGAGGAAGCTTGAAATTATCAGTTGTAACTGTGAAGTGGACGGCAAGACTACAGATAGGAAGCACAGAGGAGAGATCTAGGCTGGAATTTATCAAGGTAGAAAAAGTTGCTAAAGCCACTGACATAGGTAATTCCCCTAGGAGGAAAAGATAAGAGGAATAAAAGAATCGCTCTTGGGGAGAAAAGGATAATTCTATAAGAATTATAAGAAGAACTTTCCAGATAAATAATAGGATGACTAGGAGAAATTGGTGTCAGCTGTTGGCGGAAGTCAATTGAGAAGAATATCAAGAAGGTAAGGAAGGTCCCATTCTGCTCACAGGCCCGGGAACACATTGAAAAACTGAATCTAATAAAACAACCAAATGTCAGACTGGATAGATGAATCACTAACAGATAAATGGAGAGAAGAACTATAAAGAACTCTGAAAACTGGTCTATGGGTGGGAGGATTTGTGGGGACATAAAAGAAAGAAGTAGAATAGAGGGAGTGCCCCCAGCCATAAAGCCAAATCACTAATGACTGCATCTCAGAAGCTGAAGGCCTAGACTATTAGATGACTACCACACGGAATTATAATAGGTGAACATTATTAGAAGGAATGAAGAGTTTATAATCCATTGTACTTTTTATGCTCTTCTAGGAGGCCTCTTTTTCTTTTCCATAATAAACCTTTAATCTGTCTAAAATTTGAACTACAAAGGAACCCTTTCCAGCTAGCTACTCAGTAAACAGAGCAGAAGGCTGATCACTTAGGACATTGTTCATCTGATGCTGAGGAAGGTAAAAGGAAGAATCTTTTCCTCAAGGTACCTACAACATAGTTGTTTAAAGTCTTCAGTCTTCAACTCTTTTTCATCATTTTAATATGTATGAAGCACATGCTATGTACAAGCTATTATGTTGCATGTTGAGGATAAAAAAGGTGCAAAACACAGTTTTGGGCCTTAAGATGTGTACTAGATAAAGGGAAAGGAACACATATGGACAGTAGCTTCCAGCATGTATGGAAAGATCACAAAGGGATGTACACAAGGTGTCATGTAGAACAGTGACCGAAGCAGCAGAGTAGATGAAAAGGATGTGTGCTGGGGGCTGAAGGCAGGGCACTCAGTCATGGACTCTTGTATGGAGGTGAAGAGCCTTGAACTGGGTCTTAAATAATATTAGCTCTCTACATCTTGAGAGATTATAATGTTCCAGAGAAGCTGCTAAGCACCTTGTATCTTAACCAATTTATTATATGCATCTTACGGATAAAGAAATGATAAAAGCAAAGAAGCCTGAAGTAACTTTTCGTGATGCTTTAATCTAATGAATGCCAGAGCTGGAATTGTAACCCAGGCTTTCCCCAGAACCTGTCTTCAGGACCTGTGGGCCTTAGCCATGCACTATGGTGTAGCATCTTCCGCGACATGTAACTAGAGATGGGCAAGCTCTGTGCGCTCGTGATGGGGCAGAGGGGCAGGTCTCAGTGTAAAAGTTCATCTTACTTTCCTCTTTTCTAATCTGAACCCAACTGCAGGCTACAGAAACAGTCATCCCACAGTTAAATAGGGAGAAACAACCACTTTCTAAGGCATTATTACCGTAGCAGTAAGCAAAAAGTGTCACAGACCCCAGGCAGTCATGGGCTTGTACTTAGATCACTACAGGTGATTAATATCACTGTTGGATATAAGGAACAAATAAACAGAGGATCATAAATGCTTTCACCTTGACAGGGGCATGTGTACATGAGCATTAATCATGCCTAACTCTCAAGAACACTGAATCAACACAGAAGAAATTTCTGTCCCATGTGCTAAGGTCTCGACAACAGTCCTGGGATCTACAGAGAAAAGATACTAAACTATTTCTCACCCAACAATGCATTTATCTGATCACTGGATATAGAAAAGACCTAAAATTATGCAGTATAAACACATGAGATTCTCTTCAGAATTACAGGCTAAGGATTGGAGGAGATTATCTTTCAATAAACTTAGAAGTCCCTAGGAGGATTATTAAAAAATGGGAGAAAGGAGATCTTCAACCTGTCCCAGGTACTTTACACCCTTTCATCATGTTATCATGTTTCCTGCCTTTTGTAATCACAAAAGCAAATTATAAAAGAAAGGAAAGAAAAGGAGCAGAAGAAGGAGAAAGAGTAAAGAAGAAGAGAGGTATAGTAAATTCCTAAAGGCAGAGAAGAAAATTGATTTGAAGCAACTCAAAGCATAAAAAGAAAATTAACACATAAGAAAATAAAACAAAATTATAGCCTTAGAGTATAAAGTTCAATAAAAATAAGATCTGAGAAAAAGAATAAAAGAAAGATTAAAACCAATGCAATTAGAAAAAGCAAAACTTGAAAGGAAGGGATAAAAGATTAAAGATAAAAACCAGCATAAATAAAAAACATAAAAGGGCTACAAGCAGTGAGATAAAAAGCTAGAGACATGAAAGTTAGAGGGATAAAAGATAAAAGCTAAAACAAGAAAATCCAAGTTAAAAGCAAATACTTACAAGTTGAGCATGAAATTCTTTTAAAGACCATTTTAAATTTATTTTCTTCTTAAAATGGAATAGAAAAAAATGTTCACATCAAAAGTAAAGACAAGGAAAAAACAAGAATCCTAAAGAATGAAGCAGAACAAACTAAAATAGAAATAGGAAAAAATTAAGTAATCAACATACTCCATGGCAACAAGAAATTCTAAAATAATTTTGAGACACTGATTTGTACCACAGAATATATTCTTGATGTAACAAAGAAAAGATAAAAGAACCAGAGAGAAAAGGTCCTAGCAAGCTGTGCTATGAAAGTCTTTCCTTTGGTCATATGAATTCTCCTACCTCTCAGTCCCAGTCTGAAGGACCCTGTGACCTAGAGTAGAAAAAAAAAATACTATTTCTCCGTTTTCTTCTGCCCAGCTTGCCCATGCTTTTACGACACTGAAGCCTTAGGAGCTTAAGAATAATACTAGACAAAATTAAAAGACGTAGCTTGTTTTACAGTTTATTTTTTGGTACTTTTAATGTTTTCCTACCCTTTAATCTATTATCCATTCATTCATTATTAGTTAATTACCACTCAGTTTGAGTTAGTTGAGTTTTATCATTTTCAGAATAATTTTCATTTTAAAAAGAAACCCAGAGGCCAGCTATTTGCAGAACAGACATGTCCTTCGGATGTAGATTTTTACTGACAACAGCAGGGAAATTGACATGAGAGGTTTTCCCTTTGCTGTACCTCTCTCAACCCCAACCCTCTTCATCTTCACATACCCTGCTCTGGGTATGGGAAGTGGACTACTTCGCGCTGTGCTCCTGGGCTTCCATACCCTCTGCCTTGTGTTTCACTTCACCAATGAGAGGCCTGAATGGGATAGCAAAAATGAGGAGAACATGAGATCCATTTGTCCATTCATGCATTTTGCACTCTGGCCTGGATTGATTCTGTCCTCTTGCCTAGCAACCTCCTTCCTGATGGCTTTCTCCTGCAGCTCCCCCCCCACACACACACCCCGCCCCGCATTCAGGGAACATAGGTCTGCTCTCTCTGGCTGGTTCTTCAAGTCTGCGGGTGGTTAGTAATCCACTCCTTAGCTGTCACTCGCCCTAGGATTCTTAAAAGTCCCTCTGCTCCTTGGTTTCTCTTAGCCATGTCCTTAACAATGTAAAATGCTCTTTGATTAACTCCTCAATTTGCTTACATCAAGAGTGCCATCTGTTTCCTGCTGTGATCCTGATTGACACAGTAGGCAAAGTATGTCACAGCCATGCTTAACTTCAGCCTTCTCCACCCTAGCATTCAGTGCCCTCACACTACTGATGGGATCCCTGTAGGTGCCCATTTTGACACAGTCCTAGGGCTCAGATGCTGTTGCTTTATATGGAAAACGTCCAATTTGTTCTCTCTTCCAAATGTAGCTATACGTTATGTAATTTTTTAAAGACCCAACCCTCTTTTGGTGCATACAGTTGAATCCTCCCAAGCTAATCTCTACTAGAAAATGTATTTTCTGTTACCAGGTAGCAGAATGCCTCTTAATAACCCTCAAATTACGACACACTCAGCTTAGTGCATACAAAATTGTTAACTAGCATCTTTTCCCACAGTTTTATAATCCACCTATCTGTTCTAAGCACTGCTGCCAGATTAATGTCTGTATACAGACGTTCTCATTATGCTGCCCACTGGTTTTAAAAGGCTTCAATTTCTTCTCGTTGTCCATAGGATAAATTCAACCATTTAAGACCCATAGTCTAGCTCCAAACTAAAGTCTCCAATTTTATTCACCACTAATGAGGCCTCGTATTAGGGAAATAGGAAAGGCAGAGAAAGAAATTCTTTCTTAACACTGTGTCTACTTTCTAAAGGCATCTTCTTGTATTCTTTAATACGAACATAATGTGTAACACATGTGGACTCTTCAATGAGATACCACTTACGAATTTTTCTTTGATTTTACTTTCTAAAACTGATGAACAGTTGCAAATTTTTCACAGTCATGAAACAGATTGAACTGGGATTCAGGGTTCACAATTTTATGATTTCATATGTGTTTGCATTTCAATTCTTATTGCTTTTTAGCCTATTAAGATATTTCTGATATTCTTTGGCATTACATTGTAGCTCTCTAAATGGATTATAACTTGGGGCTCCAAGGCTGAGTGGCTTCTCCCACTCCCACAGTTGTCAAAGTCTTGCTTCGGCCAATCTGTGGACAGCCCCCCTGTGTGCACTCTGACCTCCTCCCTTAGAGGGAGGACATCACTCGCCTGAGATGTCTTCATTGTTCCCATCTACTTATCTGAATACTCAGGTGCATGTCATATGCTAAGTGATGAGTAGGCACACCTATTCTCATCACTCAACTCATTTGGAGAAGTATCTTCCTGAGTGATCTCGCTGCTTACCACTGAGCTTATCAAGCACTACTTTATGCCTGTTTCTTCTTACATGTAAGTCAGGTTTTCCTGATCTCACTATGGGCACCTGTGTGGAATGACCATGATTATTATGATTTTGTATCCCATGTCAGCACCCCTCCTCAGGCACCGACAGAAAATAGAAGTTCAATAAATAATTCATAGTTAACTCTCACTAAGAAAGGCAGCTCTAAGCAATCAGTCCTCTCAGCTTGACATAAAAGGGATAACTTCTGTACTTCTTGTATCTGCTCCTAGAGACTTCCTATTCCCCCAAAGAGCTTCTAACGACAAGAAAATTCTGATCAGGTGAATGTTGTAGAACTTCTCTGATGTGCTGGGAAGGAATTCGTTGCAGGACTTACCCTTTCCATGGCCTGAATCTCCTCAGTGTCTGCCATTTTTGTCTGTATGACTAGTTGGACACAGACTAGAACCCTAAAGCAAGTGAAACTTGTGAGGCAGTAGCTCAGAAAAGGCACATGCTTTTCTACCACAACCAGGCCAGACGCAGACGGTGGTCTGGCAAGAAAATGATTATGCTCCAGAAGGGTGTCCCATGTTCCTTTTATTTATTTATTTATTTATTTATTTATAGTGCATGCTCTCTGTACATGAAGTTTACATTCATCTTGAGGAGAAGGTACACAGACATAACATAACTTGCTTCTTTTTTTTAATCCTATTCTCCTCCTCACACAATTCACTTTGCCTCTAAATGCTTTGTCTTTATTTTCATAGTTATTGATGTCACTATTATTCTCAGTTCATGTTTCTGACATATACTCATTATGTATTAAGTTCCTGTGCATGATATTCTAGTTCCTTATGAATTTTAGGATTTTTTCTGCACTTTTTATGTGAAGGATACATGTGAGTATGATTTTTTTCACCCAACACGATATTTTCCAGGTGCATTCATTTTCCTCCCAGTAGCTCGAATTTGTCCTTTTTTTTTTAAAGAGCTGACTAGAAGTCTATTCTGTGTAGATTCCACATGTTTTTTATCCAATCATCTCTTGATAGATATATAGGTTTCTTAGAGGATTTAGCTATTTTGAATTGTGCTACTATAAATATGTGCACATATTTTGCTATAGTAGTATATAATGTATTTAGCTCTTTGAGGAGGATACCCGAAAGGGTATATAAATGGGTCATATATAATTGCCAATTTTAGTTCTTTGTGAAATCTTTACACTCATTTCCGTAATGGCTGTACTAGTTTGTATCACCACCATCAGTGTAGGAAGGTTCACATTCTCATACCAGTATTTACTATATTTTAATGATTGCCAGTCTTTCTGGTGTAAGATAAAATCTTAGCATTGTTTTCACTTGCACTTCTCTAATGACTGGAGATGGTGAATATTTCAAAATGTTTCTTGGGCATTTTAATTTCTTCTGACAATCATCTGTTCACATAAATGGCTCATTTCTTGATTGGGTCTTTTATTTTAAGTGATTAAATTTTTTACTTCTTTATACAGTTTAAACATTAATCCTCTGTTTGAGGCACAGCTGGAAAAAATATTTCCCCTTTCTGTAGACTGTGTCTTCACTCTACTAATTGATTCTTTGTTGTGTATAAGCTTTTTCATTTGATGTAATCCCATTTGTTGATTCTTGCTGTTATTTCTTAGGCATTTTCTAGTCTACTTTGGAAGTTCTAGCCTATAGCTATGACTTCAAGTGTTTTACCTGTTTTATCTCCCAGTAGCTTCAATACTTCTGCTTTAATGTTTAGCTCTTTGATCTATTTTGATTTTAGTATTGTACATGGTGAAAGATATGAGTCCAACTTCAATCTTCTCTAAACAGCTAGCTAGTTTTCCCAGAAGCCATTTGTTGAATATGCTATCTTTCCTCAAACATGTGCTTTGGCCTCTTTGTCAAAGATCAAATAGTTGAATGTGTCTGGTGATGCTGCTGTGTCCTTTATTATGTTCCACATGTCTGGTCCATGATCCACATGTCTGTTTTTGTTCTAGTACCATGCCATTTTTATCTCTGTTAAAGTCAGGTAATCTGATGCCTTCTGCTTTGCTCTTGTTGCCCAAGATTGCTTTTAATATTCTAGATATCTTCTAGTTCCTTATGAATTTTAGGATTGTTTACACTGGTTCTGTGAAGGATATTTGTATTTTGATTGGGATGATGTCCAATCTTGACAATAAAATTTTGGCATGTATAGCCTTTTTGACACTATTTGTTCTACCTATCCAGAAGAAAGGAACATCTTTCCATTTTCTGGTGTCTTCTTCAATCTCCTTTTTTTAGAGTACTATACTTTGTGGAGATTTTTCACTTTCTTGGTTAGGTTAATTTCTAAGTATTTAGTTTTTCCTGATGCTATTGTTAATGGTATTGCTTTGAGTTCATTATTTGTATACACAAATTCTATAGATTTTTGTGTATTCATTTCCTATCCTGCTACATTGCTGAAGTTGATTATTAATTATAAGAGATTTTGGTAAAATTATATCTTCTATGTAGAGTACTAAGTCATCTGAAAATAATTTGAACTTTTTCCTGTATTTATTCATGAAATTTTTTTCTTTCTCTTCTTTAATTACTCTGGCTAATGTGTTGAGTATTATGTTGAATGGGAGTGTGATAGTGGGCATCCTTGTATTGTTCCTATTTTAGAGGGAATAATTTCAGTTTTTCTTCACTTAAGACAATGTTGACAGTGTGTCATAAACAGCTTTTATCAAATTTAGGTATCATCCTTCATATGTATCTTCTTTAGAGTTCTTATCATGAAGTTGTTTTTAATTTTGTCAACAGACTTTTCTGCATCTATTGATATGAACACATGGTTTTGTCCTTGCTTCGGTTTATGTGTTGTGCCATGTTTATGATTTGTATATGATTCACCTGCCTTGAAACTCTTGGGTGAAACCTACTTGGCCATGATGTATGATCTTTTTGATGAAGCATTCTATTGTACTCACTAATATCTTACTGAGAATTTCAGTATCTATGTTCAATAAGGAGATAGACTTGTAGTGAACTTTATGAGCTGGTTCTTCATTTAGTACAATCAGAATGATGATGACTTCTATAAAAAAATTTTGAAATACTCATTCATTTCCATTCTTTGCAGAGTTTTAGAAGTGTTTGGGGAGATAATATTTTTAATGGTTTTGTAGGATGCAGTAGAGAATCTATCAGGCCCTGAATTTTTTGCAATTAGTAGGGTTTTGTTACTGACTCAATTTTATTGCTTGTTATTGTGTTGTTCATTATTTTTATGTTTTCCTGGGTTAGTTTTTGTGATTTGTTTGAGTCTAAGAGACTGTCCCTTTTGTCAAGAATTTCCAATTTGTTGTAATACAATTTCTGTAGGAGTTACTATGGTTTAGATTTTGATAGTTTCTGTTGTAATTTTGGGTTTTCCATTTGTAATTTCATTGCTGAGTCTTTCTCTTGGTAAATTTAGTGAGAGGTTTATTTGTTTTGTTTATTTTTTCAAACAGCCCACTCTTCAATTCTTTGTACTGCTTTCTTCTTAACCTCAATTACTTTCTTTCTTTCTTTTTTTTTTTTTTTTTCGAAACAATGGACTCAGGCCCTTGCACTTGCCAGGGAAGTGCTTATTCGACTGAGCCATCTCCCCAGCCCCTTAGTCTCCATTTCATTGATTTCTCCTCATGGCTTTATGATTTCCCTCCTTAATTTTGGTTTGGGATTGAATTGGCATTGCTTCTCAAGAATCTTAAGGTTCATCGTTACATTATTTATTTGAGTTTGCTCTGTTTTCCTGTTATAAGTATTTATTGCAATGAACTTCTTTCTTAGAACCACTTTCTCTATGTTCATAGGTTCTCATGTGCTGTAGAGGCATTGTCATTAACTTCCAGGAATTGTTTAATCTCTTCTTTGTTTTCTTCTGTGACCCATTGGGTATTCATGTATGTGTTGCTGTTTCTAGGTGCTTCTAAATTTTCTGTGATTTCTTTAATTGATTTATATTTTCATTGCAAAGTATTCTGATAGTAAATATGGGCTGGTCTTGATTCTTTTATATTATTTAAACAAGCTTTCAGAAGTAGCATGTGAACTATTTAGGAAAAAAGAATATATACTCTGTTGTATTACAGTGAAATATTCTGTAGATAGGTATATTAGGTCTGTATGTCTAAGGTTGTGGCTCATCTCTGATATTTCCTTATTGATTTTTGTTTAGTTGACCTATCTTTTTGCAAAAATGGAAAATTTGGATGCCTCATTATGATTGTTAGCTTTTATTAGGTTTTTAAAGTTCAGCAGTATTTGTTTTATGAAGATAAGTGCTCCCCTATTTGGTGTATAAATTTTTATAAGCATTTTTTCTTCTTCCTAGATTGTTCTTTAACTATAATGTAGTGACTTTTTTGTCCCTTCTGATCAGTTTTAGCTTGAAGTTTACATTGTCTAAAATTAAAATTGCTACTTTTCTTGTTTTCAGGGTCCTAGTGAATTCAATAATGTTTTCCAACCTCTGATTTTAGCTTTCAAATGCCTTTTTTGATTAGATGAATTTCTTCAATACAAAAGACTATTAGATTCTGAAGTTTTTTCTCATTCTGCCAATCTGTGTCTTGTAATTGAATATTTAAGCTATTAATATAGAGATATATTACTGAGGGGTGTTGATAAAGTACAGTCATTCCACTGTTTTTCTATTGGTCACTTCTTCATTTTCTTTTCCTGCCATTTTTTGTTGCTCTTATTTATTTAGTGACATAGATTAGTATTTTTCTTCTGTCTAAGTTTTGGATTTTATTGGTTTCATCATTTCTGCCTAAGATTTTGTTAAGTATTTTCTGGAATGCTGCTTTGATATTCATAAATCTCTTGCATTGTTTTCATCAGATTTTCTTATTTCTGCATTTATTTTGAAGAAAAGTTTTGGTGGATATGTCAATCTGGGGTAAAAGTTGTTTACTTTTAGGACTTGAAATATTTTACTCCAAGAACTTCTGTCCTTTAAGGTGTGTTTTGAGAAGTCTGCTGTTATTCTGATAATTTGCCTTTATATATGATTTTGTTTTTATTTTACTGCCTTTAAAATTCTGCTTTCTGTTGGACATCTGAGAATCTAAATGTGATATGTCATTTGGTGCTTGGAAAGCCTCACTTATTCATGCTTTCTCATATCTGGGGTGATTTTCCACTATGCCAAATTAAACAAATTAATAATTCCATCTGCTCTAACTCCAGCCTGCCTTAGATTGTTCCTAGTGTTATCTCATGTAATAGCTGCTGGATGACTTTTTCTTGCATTCTTATCCTTTCTGTGGCCTTTTTGTGTTCTTCATTATAATTTACCATTTTGTCCTCAATTTCAGATAATCTTCACACAGATCATTTTTGTAGTTTATGACTTCTCTGCAGTTTTATCTCTCTCTGGTACTTTTTATGGATTCTATACCTTTGTCATTCATATTTTGAACAGTTTTGTTTGGCTCTTCCAATTTTTTGTTTCCCTTTTATCCATATTGGCTATTTTTAGTGATAATTTTGTAACTTTTTGTGTCATGTCTTCTTTGAACTTGCCAAAAA
>NW_004524811.1:1771555-1776985 GCF_000260255.1 Octodon degus
GGCATCTGAGATGAACACACACTTCTCAGAGGACAAAATTAAAGAAGCGAATAAATATATGAAAAAATGCTCTACATCACTAGCCATCCGTGAAATGCAAATTAAAACAACACTGACATACTATCTCACTCCACAAATAATGGCTATCATAAACAAATTAACTAACAACAGATGTTGGAGATGCTGTAGAGAAAAAGGGACCGTTCTCCACTGTTGATGGGAATGTAGACTGGTGCAACCATTATGGAAGACACCTTATAAAACTAGGACTGGAAATCCCATTCAAATCAGCTATCCCTCTACCGAGAATTTTCCCAGAGGAACTGAAAACATCATATCATAGTGAAATATGTGTGCCTGTGTTTAAAGCAGCACAATTTGTGATAGCCAAATCTTGGAAACAACCAAAATGCCTGTCACCTGAAGAATGGATGAAAAAGATGCGGTATTTTTACACAATGGAGTATTACTCAGCTATAAAGAATGATAAGTGGATGCCACTTGAAGATATATTCATAAGTGAAATAAACCAGACCTACATGTATAAATATCATATAGTCTCCCTAATATAAGAACTCAAAAGAAGAAATATAAATGGAAAGGTATAACACAATTAAAAGGAAAGCAAGAACTTGAGGATTAGACCACGAACAGAGGTCAAGGAGAAAAGCTAGGGAACATGACAGGGCAAAGCCATACATTTATACAAGCAAGATGGGTAAGGCAATGATCCTGTGAACTATCAGCAGCTTGTTGAAACTAGCAGTTACTTGGTGGGATTCTCACCCTGACTAACTATATATGCTTATATCTGTGAACTGGGTGACTGCACTGAAGTTATCACTGTGTAATAGTGGGGTCATGCTTGAAATGCCACTGTGGTCTTCTAAATACGTACTGCTTGTTCTGACACACCGATTATGGTCAGAGTGTATCTCAAGTAATTTTTTTAAGGTGTTCCATCTTATGCCTAAGATGTTTGATATTCAGACACATAATGAGGTTAAACTCACCTGCATATGTTGAAGGGCAATAAAAAGCTTCTCTTCTGAAAGGTTAACAATCTAAGTTTATAGACCAAAAATCAGAGAAAAAGAATGGTTTCAAGGACAGGTAACATTTTGGCCCTAGCCTTTCAAGGTCAGTGAAGACTCAGGACATACGAGAACCTGTACTGTAATATCATGTAACTCAGTTGTGTCCCAAATTTTCTGATCAAGGAGATTATGGAGCTACAGAGGAATGTGATTGATGATATAGTGTGTGCCTAAGGAGAGTCACATGGAGAGAAAACATTCTCTCAGGCTTTCACAGAGAGCAAATTGGTCAAGCAATGGCTGTGACACATCCACATGGCTGACACTGACAAAGGATCTACAAAGTGCAGCACAGGGTTTCAGGATAAGTCCTGAGGGGACTTGACTGACTGGGTCAGATACAAAAGTTATACATTTTGTTATATTGGTCTTGCTTTATCTTGGTCTTAAACATTCAACAGAAAGGTGTAGAAATGAGGTATGAAATGTAAAACCATGTTAATATACTGAGCTGTGGAAGGCTCAAGTCATCAGATTCAGACATTGCCAGTCCTGTGGATAACCCAGTACTATTGTGGAGTACTGGACTATACTGGAATATTTTGCTGAATTCATGTACCTACAATATTTGGATAGCAATGGAATACCCATAGCTGACAAAACTGAACAAAAGAGGTGATATAAATGAAGGACTATTTTGTATCTGTATATACAAAATAGTTAGGATAGATATATAGCTACTTTCTATTAATTCAATAAGAAAGATCTGTACTAATAGTGTTTGGACAGGATATATGTCTGCATCCTGTGCTATGAATGACTACTACAAAGACAACAGTATGTAATGTATTAATTGTTGTAACTCTCCTACTAACCTGTTTTGAAGTTGTCACATTGCAATTTTTTCTCAATAAAATTAATTTTAAAAAAAGACAGTGATCTGGGCAGGGGGACTCTCAGCTGAATCAACTCAGGATGCCCTTTACTTCTGTATCCTTCCTTCACCTGAGTGTCTTTCCTTGAACTAGAGTTTAATGAGGAAAGTATACAGTAGAGCAAAGAACACAGGAATATGGCTCTCCCCAGTACTTGAAGGAGGAGTTAGTTAGGAGTGTTATTGAACAGAAAGTCTGCCCCAGTCAGTGGCAGCGTCTATAGCTGCCCCAGCAGCACTTCTTCCCTTTTCAGTTGTCCATTTATTTGATGTGGTCAAAATAATTTTCTATTAATTTCTGATTTGGAGTGAAAGCTTCTCTCCCCTTCATAATACCTTCTTTCCAGTGAGTCCTCCCTGACCTTTTCTGACATAACTCCTCTAGCCAGCTGTGTCACATCTGGGCTGGGCTGAACCCTAAGAGTTGCCTTGTCCTCAGAATCAAGTCTGGTTCATCACATCTGTACACATTGGAAGCAAGGGATAGAGAAGTGGAAAGCAACCAATTTCTATCTGGCAATGTCTGCCACACTGGGTAAAGTTCTTTGTGTAACTAGAACCCTAAAAATGAATCAGATTGTTTGTCACAGTAAGGAAATAAGGACATAGATTGTACATCAGGAAAAGGAGCTTGAATCCCAGTGCCACACCTAGAAACTTGAAACCTGTGTTAAAAGACACCCAAAAGCATGTTCCATGACAGGAATTTCAATCCCAGCCTATGTAGCTCTGCAGGCTAAAAAGAGTTAATACACAAATGCTCTGCAAGAGAAGGGTACAGAGCATCTCCTCCAGGCTCCTTGCCCAGCTGTGATTATGTGTTCCTCATTCCTAAGCCCTAACTGCAACCCATCTGAGAATGTCTGGAGATGTTTGTTCCCAATTAGTGCTGGAGAGGGACTTTCCTGTGGCATCCCATGTTACACAGGAACATTGTTCAGCAGTACACTATGCAGCAGATATGCCTTCAAACATTTAGTACCCAGCACTAAATGTGTCAGTAGGTGAAAATATCTGAGAGACCTCACTTCGAATTAAGATTCTTCCTCAAAGTCTCCCAGAGATCAGGCCCAAGATCCCAGAACCATAGATTCTATTAACCGGCCTCTGTTTTCTTTACATGTGTTTTAATCTATTTTTCTCAACACACAGGGATTCAGGCCCCTAGTCTATAGTCTCCAAAAAGCAAATAGTCTCAGAAGTGCATTATTGACATCATTCAGGTACTATTTTTATTTTTTTATTTTTTAAATTCTATTTATGTGTGTGTGTGTGTGTCCAGTTCAGCCCACCAGGGGGCGGGGCGGGCTGGCATGTGGTGCTGGGGGTTTGAACCGCAGTCTCTATGCTTTGCTAAGCTTGTTCTAAGTAGGTGCTTTAGACCACTGAGCCATCTCACCAGCCCCATCAGGTACTATTTTTAGTGAAATAAAGTTTATCACCTTTTAAGAAATGTTAAAATTTGTTCTTAGTACTAGCAGAGTGCATGTAAGGCAGCTGGCTTAGAGGAGAGAGGCTGGGTAATACTTGTCACCGGGTTTGGGATCTTGAGCTGCCACTGACTAGTGAAATCTCAAGCAAACTACACTTTCTGAGCTTCAGCTTTGCCTTTCAGTAACATGAAGGGTTGGACACATTCTGTCACTAAATTACTCTTGTGTCTAGACCACAGTTGTGTATACATATCCACAAAAATAATTTTATCATTAATTTTATATTCCCCAAAGCTAAACTGGTAGCAGTTTGTACCAAGAATTGTCAGACCAGCAGATAACTTTATCCGTATTCTCATCCTAGCCTTGTCTTCTACTCAAACTTGCCATTCCTCATCGTAATACCGTGAACTCAACCTCTTCAAGCTTAATTTCCACTTGGGAAATGGAGTTCATCACCAAATTCCCCCGCAACTGTGATACACGTCACTCACCCAGAACCTCTTCAAGCTTTAACGGGCCCCTCTTAAGCTGTGAAAATTGATACCAATAAAATCCAACAACACATGTGAATATAGACTTCACTGTCCATAGCACAGCAATAGGAAAAGCCTGGAGAATACTGAGTGGCCATGAACAAAGAAAATAGTATGATTTTCACGTGTAATTTTTTTCTTCTTTACTATATTTCCTACTGACGACTCAGAGAAAAAGAATAACAAATCAAATCTAAATAGACACATACCTCAGAGTTCTTTTTTTTCAATTTACTAATTCTCCCAAGCCTAATTCACTATTTGATAAAATAATACAGGAAGAGATTCATAGATACCTATAAGTAATTTCATTTTCATATTCAAACTTCTCAAGAGAATTTGGTGGAAAAAATCAGTAACTCACCTTTAAATTAAAGATGCATCATGGGAAGCTTTAGCATACAGTCAGAATAAGATTGAGTACAGATTAAATTAGACAACATTAAGATTAATTATGGAAGACACATATTTCTAACTCTGGAACTGGGGATAATTGTGCTGTCTGCCCAGGGACAGGAAGCTATGTTCTGTTCTTTGATGTGGATAAACACCCAGAACATAGAGAGAGAGAGAACATGGTCCAGCTGCCTGTCTCTCCAGGGTCTACCTTCCAGTAGAAGTAAGAAACTGCTTCTAAAATCTTGGATTTCTCATTTTTCTACCCACCAGATGCCCACAGAGCAGCTCTTTTCTGTCACTACGATTAAACTGCAGACAAAACTGTCCTCTGTGTTCCGCTGACTGTAGGGTATGAAATTCACTCTGCGTGATGCAGTCGAGCCTAGTGCTTTACCAATTGACTTAGATGACTGGTTTACTGATCAGCCAAAACTCACTGGATACAAATGGGAAATTCTATGTTTTTCTCTTCACACTCAAAATGCCATTGAGTTTCTCTTTCCTGTCTTAGAGGAACTAAGACAAGAAAGAGAACTTTTTCAGTCTATCCATGAATGCTTGTAGTTACTAACAAAAATCTCTCTGGAGTGTAAAATTCCAGTCTGTCTCCATCTTGTAGTTAAAGAACTGAAGTAGAAAGGGAAGCAGTAAAATTTGCTCCATCTTTCTGGACTAGACATCAGGAGGAATAAAGTTCCCTTTCAAAGACTATGTGTTTTCTTAGTGACTGAGTGATTTCAGGCTTGTATCAAATGTAGATACTTTTCAGATAAACCATTCTAACCAAAGAAGGGTCTTTCTAGAACAGGCACCCAAAGATTTTCTCTTCAAAAATGTGAATGGGTTTTGTGGAGAAGCAAGACATCCTCGCTAAATGGTTCCCTAATATAAGGACTGAGAGCTATCATCACCAACAATGCTCCTCCTCCAAACACACACACACACACACACACACACACACACACACGCACGCATGCACGCACGCACGCATGCATTTACCCATGCATGTGCACACATACATTCTGAACTTGGGAATCACCCAAGTCTTTATCCACTGGCTCCACGTGCCTTGCAGGTAGCCTTCTGACCTC
>NW_004524811.1:1778440-1780148 GCF_000260255.1 Octodon degus
AGTGGCATTGGGGTATGATTCCAGCCACTCAGGATGCCAAGCCAGGATTTTGAGGCCAGTCTGGGCAACATACAAAGACCTTGTCTTTAAAATATCTTTAATTTATAAAAAAGATCACATATGTTTCTTTATATTGACAACTCACCACCTATTTTCCCAATTTTTTTCCTTCCTTTCTCCTCTTTCAATATCCTCTTTTGTTTCTTCTCTGTCTCCTTCTCCTTCTCCTCCTTCTCTCCTCTCCTCCTTCTTCTCTTTCTCCTCTTCTTCTTCTTTCTGTTGTTTTGTTTTCTTTTTGTTTTTCATTTGCACTGGTATGAGAGTAGTAGTTGAAATGACAGTTTCTGCTGCCCCAGGAGCACACATGTAATTCCAGCTGGAATCTCTCCAGAATGTGAGATCCTTATACCTCTTTGTCCCTCTTTTGGATCCTATTCAAACTTTACACTGAAGGAAATGCAAGGTACTGGCATTTCACACTCTCATCACCAAGTCTGCGGGCACATCCTGGCAGCAGTGGCCCCTGAGGGAAGTTCTTCTATTTGTACACAAGAGACCAGAAGTCAGCAGAGCCAGACCAAATTCAAGATCCAGCTCTTCTTCTCAACGTGTCAACTGGTCTAAAAAGAAACTGCTTGATCTTGCTCAACTTCATTTATAGAATAAAGGCAATGCCAATCTTCTGGAGTCTTAAGCTGCGACTTATAAAAGTGCATTGTTTAAAACAATCAGATTTACAAATATCATCATGAAACTATGTGCAAGACTAAAAGACTAAAGACTAGACTTCCCAGTGCTGTCCAGTGGAAAGGTGGCTCACAGAAACACGATGATGTGTCTTCATCCACCTTGCTCACTAAATGTAGCACCACGTGACTTCTGACTCCTCTACGAAACCAACATGACTGTCAGAGGTAAATGCTTTGAACTGACTGAGAACTTTGAGGCAGCTACAAAAGCACAATGAGGTACTCACAAAAGAGGACTTCCAGAACAGCTTCCGAAAGTCAGAAGAAAGTTGGCATAAATGTGCTTCCAGGAAGGAGAGTGTTTTGAGGAGAATTAATGGCAATATATCTTTTACTATAATAATTTGTTTTAAAATTTAAATATTCACTGTCGTTTTTGATGGCACTTCATGCATTATACTACACTAGAGCATACTTTATTCTACAATTCTACATTATAGCTGAACATAGTGTATGAGGGTAAGCTTAATCACCTGAAACTGCTGGTTTAAGTCCAAAACTGATACACTGTCAGCCCTTTCATATAGTTCAATTAAACAAAGTAAAGGATAATTCCTCCTATGCTAAACAACTAAAAGCATGAACTATAATATCAACTAATTAGTACAAAACTGGACAGTGTAGTAAAGAAGAAATGTTTGGAAAATAAACTAACATTTTATCTGCAATCAGGATATTTAAACTTTCTGTCTCAGTTTCCTAACATTTAAAATGCCGATAATATTTCCTTCCTGTTCTAGTTTGTGGTACATGTTGCCCCAAAGCCTCAGGAGGTCGTGTGGTCAGGTTTTTCAGAGGCTATTGAATCTAGAGTTTGTGATTGGTTCGTTCTCTAGTGCTAGGATTGGGGTGTGAGTTCTACACCTGTCCTAAGACCTGCATACAATACAAGGGACAAATAGAGGCTGCTTTCCCCTTTCCCCTTGCTTCTTTTGGTATTTTTCTGCCACTAAGAAAAA
>NW_004524811.1:1781563-1797848 GCF_000260255.1 Octodon degus
CATTCTCTCAGGCTTTCACAGAAAGCAAATTGGTCAAGCAATGGCCGTGACTCATCCACATGGCTAACACTGACAAAGGATCTACAAACTGCGGTACAGGTTTTCAGGGTAAATCCTGAGGGGATTTGACTGACCTTGGCAGATACAAAAGTTACATTTCTTGTTATATAGGTCTTGCTTTATCTTGGTCTTAACCATCCAGCAGGAAAAAAAAAAGGTATAAGGGATGAATCCATGTTGGTATGCTGGGCTCTAAAGGGCTGAGGTGAACAACTTCTGACATTGCCAGTCCTGCGAATGACCCACTACTATTATGGACTACTGGACTATATTGGAATATTTTGCTGAATTCATGCACCTACAATATTTAAATGACAATAGATTACCCTTCTCTGACAAAACTAAAAAAAAAAAGGGGGATACAAATGAAGGATCATTTTGTACCTGTATATACAAAATAATTAGGATAGATATACAGCTACTTTCTCTTAATTCAAGGAGAAGAAAGATTTGAACTAATAGTATTTGGACAGAATATTATGTCAGCATCTTGTACTATGAATAATCACTAATAAGATAACAATATGCAATGTATTAATTACTGAAACTCTCCTACTAATCGGTTTTGAAACAGTCTCATTGCTATTTGTTTCTCAATAAAATTATTTTAAAAAAAGAAAGAAATTACCCACCTAGAAAGTTGGCTCTGAGCTCTCCTTCCAAGGCTTCAGGTTCCTTCTCAGTGGAAGTCTACATCTGCATGAGCATGCCTCTAAAATCTTCCTCACTGTCATCAACTCATGAGAGAACTCAGCCTTTTCTCTCCCTCGAACCTTAACAGAGCATACCACCATTCTCCAAAATAGTGGAACAGTCTTCTCTACAAGACTTGCTTCTACACACACTTAACAGCAGTTTGGTTTGAAGTTATATTTAACTGATACATAAAAACATAAAAGTTGTTCTTACTTGTGGGGTTCCATGTGACATTTCCATACATGCATACCTTGTGGAATGCTTAAATCCACTTGCAAGTATCTATCTCCTTAAGTATTTGTCATTTCTTTGTGGTGAAAACACAAACTGTTTTCTTCTACCTTTCTGAAAAATACAGTTCCTTGTCATTACCTCTCATCTATGTGATAGCAATCAGAACTTATTCTTCTGTCTCAGGATGCATGGATCTAACTTCTCCCCACCCCTTTCCTCTAATTTCTCAAGGTTCTACTAACAACCCTTGTCTTCTCAACTTCTATGAGATTAACTTTTTGAGATTCCACATAAGAGAGACACCGTACAATCCTTGTCCTTCTGTACCTGGCTTATTTCACTTAACATAATGATCTCTACTTCAATTCATTATGTTGACAATGATGGGATATCATCCCATTTATGGCTAAATTCTATGCCACAATATATAAATATACAGATATATCTTTATTCCTTGATCAGTTGCTGATGCTGTTTCCCTTTCATGGCTATTGTGAATAGTGCTACAAAAATGAATACAGTGCACTGATTCTCCTTGTATATGTAACCACCAGTAGGACTGTGTGATAACACAGCAGTTCCATTTTAATTTCTTGAAGAACCATCACTATGGTTTTCACAATGACTGAACTAATGCACTTTCCCTCTAATGATATGCAAGTGTTCCCTTTTTTCCCATATCCTCACCAGCAATTTTTGTTGTTGTTGTTGTTTGTTTGTTTGTTTGTTTCTGTATTTTTAGGGAAGGGTCTACAGGATGTTCAGGGTCTCACTTCTAGATCTGACTCATAGTGATCCACTTCTTTGCAGCCTCCCAAGAGCTGGGATTATAGTGTGCCAACATGCCCAGCCTCAACTGTCCTCTCAGCACACCCTGGGGGCAGGGACAGCAAGGTAGGCTGGGGACCAGCAATTGTTATCTTTTCTGCTTTTGATAACAGCCCTTTCTACTGGAGTGAAGTGATATACCATTGTGATGTCAATTTTAATTTTCCTGATGATTGGTGATAGTAAAACTTTCATATCTTTTAACCATTTGTATGTCTTCTTTTGAAAAATACCTATGTAGGTCTATTGCCCATTTTAATGAATTACTACTTGATTGTTTTTTGTTATTGAGTTTTTGTAAATTTCCTATACATTGTGAATATCTCAAAGCTAGAAAGAGGCTGTTTACTTAAACTAGAAACTATCTATAAAGCTCAGAGAGAAGCAGGCCTGTTCAAATTTACATCTAAGCCCTCCTCCATCTCTGTTTCTCTTCCCTTTCACTTCCCCTGAAGGGTCTTTAACTAGTACAGGTGTTGGGAGAGTTTCAGATGGAGAGACTTTACACGTGAAGACAGTCTTCAATCTTCCTTTCAGGCCAGTATCTTTTAAAGCAAAGAGCAGGACTGGGGATATAGCCCAGTGGCACAGAACGTACCTAGCAAGCATGAGATTGTGAATTCATATTCCAGGTACTGAAAAATAAGGAAAAGAAAAAAAAAAGAGTAAAGATCTTGCCATATTTATTATTCTGGTTCCCCAGTGGCCCCTTTCCTGATTCCCCACCCTGAGGAGTATGTGACCACACTCAGCATTACTGTCTGGACTGTGATGGGGCACAAGTTAGGCACTAAGATTATAGTGGAGAAATGCATTTAGTTATTATTTGATCACAAAATAACTCTTCATCTTCCTTTCCTAACAGTTCTAGCCCTTTAAAATAAAGCATGTTGTCATTATGCACCACTTAGCACCACTACAATTTGTTTTAACTTGTACCATTCTGCTAAACACAACATGCTATAGCTGCAGGCCAGGGTTTCTCAGTATTGGCTCTGTTGATGTATCAGACTAGATCATTTTTCTTATGGCCCATGTCCTGTTCATTACAGGAAGTTCAGCATCCCTGACCTCTACCAACTAAATGCATGTAGCACGCCTAACCCATGCTATTGCCAAATATCCCCTGGCAAAAATAAATGTCACCAAATGTCCCCTGGCAGTGCAGTGGAATTCACCCAAGGTTGGGCAGCTCTGCAGTAAAGCCAGCCTGAAGCACCATGTGACACTTGTGTGATGTTCCGAAGTGTTTTGATGATGGATGGCTTCTAGAAGCACTCTGCAGCTGTAACTGCACAATGGCCTTTTTTTATCTTCCCTGTGAGTCAGGTAGCACAGATTCTTGGCCCCATTTCTGCAGATAGAAACTTGGAAGCTTTCAGTCTCCTCAATCAGGTCAGGAAAGTCTGCACTTTTCCTCGCTTGAAAAGTGAAAATTATGATCACTGCCTTTCTTCCCAGGCTTGAGATTGTGCAATAACTATGGAGCAATGCCCTTTCCTAGCTGCTATTGCCAGATGCTTCTACCCTAGACAGCTCTGAAGATAAATTTGTGTATACCTGGCTCCCTATTTCATGGGCATATGAAATAAACCCTTCAACAGAAGTTAAATGGCAGCAAGCCATGTGTTTCATCAATGTACCTGCCAAATTACAGAGTGAAAAATCAATTCCAGAAAAACCAATAATAATCAAATAGCTGGGGGGAGGGGTTGGCCAGGTGCAGATGCAATGTAATTTTAAAAACAGAGAGTATTGTACCCTACATACTTGCCACAGTCACCTTGTGACACTAATCTAGCATTTGAGATGCGTGCAGATAAGCTGGAGATACAGTACAAACTGAGCTGTCAGCTCGGCGACATTCTACTCCCATGGATTTCGAAAACTGAGAAATTATACAAGAATGTATAATAGACTGTCAACCAGAAAAAGTCCTGGCCTCTAACTTGCAAAACCCATCCAACCTGATTCTAGAAGAGATTCAGACACATAGGGTACTTGAAGATAGCTGAAAATTGCCAGAGAAAAGCCATTTTTCTGGGTAATAAAATCTCCTTACTTTTTTAGATACAAGAGCTTGGTACTGTATGAGCCAATACTCAGTATGTCAGAAAATCCAGGGCAGAGACCACGTACTTTGCTTCTACAGATGGGAAAGGCATCCAGTTTAGAAACTGAATTGAGTGGCTTTCAGTGAGTGTCATCTAAGAATGAGTGAATAAGGAATATAATATTTTAAAAAACATAGATTATACCAAAAGATCTCAGTATCCAGGCAAATAAGTTAATAAAAATGGACAGTAAAGTATAACTTGATGTGATTGTAGCTTTCAATGATGTATCTTACAGCTAGCTACCAGCTATATGGTTGTAACTGAAGAATGCTGAAGAATGGGTCTCTGTCATTTGCAGTCCATAGAGTTCTATTAATTCATATGTATAGCTAAATAACACGGACTGCCCTTTTCCAGATGGTAGCAAAAAGATTGCATCTTAAGCTTTAAGTATGCCTAAACAGACCATTTGTTATAGTTCAGTAATGTATTGGAGTTGCATATATTTAAATGTATTCCTGGCTGAAAATCCAAATGTGACAAGGTATATTATTCATAATCATTGAGCGTCATTTAATATAAATGAACTTCAAAATAAATCCTATGAGAATCACCGGTACAAAGTACAAATTGTCACCAAAAATTCCAAAACTCCTGTAAAAACTGCAAGGCATAAAATGTTCGCATTTTGTGGCGTCTCTGACAACACACAGAAAGAGCTTGAGTGCCCTCTACAGGTTATTAAGATAATTTTCATAGGTTTGATGTTTACTTCCCACAATTTATTTAGGCAATCTCAAAAACATAAAAATCACTCATTGGGACTTTAATTTTTGAAAAGATTACATGTTTATCACATAAAGTTCTTGAAACAAAAATTACTTGAATTCTTAACATTCATGGATAACCACTATTAACTTTTCCACATATATTTTTGATATGTATACAGATGCATTTTTACTTTATGTTTTCAATTAGAAACATATTATAAGCATGTTACCACCACTAATTTTACCTGGCTAGGGTTTTTTTAGTTTTAATATATTTCCCAAAACTATATTTATTTGATATATCAGTACTTTGTAAATACATCAGAATTTCTCAGTGAAAAGTGACAGCTCCAAGGAAAGGAAAAGGAATAGGGGGAGGTAAGGAGGAGATATAGGAAGAAGAACAGAAATAGAGGAAGGGCAGGAGGGAGGGAGGGAAGAGAAGGGGGGAGAGAGACAAAGACAGAGACAGAGAGAGAGAGAGAGAGAGAGAGAACACTACACTATTCAACTTTGGGTTCACAGTCAATAAAATCAGAGTTCCATGACTTTTTAAAGCAATGCCACAAAGGTGTTCTCAACAATTTCCCACATTTAGGACATAAATTCACAATAGAAGTATTAGGGAGGGGCAGTGAGATAGCTCAGAGAACTAAGCACCTGCTTAGGCAAGTAGAGGGACTGGGATTTGATTCCCAGCACCCCCTGCCATGCAGGCTCCACCCCCAGGCATGCTCAGCCAGCCACTGACACCTAGCATGGTGATGCATGCCTGTAATTCTAGCACTGGGGAGGCTGAGAACAGGAAGGTTACTATAAGTCCAAGCTTCATACACAAAAAAGTATGAGAACTAGAATTTTATATAAAGTAGAAATCAGGCCTCAAATACTACTGTATTAAGGTTTAAATATTATTGCATTTCATTTACCTGGGTCATTCCCTTGGCCTCTGTTTTGTTTATGCTTATCCTCAAAAGCAGAAAAATAGGGCCAGCGAGATAGCTCAGCAACTAAGCACCTGCTTAGGCAAGCTCAGCAACAGGGGTTCGATGCCCAGTCCCACATGCTGCAACTGCTTCTGGGGGTGCTGAGCTGGCAACTGAGTTCAGTCATGGTGGTGTGTGCCTATAATCCCAGCACTGGGAGCCTTGAAAACAGGAGGATCATCCTGAGTCCAAGCCACATAGTGAGACCCTGCACAAAATACATTTATTTAAAAAGTATAAAGATAGCACCTTTAGTACTTTTCAAAAATAGAGGTGACTAATTTCTCAAGAAGAAATTTTTGATTTTGATTTTTTCCAATAAAACAATCATATATAACTTTAATAACTCCATATATACTAGGCATTCTTAAAGAACAGCCAACTTTAAATCAGATTTTAAAGCAATTTGATATTTTGAGGTTGACATGCTTGTTTAGATTTTGAGCTTCTAGCGTTCTTTTTCATATGTGTTATGGATATATCCAGCTATTCTGCCAGAGTGGCTGGTTAGGGTGTGTGGTGCTGAGAATAACTGCCACAACCTGGGTGGGGAAAGTGTGACCCAAAATGTGGGTATCCTGGCTGGGCAGACTATAAAGGACAGAAAGAAGCTGCTTCTGCTACTGCTGTGGCCTGCTGCATGCTGCCACCAACCTGCCACACCATGGCCTATTTCTCCGCTGTGATTCCCCACGACCAGGCCACCCTGCTGTGGAGCCAGTCAACAATGGACTGAGACCTGTATGGACTGAGCTAAAATAAATATTTCCTCCTTTAACTTTGTACATTAAGAATTTTATCTCAGCAATGAGAAAAACAAACTAAGACAGTATGTCTAAGTATATGTGGTCTTTCTACTTTTTGGAGAATGCCAGAATAAATGATTTTGGCTACAAATAACCAAACATCTGTTTCTAATTGGAGTGAGGTCTCCAAGCCAGCAGAAACTACTGGAGGTGACATGAAATCTTAGTAACTCTCTGATGAGAGCCTGTCCATGCTATGACAGCAATATCAAGCAAAAGTCCTTCCAGATTTTGAAAGAGAGATTTCTCAGCAACTTTTAAGGAGTATTTGCTTTATTCAGCTGCAGTGCTGTGGAATTCAACCTTTTCAGAAGATTGTACCCAGATATTGGCAGAAATTAAAAACAACAATTGATAATCAGAATTTATTTCTATCTTTAGCCCAAATTGTTTTTGTTTTCTTAAAAAGAGTGGTGCAATGATTATGATTTGGGATGTGACTTAAATGTGTAGACTAGATAACATAAGATTTCAAGTTAAAAAGAGAACATTTGACATAAATATATATATATATATATATATATATATATATATTCCATGCTTATTAGTGTAAGTTGCAAATTCTAAGATTTTTTACTCACAGCTGTCTGACACTGATGCTGCAAATTTTCCTCACTCCAATCAAGACTATCTCCAGACACTGGCTGGGTATCCAACAACTCAATTCAATCCTGAGTCAATCTAACTACCTAGACTTAACAGTGGAGCCCGCAGGCTCAGGGCTCAGACCTACTGGCTTACCCTTACTTCCAGTGCCAGATACAAGTATTGGATCCTCAGGGCGCCTCATTTCTGTCTGAACTGATTGCAAACCGGAGGTGCTCGCTAACTTTCACCATGTTTAATGATTTACTAGAACAGCTCATAGAACTCAGGAAGAGTTTGCTTTCTACTACAAGACTATGATAAGGGCTACAGAGCAAGACAGCCAGATGGAAGAGATGCATAAGGCGAGCAATGCCTGGGTGGGGCTGGGGACCCAGATCTTTCAGCCACTCACCAGAGACACTCTTCCAGCGCCCAATGTACTCACCAGCCCAGAAGCTCTCTGAACTGCATCAATAAGGTTCATCTTAGGAGGATCCTTCATTAGATGTGGTTGATTATTAATTCAGTTTCCCTCTTCCCTCCCTGGAGCAGGAAGTTTCAAGCTTCTAATCAAGGTTTAATCTTTTAGACAATCTGATCCCATTCTAAAGCTATCTGGGGTCTCATCAGAATCACCTCACTGAACAAAGGATGCTCTTGTTGCCAAGGAAATTCCAAGGGATTTAGGAGCTCAACATCAGGAAGGGAGGATGAGGGCCAAATAAATATTTCTTATTATGCCATGGGCATAAGTGGATAAGGATTTGTATCCTAAGATATAAACTATTAGTTCCTCTGACTATTAAGACAAATAAAATGGAGATGGTTAGAGGCTGTTTTCAGAAAATTTTATTGGTAACAAACATATCAGTACAAACATTTAAAAATAGGATTGGCATGTCCAAGTGTCACCCCACAAAGTGCTGCTGAACATTTTTTCATTTCAGCCTAGGGGACGCTGCCAGAAGTGTTGTTGGGCTCTCTCTCCTTGTCTCACCCTTCCACATTTGTCTCAATCAAGGAAATTAGCATAAAAGGCATGTTCTTCAAATTTGCAAATAACATGAAACTAAGAGGATCCTTTTACTTCTCCTGGAATTTGTCCATAGGACAGCATTCATTTATTTCTGTACAATAAATGCACCTAAATACATTAAGGCAATGTAATTCAATTAGCATTTATTAAAAGCAGCTGAACACTGTGGGAGGAGGTTTTTATGATGAGCTGCTGGAAAATTAGCACACCACATAGCCACTAGCATACCTAGAATGAAAATTGCCACTGACTATGCAGGAAAGTACGAGGTAAATTCCACAGAGATGCTTACGTCCAGCGAGATTCAGTCCAACCAAGACATTAGCCCATAAAAAAGGAATCAGTACTCAGGAAGCAGCCTAATTTTTCTAAACATAGATCAAGTCAGATCTCACTTTCTTACTGGGAAGTGCAGCAAAATAAATGAATTAAGAATATATGATAGAAATGCATTTGAGGGCTGGGGAGATGGCTCAGTGGAATAAGCACTTCCCTGCCAAGCACAAGGGCCTAAGTTCAATCCCTTGTTCCACCAAAAAAAAAAAAAAAAAAAGAAAATAAATGCATTTGAGACTAAAAGCAGCTCCACAAATATTAACAGATAAGTTATGGTCACCCCACAAAGCGCTGCTGAACATTTTTTCATATCAGCCTAGGGGACACTGCCAGAAGAGTAATGTAGGGCTCTCCTTGTCTCACAGGCATGTTCTTCAAATCTGCAAATAGCATGAAGCTAAAAGGATAAGCAAATCAGGACTAAAACAAACAAGCAAAAAATCCAACAGAGACAAAAGCATTAAGTCAAATTAAATATAATTTAATAGAGACAATACTTTTCCTATTCTTGAGCCAGAAAGGGAAAAAATAATATGACTACTGAAAAAGCCAACTGAACTTGTGCTTCTTTATTAAAAGAACAGGGACAGGAATGAGAAAATTCTGGCTTTCCTCACCATTTATTCTAAGTAAGATGTGTAGAACTTTTACTGACAGGGCACAAGAAAAGTGGTAGAGTAGTTAAAATAAGCCCAGATGAAAAATCAGCTCCGGGAAAAACAGTTGAGTAGGCCAAGATGTAACCTGTCATAAGCAGGCAAACCTAGCAGACAATTTCATCTTGAGAAATTACTGGTATTTATCCAGTTTAGAAGATAAGATTGGCTATGGTAAGGGTCAGGAATGTGATGATGAGAACAGGACTCTTACCAGTGGGAAATTTAACAAGAGTTGGATGTATTCCAAGTAAACAAGGGCTGAAAGGAGATCTTAGCCATTGCATTACAACCTCATTACTGTCAGGATTCAAACCAAACCCTTTAGATATCAATCACTAGAATCAGACACACAAAAAGACAGAAAGAAACAGAGAGACAGAAAGAAAGATGCTGCAAGATCCTCACATATTTTAAATTATTAGCTATAAAATACATAAAGAAATAAAAATGTTAAGGCTAATATAATATGTTAACTATTTAGGAATTTAGAGTGCTATGTAAATTCTGTTTATCATGGAAAGTGAGTGCATTCTAATCCATTTAGCATAATTCTATGGTCTAAGCATTTAAATCAGAAAGATCTAGTATCAACAAAGGTTAACAGACAAGTCAGTGAAAACACAAGGTATAAAGGAGCAAAACTCTAGAGAACTCATTCTGAGAATTTACAAATGGGCCAAACATAGCATATGCCAAGGTTTGAGTGGCATGAGAAGAAGCTGGATTTTCCTGAATTTTCCTTAGGTCTTAGATCTGATTAGAAACAGAAACTGTTCAGGGTATACTTCAGAACCAGAAAGCGTACTTAAGTCTAAGATCCTAATGCGAGAACATAATGCAATTCAAAATCTTGCTACTGCTTTGTTCTCTCAGTCAGGCAGTGACTCAATAACTAGGGCAGGATTAGACTTGTAGATCTGCGAAAGAGAAATGAGCCACAAAGCCCAGAGAGAATTTGAAAAAAGGTAAACATGACTGCCTCTGAGTTTTGGATTGTGTACTTTACAAGGCATGTAATCAAATTGGAAACTATTGAGTAGGCAAAAAGCTCCATAAGACTGAATACATCCTGAGGAAAACCATTGACTGAAAAAGGGAATGAAAGAATTAAATGCCCTCAAAAATGACAGTCTCAGGCCCGGTGAGATAGTTCATCAGACTAAGGCACCTGCTTAGGCAAGTGCAGGGCTCTTGGTTGGATCTCCAGCACTGTATGCCTCACCAGCTGCACTGCTAGGGCGGGTTGAGCCAGCTTGAGTCTGGGCATGATGGCCCATGCCTGAAATCCCAGTGCTGGGGAATCTGAAAGCAGAAGGATGGCCACAAGTCCAAGTTGCATAGTGAGATTCTGCAACAACCAAATACATTTAAAAAAAAAAATGAGTCTCTATTGTGTAGAAAAACTACTGGGTGTGTCTATTAGTAGAAAAGTGTGCAATGATCAAATGATAGATGCTCTTCAGGAAGATAATCGTTTTTGTTTATTATAAGGACATATTCTCTATACATGTCTTAAAACCTAATTAATTATTTAGTTGACTGAATAAAATAAATGGTAAGCACCCCTGGGGTCTGAAGGGCTACTCAGACTGTCAAGCACTAAACAGTAAGCTGCTGCAAAGATTTGTATCTAACTGTGAGAGTGTGGGGCTCTTTATTAGCACATGTTTGGAGCAAATAATCTTTTTCTTTCTTGTTGGAAATTGCTACAATGTGTAATATATGTTCATTGCTTTTATTCCCTTTCCCTTCCCCCTGTATCCACATCTTCATCTTCTTTTAAGGGACTACATGTTTGCAACATGTGATGTACATTCCTTGTGTGGAGTTGTACCTACACATGAAACACCTTAATTCCTTTCTGTTTGCTCTTCCTCCTCTCCCATCCTTTTCCCTCCATGTTTTGATCCAGTTCCCTTTTGAAAAAGATCCATCTCCCTACTTCCTGTTACCTATCTTTTAGTTTGCTCTTCATTTATACTTTGGAAGTCTAATACAAGCGAAACCATGTGGTAGGTCTGTGTCTAATTTAGTTCATTTAACATATCCTCAAAGTGCATCCACTTTCTTACAAATGACTCAAGTTTATTTTTCTTTATAGCAGAATATTTCTCCATTGGTGCATACATACTGCATTTTCTTTACCCATTCATCTGTTGGTGGACATATAGGCTGCTGCCAAGATTGAACTATTATAAATTGTGCTGCTATAAACATCATTATGCATGTATCACTGTAATTTTAAGTCACCTAAACTTTCACACAACTCCACAGTATTATTCCACTTACTAGAGTGGACCCCTTAGGACTTAAACATCTCTTAAAGCACCTACCTTCTGAGACTGCTGTCTTGGGAAGCAAGTTTTCAACACATGAACATTTGGAACACGTTCAAAGCATAACATGGATTGTCACCTAACACTTAGACAATAAACCTAGCAAAGACAGTGGTATTCTATGGGTTGGTGTGAGCTGACCAAGATCCACACTGGGTATGCTGATGTTCCTATGGCTTTCCCACAAAAGGAAATCTGTTTGCTTCTACCTACTCAGGGATTAGAAATGTAACTCTCTATGTATCCAAAGTGTGTCTAAGTACAGTACTCGGCCATCCCCCCCACTCTGTAGAACACTGTGGAGAGTATATTTTATTTCCTGATTAGAAAATGCATCCAAAATGAAGTCTTTCAGAGAGCAAAGAGGAACATCCATATACTTCTACATTTTATTAGCTTCATGAATTCATTGACATCAACTTAATTTTATCTGTACTTTCTGCACCACTAAGAAGTCCCCAGAGGCTGAGAGGAAATTTTGAGAGCTTCTGTGTAGCTATTGTTGCTAGGAAACACATCACTGGTATCCAAGTGTTCAGGCTTTGAGGCGCCATGTGAAGTCACTGGTTCATAAAGGAAAACCTTTGGTAAATAGGTTGTTTAGGTGTGAGTAAATTGATGTTCTCGCTCAATGGCAAAATGCTTTTGTGCAACCTTTGAATAATAGTGTATTTCTAGGCCTCTGTTCTTTCCTGTGAATCTAGCTGCCAATGTCACACCCATGAGAACTGCAGCACCTACCTGGAATGGTGTGAGCATTTTATTTTGCCCCAAATCATACAATTATTTCAGTGCCCTGAATGCTATGCCTAATGGGTTTTACTTAACCAATGTGCAAGTAACCTGAGGGGTGGGGATAAAATCAGACCACTGCCTGAATGAACCATTCAATATAGGAGCCCTGCCTTACCAGAAAGGAATATGTTTAAGTCCCCATTGGATTGCTGAAACTGTGAACAATGCCAAACCTTACAAATACTATTCTTTTCCTATACATGTATATGTAAGACAAATGAGGCACAGTAGAAGTTAATGGCAATAATAATAAAATAGAAGAATTATAAAAAATGTAAAAACAAAATGTAAGGTGGTCTCCTGCACTCTGTCTTAAGAAGTATTACTTGTACACAGACACTTTCTGCCATAACCTGAGATGAGCAGCAAGTGATGAATGGGTAAGGAGCACACACAGGACAGCCCTGACATGCCAGGCAAAGAGTTAGTCCACTTCCTGGCAAGGATGGAGTAGGAGACCATGGGCTCATATTATCACAGGGTACAGCTTACAATGTGTGGGTTGGTTATTTCTGAATTTTCCATCTAATATTTGCAGACCACAGTTAACTCTTGGATAATTGAAATGCAGAAAGCAAAACTTCAGATAAGGGTAAGATGCCATACCACTAACATCTGTATTGCTTCAGATATTTTTGGGGGAGATAATTTTATAATTAATTTTATTGGTACATTTTAGGTAAACACAATAATCACATTCATCATAGCAAATTTGTACCTGTTTATGGTGTAACCTCATTTCTTTTCTTCTCATTCTCCTGATCCAACCACTCTTCTCCTACTTATTTGCAGAAGCTTTGTTTCCATTTATATTCCCACCCCACCCCAAAAAATGATGAGAAAAAAAGAATGTTCCAGCTTTTTTAAAAGAAAATAAAAAACACTAAAATATTAGAAATAATACAGAGGCTGGTGATATAGCTCAGTGGTCTAAAACGCCTACTTAGGCGGGTGCAGGGGACCACAGTTCAATCCCCGGCACCACATGCCAGGCCAGCCCTGCCCTCAAGGTGCTGAGCTGGCCAAAAAAGAAAAAACAAAAAGAAACAAAAAACATGCATAATTTCACTACACAAAATAGTAACAATTCAACGACGATTGTTATATTACATATTGTTGTATTCAAATTAGTTATATTTAGATTACCAGATATAAGCTTGCAAAATTGGTCCAAAAAGTTATAAAAAATTTAAAAAGAAAAAACAAAAAAATTAACCATTAACTGCCCTTTTCAATAGAGCAGCAGAAATCAGCAGTACAACTGTCCAAGTTATCCTGTATACATGCATAAATATATCTTCTTTCCCTTCCTTCTTTCCTTTTGTCTTTACCTCCTTTCAGTTTTTCCTTCCAGTGAATCATCAAGATCATACACACATCATAAGTAAGTGGGATTCATCCAGGAAAGCAGAAGTGGTTCAATATATACAAATCAATAAATGTAGCATCAATAGAACCAAAGACAAAAATCACATCATCTCAATAGATGTCGAAAAAGATTTTGACAATGTCCAACACTCATTCATGACAAAACCCTACAGAATTTTGGAATAGATGGTCTTTACCTCAACATGATAAAAGCCCTCTATGACAAACCAACAGCCAACACCATTTTAAATCTACAAAAGCTGAAAGCCTTCCCTTTAAAGTCAAGAACAAGACAAAGATGTTCACTTTCTCCACTCCTATTCAATACAGTTCTAGAAACATTAGCCAGATAAGAAAGAAATAAAAAGAATAATGATTAGATAGGAAGAATTGAAATTATCATTATTTGCCGATGACATGATAGTCTACATAGAAGACCCCTCAAGATCCACCAAGAGACTTGTAGATTTAATAACCAAATTCAGCATCATGTTAAGATACGAAGTCACTCAAAAATCAATAGCATTTCTATATACAACAAATGCATGGAAAGAGAAATTAGAGAAACGACACTTTTCACAATAACATCCAAAAAAAGAAAAAGAAATACTTAGGAATCAATCTCAAAAAAAAAGTAAAAGATTTAGGGACTGGGAGATAGCTCAGTGAAATCAGTGCTTGCCTGGCAAGCACAAGGTCTTGAGTTTGATCTCTGTTACCATAAATAAATAAATAAATAAATAAATAAATAAATAAATTTCTGTGTTAATTTTTTTAAGTAGCTATATTTGTTTATTCTTTTGTCCTGAGGTCTGGCCCATAGTGGGGAGTGTCTGTCTCTTCCCAAGTTGCCAAGCCACCTTGTCTTCCATATTGTCTCCTTGAGGGCCTGGCCCTGTCTGACTGCCTATAATATTTCTGTCTAATTCAGCTGTCTACAACATTCTCCCCTCCGAAGAAGTAACCCAAACTGCCGTAAGGGAATTATGGATGATGTCTGCTTCAGCTTTCTTCAGGAAAGGGGTCGTAGTTGTGAACTCGCACTCAGAGATACTCTCCAGAAGTTCTACCTGAAGATCCTCAGTAGACACCAGACATTTTCATCTTAAGTAGGCAGAACAGCTTTAAGTCTGGAGAGGAAGTTTCAGATTGAGGTGGTCACAGGTCTTCCCCTCTCAACCCGAGGGAACCTGTGTTAACTGCCAATATAAGGAGAAAGCCTGTTAAACTTTTAATAGATGCTCATGCAGATGTCCATAGTTACCCAGCCAGTGGTCTCACTTGCAAACTGGAGAGCACTCAGTATTTTCCCTACCTTGGGCAATTCATGTGCCCCGAGTAATTGTAGAGTAGGTGAGGCATAAAAGGCCGGTTTGTTTGAGATAAAACCCAAGGACTATGGAAGATAAAGGGATTAAGCCTCACATTTAAGAGATCTCTGCTAATGGACCTACACAAATTTCTGACTAGCCTTTTTATAATTACAAACTTTAAAAAGTTATTACATCCCAGATCCTTCTGTTAATGTCTGTTAATAGCTGTTCAAAATAATAGATATCAAATCAGTGTTGTTTACTTTTTGAAAATCATTTTGACTCTATTCCTAATTATCCTGCTGACGTTATTATTTGGTCCATGCATGTTTCATAGTTTCTTTGGTTTGTCTCCTCCAGATTTTAAGCCGTCATGCCTACCAAGACGAAAATTCCTGGTGTCTATTGAGGGCTGTTAGATAGAGCACCTGGAGAGTATCTCTGACTGCCAGTTCACAACTATGAACCCTTTCAGCCTGAAGAAGCTAGAGTGGTCATTGCCCATGGTTCCCTCACAGTAGTTCATATTACTTCTTCAGAATGGGGAATGTTGTAGGCAGCTGAATTAGATAGAATTATTATAGGCAGGCAGATAGGGCCAGGCCCTCAAGGAGACAATATGAAAGACAAGGTGACTTTGCAACTTGGAAGAGACAGACACTCCCATATGGGCCAGACCTCAAGATGAAAAGGAAACAAATACAGCTACATACTTCCCTGGGGATGGGCATCAGGGATTGATATTCTAAATAGGTATCAATCACCTTGAAAGAGCCCAAATGAATCACTAATCCAATCCCCAACAGGAAGAGACCCTGTCCTATATTCATGCCCGCTTGTTACATGACTTGCTTCCCCATTTGGTACTAGATTTAACCAACTTTACCTGAGCAATAGTGATTGTAATCTCATTGGTTGACCATAGTTTTGTCCCACTTCATGCCCACCTAAGAAAGTTCTTATGTTCCCTACCACCTTAGACCTCATCACATGATTTTATACTATAAAAGTCCCTGGAAGAGACAGCTTCCTGAGGACCACTGGCTCAGGGACTCCCTCATGTCCTTCTCTTGGACAGGAGTTTTCTTTTCCCCAATAAATATGTTCTGCTCATAAAAATGTGAAAGTGTATATAGTAATAATTGCAGCAGTCCAAAAAAAGAGGTTGAAAAATATTTCAGAAAATGGGAAGATAGGAGCTGAGGAGATAGCTCAGTGAGAAAAGTTACTCAGAGCACCTGCCTGCCTGGCAAGCACAAGGACCCGAGTTTGATCCCCAGTGCCACATTCTGCACCTTCCCTGGCCACCAAAACCAGGTGTAGTGATGCATCCCTGTAATCCCAGTATTGATGAGGCTAAGACAGAAGGATCACTACTAATCTGAACTCTGTAGTAAGACATTGTGTCTCATATATA
>NW_004524811.1:1797948-1810150 GCF_000260255.1 Octodon degus
ATTCAATGCAATCCTACTTAAAATATCATTAGCATACCTCACAAAACTAGAAAACCATTCATCTGGAACCAGAAGAATACTAAAATAGCAAAAGCAATTCTGGATAATAAAGGAAAGACAGGAGGCATCACAATCCCTGACTTGAAATTATACTACAAAGCTACTGTAATAAAATCAGCATGGTACTGGCAATAACATGAGGATCAATGGAAGAGATTAGAAGATGCAGACACAACTACAAACACACTCAGCCACCTTATCTTTGACAAAGGGGCCAACCATGCTCACTGAAAGAAAGATAGTCTCTTTTATATATGGTGCTGGAAAAACTAGCTTTCCACAGGCTGAAGACTAAAATTAGACACATGCACAAAACTACAGTGAAATGGGTCAAAGATTTAAATACTTAAAATGAAACACTAAATCTTCTGGAGGAGAAAATGGCAGAAATCCTAAAGACAGTGATAGGTAGAGTTCATAAACAAAAAACAAATTGCATAGGAAATACTTCAAATAAACAATTGGGATCTCATCTTCTTGAAAAGAATCACCAACAAAGTAAAAAGAAAAACCCCTAATTGGTAAAAAAAATTATTTTTCCAAACTGTCCCTTAGACAAAGGACTTCTATCTAAAATACATAAAGAATATAAAAATAAAAAAATCAGGTCCCCAAAATTTAAAGACCCAATCCAGAAAATGAGCATCTGAGATGAATACACACTTCACAAATGAAGAGATACAAATGGGAAATAAATATATGAAAAGATATTAAACATCACTGGTCATTTGAGAAATGCAAGTTAAAATAACACTGAGATTCCATCTCACACCAGAAAGAATGGCTAACATCAAGAAGTCATCCAATAACAAAAGTTGGGTGAGCTATAGGGAAAAAGAAACACTTCTTCACTGTTGATGGGAGTGTAGACTGGGACAATCACTATGGAAATCAGTGTGGAGATTCCTCAAAAAGCTAGAATTAGAAGTCTCATTCAACCCAGATATTCTCCTAATAGGTATTTTTCCAAATATATTGAAAACATCATACCATGGTGATTTATATGTGCCCATGTATATAGCAACACAATTTGTAATAGCTAAATCTTGGAAACAATCCAAATGTGCATCACTTGAGGAATGGATAAAAAAAGACGTAGTATTTTTACATAATCGAGTATTACTCAGCTATGAAAAAAATATAAACTCGAGGCTTTTATAGGCAAATGAATATAACTAGAGACCATACTGGTAAGTGAAATACTGGTGAAGGAAAGCATCTGTTCAATGGGATGAAAAATTGGAGTAAGGAAAATCACAAAAGAAGGAAGGAAGGAAGGAAGGAAGGAAGGAAGGAAGGAAGGAAGGAAGGAAGGAAGGAAGGAAGGAAAAAAAGAAAGAAAGAAAGAAAGAAAGAAAGAAAGAAAGAAAGAAAGAAAGAAAGAAAGAAAGAAGAAAGAAAGAAAGAAGTAAAATATATTTATGTACATATGCAAGATAGCTTGGATTAAAAAAAAGATATCTTGGATACTTGTGGTGCTGATTTCTGCTCCTCTATTGAAAGGTGCAATTAATATCTATTTTTTTTCTCTTTTTTCCAATTTTGCATGTGCATATTTGGTAATCTAAACAAGTAATTTGAAGATAATATTATGTAATACAACAACCATTGTTTAGTTCTTATTATTTTGTTTAGTGAAATTCTGTATCATTTCTAATGCTTTTTTCTTTTTCTTTGATCATTTTATATTCTCTTTAAAATTAAAAAAAGAAGAAAAATATTGTTCCCATTCATGTGGTAGAAAATTGGTAGCTATTATTTTTTTCAGCACAGTGCCATTCCACTTCGAATTTTTAAAGCTATTTTTTAATCTTTTGAAAAGATATGTGACTTTAATCAAAAGTAGGTCAATATATTATCTACTGTCAAAAGCTTTTAAGATTACCTTTGAAAAACAAGCTTCAGTAAGTAGACTTCTAAAGGAGAAAATGATTTAATACTTTTAAATTTGATATCAATAAAAATTCTACTTAGAAATGTCTGAAATTGATAAGGATAAAAATAATTAAATTTGTCATAAATTATTCTTAGATTATTGTAATATATCCAAGCATTGTTGTTACACAAGTTATTTATATACATAACCATAATCCAGCAATTGATTATGAGAAAAAAAAAAGAATGCAACTTTGATCCTCCTTTTTCTGCCTCCGAAGGGCTGGGATTACAGGCATGTGCTACCACATCTATCTGAGAGCTATTTTTGAGCAAGGAAGCCCTCATAGGTCACCAACATAGGGCCTTCCCTTCTGAAGACATAAAGACTATCTTCTATTTGTCCCCCTTAAATTATCTCACCCTGATAAATAAGAAGATATCAAAGTATTCTTAACAAATCACACATGGCATAACTGAAAATATAGTGAATGATTACTTTTGTTTAATTATTACAGTAAAAGACACATTACCAATGAACTTCCTTCACTCTCCCCCAGTTTCAAGCACCCTTATCCCCACATTCTTGCCATTTCCTGAAGCTGTTCTCAAGTCTTCTTTCATATAGTTATGCTTCATATATTTATCATATGCAAACAGAAATGGTACGAATGCTGCTACTTAGTACTATCCGACAAAAAAGCAGGCTCTAAAATCAGTCTTCACCTGATCTGGCAATGTGTGATTTCTGACTTTCCTAAAATCAAAATGACCATGAAGATAAATGTTTTACATTAATGGAAGACATAAAAGGCAGCCATAACATTACAACTAAAGAAACTCATGAAAACGGACTTCAAAATTGCTTCAGAAAGCAGCAATGATGACGTAAGTGTGTTTGAAGCCAGGGGAGAATTTTGAATTTGATTTAATGAAAATGTGTCTTTCACTATGTTATTATTTATATACACATCTTAATTTTCAATCACGGGCTGGAGAGATGGCTCAGTGGTCTAAAGCACCTACTTGGAACAAGCTTTGGCAAGGCACAGGGACCGCGGTTCAATCCCCCAGCACCACATGCCAGCCAGCCGCGCCCCCTGGTGGGCTGAGCTGGCCACACACACGCACACACACACACACACACACACACACACACACAATAAATGTTAAAATAAAAAAAATTAAAAAAAATTTTTTTTCAATCACATCTCATATAGTTACCGAAATTTTACCCATATATTAGCTGTACTAATAGCTACAAAGAATAAAACTAAAAACTTGAATAATTTTCTAAAAGAAATGTACATTTTTTAATACCTTGGTCAATAGATATGTGCAAACTTGGCAGTTCACTATACTCCTTTCATTTCTCCTTTTCCTTTTAACAAATAGACAACAATATGCAATGTATTAACTATTGTAACTGTGTCCCACCAACCTGTTTCAAAGGTGTTTCATTGCTATTTTATCTTTTTGTCATTAAAACGAATAAAAATAAAATTAAATTTTAAACAGAGGTTACAGTAAAAAAAATGTACTCAATTATTATTATGTTTTGCTGTCAATGTTGTAAGATAATGCATAGACAAAATACATTTCCATTTTGTAGTGAAATTCTTCTGTAACTTTGGATTAAAGGTATTTATGGTCTTTTTGTTTGATTCTTAAGTAAGTTATTTCTTTTGCAAGCTTGCTGATGGTATGGTTCCATCTTTATACCTTTAGCATTCAATCTTTTTGTAAGGATTTTTGTTTCCAATATTGTTATTTTAAATTGTGGTTGAAGCAATAGAAAATTTAAATATGGATTCTGAATGACTGTGTCTTGAGTGCAAAAATATTGCAGTTTGAAACTTGGACCTAAAGTATTGTGAATACAAATGACAAATATAAAAATAAAAATTGAAAAAAAATTTCCAGACCTCTGAAATTTCCCCATCTCTCACTTCAGTCACTACTAGTAGACACAATGAAAATGAATATGCAGCATAATATCAGATGCAATTAAATGATCTAGAGCTTATGTCCACTAAAACCAGATGTACCTGTTTTCTCAGCGCAGTCATTGCTAACCCGTTAGTAACAGCAATCAACAGGAGACCCATCCGGAGCACTAATTCAGAGCAATGTTACTTTGCCATCCTTCACTGTGAATCTTCCCTCTGGTTTCAAAATTGTCTTCAATATGGACTTCCAGACCACCTGGATTCTATGTCACTAGGCTGTTTGTTTTCTTTGCAGATGGCTACACCACTGATGACATTGAATTTTACTGGAACGGAGGAGAGAAAGCCGTAACCGGAGTCAATAAAATTGAGCTTCCTCAGTTTTCAATTGTTGACTACAAGATGGTGTCTAAGAAAGTGGAGTTCACAACAGGTGAGGATGTTTCCACCATGATTAACTAGAAATGCCTGCACTGCCAAAGATGACCACAATCAAATGACGCTTGCATTGTCTTTTGTTTCTTTTTCAATTCAGGAGCATATCCACGATTATCACTAAGTTTTCGTCTAAAGAGAAACATCGGTTACTTCATTTTGCAAACCTACATGCCTTCTACCCTGATTACAATTCTGTCCTGGGTGTCATTTTGGATCAATTATGATGCATCTGCAGCCAGAGTCGCACTAGGTAGGCGTTAGCAGTTCTGCAGAGAGTTAATGGCTTGTACCTTTAAACAGACAGCCAAATTAGGGCTCATATGCAAGAATTTTCTTATAATAAGATGAAGAAATTATCAGAAGAGAAATTAAATTTAAAAATCATCTAAATATAAGTGTACAAGTATTTATAATGAGTTTTTACAATTAAATATATTTTTGCATTTTACCAAAAAGAAAATTCTTAGGGCATGCTTCCCATAATGTACTTTGTCAAATATACAGTACACAAATTTTAACTAAATTCATGATAACCTCCTCTTTATTTTCTACTTTTTTATTGTGAAAATTACCTGTAACTCATTATTTTTAAATAGACTTGGAGAAAGCAAAGCCTCGTGACTGTTAAAAAGTTTACATCAGTTATTTGGAAATACTATCCTTTGAATATTAACTAAAGTTAGAACATATCAAGCTGAGTCTCCTTTAAATGGAGCTCATTACTTTGTGTTAAGCATATATAAGTAATTAAAAGTAATTAACTATATTAATTATCTCTGATCAAGGACGAATAAAAAATGTTCTCCTTTTATGTAGAACAAAATTCAGAATTAATCTTGCCATACTGAATAATTGACTGAAACCTGAAAGATTTGAGACTTTTAACTTGTCTGTTAAAAGTTGTATGTTTTAGGTGTGCCTGATGATTCTGGGCATGTATAACTATGCCTTTTTATTTGAACCACAACCACTTTAATAATTACTCTCTAGATTTATTCAGATTGACAGATAGACAGACAGACAGACAGACAGACAGACACACACACACACACACACACACACACACACACACACACATAGAGAACAGCATCACTTCTGTCTAAGCTAATGTACTACATCTCCTCTGAGGTTGCCCAACTGAACTACATGGCCATCACACACCCTTTTGCATCTATACTAATAGTCACCTCTACACCTTATTGCTACTGGCCGAATAGATAAGGCTTACAGTAGCCAGGGCTGGCAGCTTCTTTGAACACTGTAAGAGCAAAGAAATAATGTATCCTATTAAACACATGTATAGGTACATATTATTTGAATGTGTGTTATGTGCATATGCCAGGATTAGTAAAAAAGCAAAAAAAATACTGGGTGATGTCCACAACATGGAGAAATAGCTAGGAAATTCATGAATTTTGATAACCTTTGTGTATCTATTCTCAAAAACAATGATATTTTCTTTAGAGGAAAAACATATGATTATAAAGATAGCTAATTTAATCTATTTTAAAAATGTAAACCTGACATATTTAAACATAAAAGACATTCATTTGCTAACACTTTTTTTTTCAATTATATGGTTTGTTGTTGTTGTTGTTGTTTTGGCAGAACCGGGGATTGAACTCAGGTCCTTGCGCTTGCCGGGCAAGCACTTATTCTACTGAGCTATCTCTCCAGCCTTGCTAACACTTTTTGACTAAAAATTTAACCAAAGATTGAATCAGAAATACAATTAGTGAATTTGTAAATTAATTAGGCATTTTTCAAGCCAGAAACTATAACTATTTAGATGAAATTTAACATTTTATTCAAAGAAATAAATATGTCTACACATAATGCTATTCCACATCAGTACAATCCATTAGAATTAACACTGATGTGAATCATTTTAATATGTTGTATGATAGTCTTAACTTCTACTTCATCTGTTCTTCAAAAATATGGTAGAATCCGGAAACCTCTACATCTAGAACAATCTGAGAGGAGGAAGGAGTGCAAACTACCATTTTCTTTCTCACTATTTTGATATTTCCTCTGTCTTTTCCATCCATTTAATGTTTCCTGCTTTTATTTTTAAATATTTCCATCAAATTCCAGATAACACCTTCTCATATCTGTTCGTTTTTAAATGCTATTGTTTAAGGTCTCCTTAAATTGTTGCCCAGCAGCGGGGTGACTTAATCTCAAGTTTTGTTCACACAGTATAAAAAATAGTATAATTTTGCTCCATACTCAACATGTTGTTATGACAGCCATAGGAAATAATTCATAACTATAGATGTTAAAACCTATAAAACATTATAGAAATGTATTTCATATTGCAACACAAACTATACAAAATTTCAACTTTTTTTCATTTCTTATTTTCTCAGGTATTATTTAATCACAATTGCTATCAAGCTATGCAACTCACGCAAACTTAAGCTACGAAGCCTATATTTAATAAAGAAAGACACAACACAGGGCCAGCCAGATAGTTCACTGGGCTAAAGTGCCTGTTTAGGCAGAGCGCAGGGACCAGGATTTGATCCCAGGCAACTCAAGCCCTGCAGGCCTCGCCCCAGAGGTGTGCTGAGGCAGTGATTGAGACTGAGAATGCACCTGTAATCCCAGCTCTTGGAAGGTTGAAAACAGGAGGATCACTATGAGTCCGATCTATGTAGTGAGACACTGTACATACTGTACTAAATACACTTAAAAAAAAAAAAAGGGCCGGCCAAATAGCGCAGCAGATTAAAATGCCTGCAGGCAGGCGCTGGATTGGGGGGTTCGATCCCTGGGCCTGCTGTGCCGGCCCCACCTCTGGGGCCCACTGAGACAGCAATTGAGATTGGGCGTGGTGGCGCATGCCTGTAATCCCAGTTCTTGGGAGTCTGTAAATTGGTGAATCACTAAGAGTCCAATCTAGTAGTGAGACCCTGAACTAGATCCTTCCCCTAAAATACAAATAAATAAATAAAATAATAAAAAAGAAGATAAAGCACAATCAACCTTTTATGTATCTATGGACAAACATTTTTAACAAATCCAAGATCATTTTTAAGATGTTTTTTACTAACACTGGGGTATTATTTTTTACTAGGCTGTAGAACTAAGAAAGTAGAGTTAATATTTGAAAAACTACAGCAAGAAGATTATGTTGTATCTAAAAATTATATAAATGAGATGTTTGATAGAATGATATGTCATAAACTTCTTAATGTTTTCTTCGGTGATACCTTAGCATGAAAGATTTATTATTTTAAAATGCAATACTCAATTTGCAAGCTCAGGTGTATTGTGGATTAATAGAATTGAGTAGACCTCAAGCTGGTCACCAAGTTTTAGTTGGTAGTGGCCCCTATGGGAATTACCGTCATAAGGACAGATTTTGGAGGGACATAAGTGAGACACTGAGAGAAAGAAGAACGTTTATTAGCCACAGAAAGCAGAACTGAGGCACATTAGGAGGCAAGCTTCTAGAGAGATTTTTGCCTGACTTTTTATCTTTTTCCCCTTTTACAATAATATATTTTAACCGTTATCAGTCCACCATTTAGCTGTACATACTATTCATCACTGACTATGGAAGAAGGCCATGATTTTGTCTTTCTAAATGTGTGCCCTTTTGTCCAGTGGCTTATAAGGTTAATGTCATGATTCCAGGGCACCATTAAGGGAAGGTCATCTGTCCTTATGATCTTGAAAAGGACAATTCCACAGAAGTTCCTTCAGCTAAGCTTCGCTTTTCTGTTTCGCAGGAATCACCACAGTTCTGACAATGACAACCATCAGCACTCATCTCAGGGAGACCCTGCCAAAGATCCCTTATGTCAAAGCGATTGATATTTATCTGATGGGTTGCTTTGTGTTTGTATTCCTGGCTTTGCTGGAATACGCCTTTGTAAATTACATCTTTTTTGGTAAAGGCCCTCAGAAAAAGGGAGCAAGCAAACAAGATCAAAGTGCCAATGAGAAGAACAAACTGGAGATGAATAAAGTTCAGGTAATATATTAAATATTCCTAATAATAATAATTTATTCTATATTTATCATCAATGAACTACCAGGACCATCATAGCTGAAAAGAGTTGCTTATAAAATCTTATTTTATCTTTATTAAGACTAACTCTTAATAAAGATAACCCTTCATTTTACATATTTGTACCTGAAGATTTAAAAACTTAAATTGAAGGTTATATAAATTAATACTATATTTTGTTAGTCAGTTTGCATTACTATAACAAAATACGTGAGGCAAGTTAAGCTTATAAAAAGAGGTTTGCTTAGCTCATAGTTCTGAACTCTTAAATTTCAAGCAGCATGGTGCTGACTCTAGCACTGTAGTAGATGACTGGTGCATGTGCATGAGGAAATGGTCACTTCACAAAGCAGGAAACAGCAGTTGAGAGATAGCTCAACTTCAACTCCTCCCCAGAGTAGAGCCTCCAGTTAACCTTTCACCTCCCTCTAGGCCCCACTTCATTAGGTCCAACCTTCCAACATCACCACCCTCAGAAACAAGCTTCCAGCGCATGAAACTCTGACAGACATGACTAAACCACATCTACAGCAAAGTACATACCTAACCCTGGAACTCAAGCCCACATGCATCATTATTTATTTTAAACTTTATGTAATACAGCAAGGCAAGACCTATTTGGTAAACAAATAAGTGCAATGAAGCGAATATACTCTGTACTCCTAAGTGAGGCTGAGAACACACAGTGATTAGAGCTCCAAACTGGAATCAGGTCATTAACCAGAATAGGAATTCCACAGATTCTTTTCACAGAAAAGCAGAAAAATTTACAGCAAAAAGATATTTAAAAGACAAGATAGGACAGAATGTTTGCATCATATTTCCATAAATAAAAAATTATAAATACTGAAGACTCAGCATGGGAGGTGCGGGGGGATAGCTCAGGGGCCAGGGAGATAGCTCAAGTAGAATAAGTGCTTGCCCAGCAAGCACTCTATTCTTGAACTCTTATTTTTGAGTTCAATCCTCAGTACTGAAAAAAAAAAAAAAAAAAAAAAAAGAACTTGGCATGGTGGTGCGCACCTTTAATCCCAGTACTTGGGAGACTGAAAATGGAAAGATCACCCTAAGTCTGATCTGTGCAGTGAAACCCTGTAGACCCTGTACTAAATACATTAAAAAATAAAATAAAAAGAGAAAAATCTAATTCTCCATATTACATAAGACAATCACTGAAAATAGTCAAAAACAAGAAAAGAATCAACCCTCCAAAAAGAGAAGCACACAACGTGAGCCATCGACTGAATTCATACAGCATCTTCTCTCAGCTGCTTGCACTTTGCAGCAGCTACAACAGAAAACTATAGTTGTGTTGGTTGGAGGAGTCAAAGTGTGAATTTTGTTCCTTCTGGAGTTTCTGAAAATTTCAGCCATAGCAGATATTTAAAACTTGTATAAACTTCCCTGGAATCCATAAACTACAAACTTGGAGATAAAATGTCAAGATGTTCAAAGATGGAGAATAACCCATATCTGAAAAGTAAACAAAAAACAAAACAAAACAAAGATTATAGTTTCTGGCCACTCTGTGAGGGTCAGACTTTGGAGCTTGATTCCAGTGTATGTATAGGATGCGTTAAAGTCATTAAATATTCCTTCAAAGTCACCAAACAATCACAACTTAGAAGTAAAAAACCAAGTTATGAAAATAGGAAATTTCTCTTGGGGTAAGGGAAAAACTGAAACGTACTGACCAACACAACACCAAAGTCCAAGTGCCACATATTCTAGGTGTTACAATAATAATATAACTGCTGACCAAAACAAGACCCAACTTTCTTCAGGGAAGATGACATTATCAGTAATCTCTACAGTGCATTATTCAACACATGCATAATCAAAGCTCACTAAATATGAGACCAAACAAGAAAACATGACCATGGCCAAGAAAAGATATAGTCAATGGGAGCATGCCTTCAAAAACTTCAAATGTTGATTTCAAAAGTACAACTGAAGTCCTGGCTTCTCTCAGTTTCTTAGTTCTTTCCACAAATGCTGCTACTCTGAGAATGGTTTAATGGACATCTCCAACTCTCCATTGCTTATACAGGAGAGTATGTATCCTCTTCGGTATCCTCTACTTTTCTATCATAGGGCTTCCTTAATCGGGAGGATATGTTTGTTTGTATCTCTTTTGGTAAACTGAAGCTTCCCAAAGACAGGAAGGAGGGCCTTGTCTATTGTTTATTGCCTGTCCTTGGAGAATAGGGCAGATACCAAAGAAGTACTTGAAAATGAATGAATGAATGGATGGATGCTAAAAAAGGCTTTCTCCACTAAATATTAGTTTGTAGAGACCACACAAGATAATGAGTGTTACATCATAATGCTTTATGAAATTATTATATGTTCATAAGAAAAATTTCTGCCCCAAACTGTAACTGCTCCTATCATTTTGATTTTAATGTTTTTTTAAGTTCACTTTACATCAAATCTCTGGTATCATTTCTGAATTACAGTGTCATATAAGTAGTCTTTAAAGCAATGCTCTAGGTAAGATTTTATTAACTTCTTCATAGTTAGATATAATAATAATACAGTGCTACTGTAAAATGCAACTTGTTTTAATTTCCCCTGTAGCTCCACAGGTTTGGCAGATGCTAACTTATCCTTTTCTAAAACCAGGGGGTCAAAGAGACAGTATATCAGTGCCAAACTTCACCTGCCCAGTGTATCATTTCCATCAGTTAAATGAATAACAAAGATTGGGTGGTATTTTAAAATGCTACAATGTGGTTAAACTTAAAAAACAAAATAGAAAATGCCAGATTTCTCCACGAATGGTTGGATGAGCCTCCTTTTTCATTTTAGATACATGTAAGAAGTTAATTGAAATAGCATATGTGTTATGGTCCCAAAGCATTTTCCTTTTGAGCGATTCCTAGTACTTACATGGACATATTGAACATAGAGTGCCATTTTTCATAATTACACTTTATTTTTGATAGTCTCTGCTGGGCAGTCAGGTCAAGGGGTGTCTGTACAAAGCTTCAGAAGTGCAATCCTTGAATTGATTGATATCTTCACCAGCTGCTCGGCAGCATTTTTTAATATGAGTGCAGCTGCTGGATCCAGGCATTAGGAGGCCTTCAATCTCCAAGGTGATAAAGATCGTAGATTCATGAACCCCTCAGGCATCACTGGAAACTAAGAAAGGTATTTAGAGTTTTGAAAGACAGATTTCACAGCACAACAAGACTTCTAAGTAAGCTACCTCTGGGATATTTTTATACTAACCAAGAACTTTCTTAGTCTTACATGCTGGCTACAATGCCTGCCATCTTCAAAAAAATGAAATGGATAGAATTGATGTAGAGTGGGTCTGTGACCAGAAACTGCTCAAAAACATTCCAACTCTTGTATGATAATGGGAAATCTACCAGGGTCTCATTCATAATGTGTCGTCTCAACCCCAACACACAAGAAGTAATATTTTTCCTCAGAATTAGACATTGGTACTGTGATCTGCTCTCTACTGTTTCTGCCTTCTGTGGTGCATCCTAAACCCCATCAGACAGCTTTCTAAATGTAAATCAGTTGTGTAATATGATGAATTCCAGGGTGTGGGTGCATGTTCAAAAGGGGATCGTAAAGGTAAACAACCACATCCTTACCTCCAGGTTAAAACAGCTCCATACCTGTTAGCCTCTGATCCTGGGTCCTACTTTCACTTCACTGCCTATCTTCAGGCCAGATGGAACACTCTCACCCTGCCTTTTATGAAGCTCTGACTATTCTCACTTAGTATCTTGAGAAGTGAATAGATCCAGAACTTCTACTGATTGCTTGTATTAATAGCTCACAGACTTCAACACTTAAACCTTTGGCCAAATCTGGCTTAGTTCAAATCTACCCTATC
>NW_004524811.1:1810250-1850939 GCF_000260255.1 Octodon degus
TCTCCTCTCTCTCTCTCTCTCCCCTCTGCCATCCTCTTCCTTCTTCCCTCCTATTGTCAATTTTTCTCTACCCAGCATAATGGTCATTTTGTTGGCTGAGAAAGAAATGCAGCTTGCTAAATTGACTCAAGAAACAAAAATGTAGAGGAATTCATTTCAGTCCACACAACTGAAGAGTCCAGGATAGTTCTAACTTCACATGAGCCCACATCCACTTGTCCAAATAACACCCTCCAGATACCATCCCTTTTCAGTGCTTCATCTGCTTTCCTTCACATTGGCCTTCTTTCAGTAGATCCTTCTTTATAGTAACTCAAAATTCCACATTTATATTGTCAAGCTCTACAATCCAAGCAAAAAAGCCCTTTTATTTTTACATAGTTCTAAGAAACAAGTTCCAGAATTTAATCTTCTTTTGGACTAACTGAGATCATATTCTTATGCAGAAATTGGTTCTTCCAACCAAGAGGGAAAAAAGCATAGAGAGTTCAGTTGTAGACCACATACATGATCCTGGCACTCAAAAAATGCAACCACATGCACTAAAGGAATGTTACAGCAGTGTTGTCAAGGTGAAATGGAATGAGACAGGTCAAACCAACTGATAGGCTCCATAGAGAGCTAAGCCCCTTGGAAGGCTTGGATAAACAGCAGACTTGGAGAACCTCGCTCTGTAATGAAATGAACTCAAAACTATTATTCTCAAGCTTCCCAGCTGACTCACATGTACACTAATGTCTAAGAACTACAACTGGAGGCGCTAGAGATTTTAGCTCCCCAGGTACCTCTGGGCAATGAAGTTCAGACAGAACTCAGAAAGAAAGCTCAAAGAATTCTTCATTTTCATACCTTCACTGGGCCTCTCTTTAGTTTTTTTGTTTGTTTGTCTGTTTGTTTCATTTTATGTATTTGGTACAGGGGCTCACTATGCAGCTCAGACTCATAGTGATCCTCCTGTTTCCATCATCCCCAGCACTGGGATTACAGGCATGTGCCACCAAGCCTGGACTCGGTTCCTGGCTCAGCATGTCCCAGGGTTGGGGATCGAATCCTGGTCCGTGAGCTTGTCAAAGCAGGTGCTTAGTCCCCTGAGCTAGCTCACCAGCCCTTCCCCCTCCTTAGTTCTGTGAAGACAACAAGGACAGAGAGTGATGAGTAAAGGCACCTGAGCTAATATTTCAGTTCAGGTGACTGATATCAAGCTATATAACACATTTTAGATTATAGATGATGATGCTAATGGTAAAGAAAGCCATGAAAGGCTAGACAGTTAACAATGTGCACAAGAGCATTCCAGAAGAGAAGTCCAGCAGGTGAAAATGTTCTTAGGATTTAGCAGCTTGAGGGGACAATGAACAAAGGACCAGTGTGAATGGAGCAGGGACTTTAAGGGCAACACCATAGGAAATTAAGGCAGAGGTACTCCCAAAACCAGCTTGCATGGTGTCTGTATATTAAGAAATTTAGATTTCATCTTTCTTTCTTTCTTTTTTATTTCCTTTTAAATATTTAATATTTTAGTAATGGGGACTGAACTCAGAGCCTTTGTACTGAGCTATTAGCCTACACCCCAGTCATTTTTAATCTATTCTTTTATGGCATCTTGCTAAATTGCTAAATTGCCCAATATGAACTCAAATGTGCAATTCTTTTGCCTCTGCCTTCCATAGTGCCAGGATTACTGGCTTGCACCATGCCACTCATCTTAAATTTCATGCTATGACTTGGAGAGCAGCTAAAGGATTTGGACAGAAGAGCTACCACCTGGTTTGCATGTTTGCAACATCATTTCAGTTGTGCAGAGCAAAGACCACAGGATTGCATTGCTGGAAGAAAAAGGTGATGATGTCATAAAATACTGGCCAGCATTGGGATGTATTTAGCTCACTAAAACATAGAATAGGGAAAATGTAGGCTAGAAAGGAATGCAAATGTCACAACTTGTATCTAGATGTACCCCACCTCCACCCCCGCTAAGCCTTGAATCATAGGAGTTTCTGGAGATGGCTGTATCAAGAATGTTCGATGTTGGGATTAAGGATGTGACCCTGGGACTGACTGATGGTGCAACGCTAGGATTAAGGGTGCTCCACTCTGGGTAGCCTTTGGGCAGATAGCCTGGAGACACTGTAAGGGACCCAAAGAGGGCTGCCGGTGCCACCACTTGTCGCTTGCTGCTTGTACTTTGCAGCTCTGCTGCCTTCTCTCCTTGTGCCTGCTATACACTGTTTCTCCTTTTCAACACCCCTCTGCTGTGCCACCCTGCCTTGGCACCAACCAACTATGAACTGAAACTTGTACAAGTGTGAGCCAAAATAAACTTTTCCTCCTTTAATATTGAATGCCTGGTATTTAGTTTCTGCAACAAGAAAAGTAAGGCACCAGGACAACTTTTTCCACCTCTATAATGTTCTAGAAAATTGTCATGTGTCTTATTTCATCTTCAGCATGTTCCTCCTCTATTTCCCACAAAAAATATAATATGTATTCTTTAGGTTTAAATGTTTGTGCTTGACCATCTCTCTTTTCTCAAAATAATAAAGTTTCCATTTCTGCTATTAGTTGTCAGGACATTGTAAGGAGAGGAGAAAACTATGAGCAGAGGCTCCAACAGCCCCCGTCCACAAACAAGAAGTTTCAAGGACTCCAGGGAAGGACCCAAGGTGGTGGTGTTGCTACAGTGATGAGGAGACAATGGCAGTGACAGAACAGATGCAGTTCAGTCCATGAGGAGGGGAGGCTAGGGCCGCTGAGGCTTCTGCTCTCCGGGGGTTGGGGTCAGCCGTTCACACTTCCTCAACCAGACTGTAGGCTGTGTGAGAACAGTGACCGCCCCATTCTGTCCATCACTTGGCTTCTTCCTCTGCACTTCAGAACTGCTCAGTAAATATAAATCTCTTTGAATCGGCTATCAGGAAAGAAAGAACTTAGTGTTGGCAAAATACACTGAGCCTAGAGTTATTCCTCACAGGGTCTTAAAACTGTCACGAAAAACAAGATTATATTTCACTTCAATTACATTTAAATGAGTTTTGTTATATTTATATTTTTATATTTTAGCAACAGTTAAATTCCATGAATGGCAGCATTTTTCACAACATGGCCAGTTTTGGCAGATTTTAGAGGCAGAGAAAATGGGAGCTTAGATGAGATGGAAGGGCGAGAGGGAAAGAGTCTGATACCAAGTGAGAAAAGACTCTGGGGACCAGAGATGTCGCTCAGTGGCAACATCTGCCTGTCAAGCATGAGGTCCTGAGTTCAATTACCAGTACCCCTCCCCCCGAAAAAAAAAAAAAAAAAACCAAGAAGGCAAGAAAATGCATTGGGACATTTGCTTGGGGTTTCTACTGGGTTAAGAAATACAGCTAAAAAAGAAAAAGAAAAAGAAACACAGCTATCACCCTCATCTATGCAGACTACAGTCCTGGGAAAATCCGCCTCATGATTTCAGCAAGGCCCTTTTTGCCACTCAGGTTCTCTAGAGAAAGAGAACCAATTAGAAACACAATCAACACACATATATAAATAGCTTTATTCTGAGGAATTATCTCATGCAATCTTTTAGATCTGGCAAGTCTGAAACCTGTAGCGCAGGCTACAGCCTGGAAACTCATCTGAGAGTTACAGCTCCAACCATAAATCCAAAATCTGCCTGTTAAGACCTCAGGCAGATTTCCTGTTTAATAGTCTTGAGGCAAAACTTCTTTCGCTCATGAATCTTCAGATTTTGCTCTTAAGGTGGTCAACTTGTACCACAAGGCCGCCCACATTGGGAAGTGCAAGCTCCTTTACTTACAGTAGAGGAAATGGCAGTCATACCCGCAAAGTACCTTCACAGCAACATCCACATCAACTAGAAACCACAGACATGCCATGATGACGAATAAAAGTAACCACCGTACCTGTTACCACCTGACCTAGTATTTAGTCATTCAACAGCCACCCCTATGTGCCAAGCCCTCCTCTCAACTTGAATAAGACAAATTCTAATGGAATCCTAGGAAACAAACATGTTGAACAGTGAAGAGTTCTCCTGACTTTTTTGAGATCAAATGCCTTCAACCATCCATGCAGAGCCATTTTTCTCTATAATATGCTCCATAAGAAAATAAGGAAATGCAAATGATTGAATTTTCCACTTGCGATAATGAAATTTGAGAGTACACTGTTAAGAAAGATATAACATCACCAGGAAGGTGATATAATTTTCCTTATGAAATACATTAAAGGAGCAACAGCTGTTTTCAAGTATTCATAATGCTACCTGATTTTTTTTAAAACCTAATTTTGCAGGGACAGAGGTACTGCTGGCTATCTTCCATAAGAATAAAAGCTCTTTGTCTGCTTTATTCACTTCTTAGGATTGTCTCGGACTTATAATTTAAAAACAAGGATGTAAAACAATAATTGTTTTCATATGCACTGTACCGCTAGAAGGTTGTTCACCAGCCAGAAGCTGGTTGTTCCCTCTTATCTTAGGTCTTTATTTAGTAAGATCTCAGGCTTTCCAGTATGTGTGAGCCCCACTAAGATTTGCCTATAGCCAGCCAGCCCCGAGGCCAGATATCAAGATTGTACATGTACAAGTGTACGTGCAGTTCTACATCCTAGGGCATAGAGGACATTCCCTTACCCATCTAGAATGCCGTTCACTGTGTCAAGTTGAAATGTTTAGAAGTTTAATTAGGTGACTCAGCAGGGCACCAGGATCCTTACTTTGTGAATATCCTGAGCCTGTGCAAAAGGCGGGCAAGGAGATGGTTTGAGTGCTACACCCGCCCGAGGACAGGGAGCCTGCATACAATATAAGGAAGGAAGAGAGGTTTGCTCTCCCCTTGCACTTGCTGCTTTTACCATCCTCTGCCACCATGAATGGTTGCCCCTCAGCCATGCAGCCCTGCCTTGGAGCCAGCTGATAGTGATCTGAAAGCTCTACAAACTGTGAGCTAAATAAACTTTTTCTCCCTTAATTTTGGGTGGCAAGTCTTTTGTCTCAGCAATATGAAAAAGTGAGACAAAGATCTTTTAGAAAGAAGATGAGAAAAAAGCCCAGCAAGCAAGAGGGTAGCCCTCATGACCACAAGAGAGCAAACTCCAGAAAGGCTCTTGCAGACAGCCCCAGTGACCTGCACCTGAATGAAGTCACAGATTTGGGCAGTGCAATGTTTATAATCAGAGGAAAGAGAGATCAGTTGTTTCCCAGGAAGATATAAGGTTAGAGATTTTATTCACTGAAATCCTTTAATTTCTAAACTGGCAGATGTAATGTCCTATTGTGTATGGAGAGAGGGTTTTACATCAGGAACAGTACCTGAGCCATAGCAAGCACTCTATAAACACTGAATAAATGGGGGAGGGAATGAATTATTTCTCTATGTTCCAATTATTTCTTGTATTATAGTAAATATGTCTGTTTAATAAGAGGTGGAATAATGTGAACTCTTAGCAAGGAGTTGGGCCTGCAGATTTAAAGTCACAATCTCTGGTTAAGGCAATGGTCCTACACATCTCCATCAGGTTTTGGAAAATAGCAGTTAGTGTGTAGAATACCCACCCTGATTAACTATATATATGCTGATATCTGTGAACTAAACAACTAACCTGAGGATAGCAGTGTGTAATGCTAAAACCATGCTTCTGATGCTCTTTATTAATTGTCTACAACACACACTTAGGTCATCTATTAGAAATGGAAGCGAGGTCTTGTTTATTCATCCTACTAAAGCCTTAATAATGATGTTCTTTTATCTACATTTGTATTCAGTGATGCTCTAACTTTAAAAAATAATCAATTATGTGAGTTTGATGAATATAGTTAAAAATGCAATTGTTTCCTCCAATACTGAGCAGACTGACCTCTGCAGTCACTGAAACTGATGTACTTTTCCTCCACCACAAGTGCAGCAGAGTTGATGGCTAACATTATAGGCAACATTGTCCCCTCTCTGTAAGCCAATAAGAGGAAGAGAAACACTCCAGGAGGAACCAAACATTCCTGTCCTACTTCACATGTGCCTGTTGGGTTGGTCAGTGCAGTGTTGAGAAGGGAGAAGAAAGGAAGCTGGATGTGGCACCGTCTTCACTTTCCCCTCAGACACTGGAGTAGGATTCCCCACTCCTTCAGGGTGACATAAAGAATGATTACTCCATGGGAAAACTATTTCCATATCAGCAATACTTTAGAAAATCTAATAGTCTGTACCTACCCTAAAAATCCAGCATATTAACATTTTCATTTATTGATTTTTCTTTTACCTCATAGTTTATAAATCCTCAATATCTGAATGATGCTCACATTAGATGTTATACCCTCACAAACTAGCTGATATTTGACAATATAGATAACACAGGGTACAGTGAGGCTTCCCGCTGCTTCTGAAGATGGAGGGGGAAAAAGTCATTTCTTTGTGGATAATATTTTAAAAAGCTGCATTAATTGTTTGTATAAATATACACTGGATGTTTTTATATAGTTAAGGTGAAGAAAAAGTCACTGTTCTTCAAGTGGTGAGGGTTAGGGCAGTAGCATATGTAGTGACAGAACTAGATTCATTAATTTATGTATCAAACTACTTTAAAGCTATGATTTATAGGTCAATGACAAGGAATAGTTTGAGGCAATTCTGCAAACAAGTAAAGCCCTGCAACCTTCAAGTGCATTTGAATCTGCAGTGAGGCTAGCCACAACACCTTAGTGAACTGCACTTTGTCATGATTTCTATTGAATAAGAAGTACCTGACTGCTTCACTGGATGATTCTAAATTCTATAAACTTGTTTAGAGACAGTCATAATAATAATGTAACTTAATGATGTATAGATCAAGAGATTCAGTTTTACAAGTTGTGTTTTGCTTTTTTAGAATGTTGGGTCCTCCACCTGGAATGTTCTCCATGATTGAAGACTGCAAAAGATTGGAAACAACTCTTGAGATTATCTAAGAAAAACCTTCCACTTATATATGAGGACACTAAAATCCAGACTTACCTAAGGTTATTTCTCACACATTAATAACAAACCCAAGATGAAAACAAAGTTTTCAGCTCCCAGCCCTTTATTCCCCATCTACCCTAGATTCTATAGCGGACCCATAGTTTCCTGAGGCCTTCCGTGATCGCCAGTGCTTTCACTATTATGATCCTCTTACCCTGAAGCCGTGTGGTAGCATGTGGTTAAAAGCTCTTCATCGCCACTCCAATTATTATGGCTTAACCAGGTACTTCTGAAGAGATAATTATCCCTTAAGGACAAAACCCCAAATGTTGTTTTTATTTTCCACAATATCTAGAAAAATCATGTGTTTCATTTTCCCCTTTTAAAATATCATTCCCCCTTCAATGAATTCAACATTTTTGTCTTTGTCCCCTCAAAATTATTATCCTTATCAGTGCTAATTTTCATATTTGTTACTTTTTCAACATTAGACTTACACTACAGTATGATACACACACACACACACACACACACACACACACACACTATAGGCTGGATATACATCCAGTTCACCATGTCCAGTGACCTTCACCATTAACCAACCTCAAGCCTCAAGGAAGTATTAGCACACCCTTGTATCAGATGGCTCTATCACTCAGAAATGTTCTACTTTCCTGACCACCATGTGTTTAACTTCCAGTTCTGAAGGCATTTTGCTATCCTTCCACATCTATGACTTTAGATTTCATCACAGAAAATTGCCCTTTATCAGTTCTTCTTTTCCATAATTGATTCCCTCATTTTCACTCAACACCCTATCCTGATATGTGTGAGCTAATGTTCTATTGTCTTTCTTGCTTGGAACTACAATCTTTGGAAAAGAGAATCCATATAAAATGCCTTCATCCCCCACTATCAACTCAGTTCTTAATTCTTTGATTCTTTGCCATCTGACTTATGATTCAGCTTTTTCCTAAGACCACACGTGGTCTCTACTGGTGAATCAGTAAGCATTTTCTACAATTTCATTCCTCCTATTCTCTCTGAGAAATACTATTGACCACTTTCCTTCTTTCTTAAATTTTCCACCACAGCATTCTCTTATTCTTCTCCTACCTTTTTTGGGTTTTGTTGTCACTTTCACTATCTTGTATTCTACACCTTAAATCTTATCAATCCCAAAGTTATTTTGGTCGCCACTACATACAAAAATATACTAGGTGTCTGCCACCAACATACACTACATATTCAACCCAAATAGCAAATGTTTTCTTACTCCTAAGATTGCCACACACTGAAGTCTCCATTTCTGCTAATGACAATCTAATCCTCTCAGCTCAGCAAGCTGAAAAATTCCAAATTGTCTTCTTTACCTTAGTGTGTAAATCCAATCAGGTTAATTATATATAAGTTTTAATTCTTTTTTGCAAATCCCTCTTTGGCATAGTTCCTCCTTCCATTTTATTGCAATGCCCTACTGCTCATGGATCCTCCAAGGGGAAAGTTGGATATAAACCTAAAATTCACTTTCAAGATACAATAGTAGATGCTAAAGGGTAGGGGAATAGAAAAGACCAACGATCCCTAACTGGTTTTTCAGAATGACAACCTGACACAAATGAGTTGTTTTGCCAAAAGAACATGGTTACAACATTGAGCTAAGTTTACATAGAAAACTTAAATACAAACCTAGATGCTTAGATTCTCCAGCAATGTCAGATCCATAGATATCTGCTGAATCTGACTTACAGTGACCGACTTAGACATTTGCTCAACCATATCCTAGCTACACTCAATTATTATACTAACCAGCCTCTACCTAACTATGCTTCTTGGTACCACTATGCATCTGAGCCTGTAAATTCTCTTAAAATCATTGCTAAGGTTTTTAATGTTAAGAACACTAATTGTTCAACATACATCCTTGGCTCCTAACACTGTATCTGGCACACTAATTAGAGTTTGGAGAAAGTACCTGAGATTACCATTATAAGGAAAGGTTCAGAGAACTACCTGCTTGGGGCTCCCCTTCTGTCCTTCTCTCAGATAGGAGCTTTCTTTCTCCCAGTAAATATAGTCTGCTCATAACCTCCATTTGTACCTAAAATTCATTCTTCAGTTTTAGAGAACACGAACTTTTCCCAGGTACCTTTCAGGTTGGGGGATTCATTTTTTCCCCAATATCATTTGGAGGTCATCCACCCAAGATCAGTTTTTCCCCCTATGCCATTTGGAGGTTCCCACTGAGATCACTGGACAGAGGTATGAGTTTGTTTTTCTTTCATAGATCCTGGACTGGGACTCGTTTAGGTAACAAATTTTTATGCTTCAAATAAGGAATGGCCCAAAGGTACACAGACAATGTAGGAATTAAATTGGAGAAAATAGATTGATTTGATTAACATGCTAAGAGGAAAGAAAAGAATATTCGAGGCAGAGGGCATCTTATATTTTAATTCCAAACTGGGTAGCTATTTGCTTAATCTTAGGCAATTTATTGTCACCTTCTCTGGGCCTCAGGTTCCTTACCAGTTGAGCTAGCATAACATTATGTGTGTCATAGTGCTGCTAAGAGAAATAATTGAAATAAATTAAAGAATAGGATTAAGATGTAGTAGTTGTTAACAACAAAGAACCTCCCTAAATAAAGAAACCACTAGATGTATGATGAGTAAGGGCAGAGTGAATAGTCCAGTTAGAAAATGCTTCACAGAAGGAAATGCTAACAGCTAAGAATGGAGAAGGAAAGACAGACTAGAGCCAATCACCATTTCTCTATTCAACTCAAGGCTTAAAGTTTAAGGCTTCACCAAATTCACTGCAGTATGTGACAAAAGTCAAGGATTGTGAACTAGACACAGCTCAGCAGGAAGTGCATGATCTTGAGTCAGAGAGACATGGCTTCTAATCTCAGGACTAGCACTTACTGGCTAAGTGGATGTGAGCTCATATGCCAACTATTCTGTCAGTAGCCTTATCTGTAACATGGGGATGGAATGGCTTTCCTTGTCAGGTTGGAAGTCTGTGAGCATAAACAAGTAGCATGTACACAGCTTTGTGCTGGGCTTATGGTAGACACTCAATACATCTCTAGTCTGCACCATGAACTCCTTCTGCCCCTTTCTTTACTCTTCTTTTTGCTTCTTCCTATGCTTTGTTTCTCTACCACTTTCTCCACTGGGCTCCTTTAGCCTTCTGTGCCTCCAACAAGAGTTTATAAAGATTAATCTTATTCAGAAGCATTTATTGTAATCCAGGTACTATGCACATCCCACTAGCTTTAAACACAACTGCAATATTGCACTCAGAAGTACATCAAATCCATGTGCAGGTTTGAGCCAAGAAGCTACCAGGTAATAATTTTACAAAGTATACCAGCTTGAAAGTAAACCAAGTCACCTTGAGACCAACATGTGCTTGTATGACCAGTAGTTCCAAAGTATCTGCCTGGGCACAGCATAGCAAATGACCAGGAGGTCTGGGATCCATATCACCTGGCTGACAGAAAGCAGCAGAGGAAAATGGCAAGAAACAAATGCTCATGTGAAGTCAGATATATCCTTGGATCCATTAATCCCATTTCTAGCAATTTAGCCTGGTGAAATAACTATGGATATGCACAATTTAACAAAAGATATTTCTTCTAGTCTTGTTTATACAGTGTAAAAGTAAAGCAGATCTTAGATTAACTCAATCATGGTTTATCCAGGTAAAGTATTACTAAATGATGTCACAGAAAGGTATCTATTAACATGCAAAAGTGAACAGGCCATACTAATAACTGACAAAGGCAGTTCTGCCAGGTGAAATGCATGAATGAACATGTGTTTGTGAGTATATATTACCAGAAAAGACCAGAAAGCTAGCAAGATACTGGTAGACTATGAAGATGCATTATGAATTTTTTACTTTTTTTCTAGCTTTTTTCCATGTAACATTTTTATAGCAAGAACAGATGACATACACACTCATAGACATACAGATGTTTCTGAATGGAGACATAATAGCTACATAAAGGACTAGATAATTAGCAAGGTAAATGATACAGAAAGAAGGGAAAGGAGAGAGGGAGAAAAGGAGAGAGAATGAAGGGAAGGGAGAGAGAGAGAGAGAGAGAGAGAGAGAGAGAGAGAGAGAGAGAGAGAGAGAGAGAGAGTTGTGTGCAGGACACACATAGGTCCTGATGTCTATCAAAAATGATTAAGGGTAGGGCTGTGGATATAGCTCAGTGGCCTAAGTGCCTGCCTGGCAAGCACAAGGACCTGAGTTCAGTCCCAGATACCACATGCCTTGCCATGCCAGCCCCACTCTTAGCTGGCCCCAAAACCTGGTGTGGTGGTGCACACCTGTAATACCAGCACTGGGGAGGCTGAAAACAGAAGGATCACTGTGAGTCTGAGCTACATAGTGAGACCCCCTGCCAAATAGATAAATAAATAGATAAAGGCAAAAGAAAACAACAGGTAAAGGATGCCTAGGAGTGGAGAGTGGAGAGCTACTCTGAAGGCTAAGGCCTGAGGTCAACCTGGGCTACTTAGCAGGCCCTGTCTCAGAAGTTTTTTTTTTTTTTTTTTAAAGGTCTGGGGATATGGCTATGTACGAGGCTGGGGAACAGCTTCCCAGTATCACAGTAAATACATACATACATACATACATACATACATACATACATACATACATACAAATTAATGCGTCCTGTGCTGTGTCACCGGTAACAATTCTACGGAAAGTCAGTGTCCTGGCTGAGCTGTCATCCCTACCTCCTTCAGGTTGATGCTCACGGCAACATTCTCCTCAGCACCCTGGAAATCAGGAACGAGACCAGCGGCTCCGAGGTGCTCACGGGCGTGAGCGACCCCAAGGCCACCATGTACTCCTACGACAGCGCCAGCATCCAGTACCGCAAGCCCATGAGCAGCCGCGAGGGCTACGGGCGCGCCCTGGACCGGCACGGGGTGCCTGGCAAGGGTCGCATCCGCCGGCGTGCCTCTCAGCTCAAAGTCAAAATCCCCGACTTGACTGATGTGAATTCCATAGACAAGTGGTCCCGAATGTTCTTCCCCATCACCTTTTCCCTTTTTAATGTCGTTTATTGGCTTTACTATGTACACTAAGGTCTGTCCCAACAGTTCAATTTAGACTACTTCCCTCCTCTCTTGGTTTTTAACCCTGCAGGTCACCAACAGCGACCCCGCTGTGTCTTCTGAAGTAAGAGATACAGCCTCCCTTTGAGTTTAGGTCTTAGGTACCGACTTTATTACTTCACCATGTTTATTTCAAGAAAAACAAAACGAAACCTACAACTGTTTTTTTTTTGTTGTTGTTGTTTTGTTTTGTTTTTTTTTTTCAATCTACTGTGGTCCAGGTTATCAGCTCTTGAAAGAGCTCTATTAATTGCCATGTTTACAAACAAAGAAAAAGAGAGCAGTCAGATAAGTAGATCTTTAGCAGTCTTTCCTATTTGCCCTAGATTTTATTGAATTTTTAAATGAAACCAAAAGAGGACCTTGCTGTCCCTCTGAACTTCTTCCTGGCAAACTGAAATAATACCATGTTGCCAAAACAACAAAAATAAAAACAAAAAAATAAAATAAAAACACAACAACAAAAAAGAATCTACTACAGCCACAATTTTCAGGCTCTCAGAAGAAAAACCAAAAGCCATTGATAATTACAGATTTCCAGGAAATTGGGGAAACCAAAGGGAGCTTCCTAGGAAGTAAGGAAGGTTCCCTTTGTTCTGAAATACCCCAGAACTAGGGAAGGCCTCCTCACATCCACTGAAGAGGAGGGAGCATTTGGCAAGGGCTGGTCATGGCTGTTCACACTCAGCCTCCATCTTCCCTTCATTCATCAGAAGGCTGGACTTCCTCAGAAAGGCTTCTTTCTCAGAAGTCCCCACAGATGTAAAATGAATATTAGAATCTAGTCTGGTAAAACTGATAGCCATTGAGAACATTTTCCTTTTCCTCTTGAGAATGAAGAGTTGGGGTGGAGGGGTGTGAACACTTTCTTAATGAAAACAATGATCAGCCTTGAATTCATTTCACGAGCCTGGAATCCTTTGAGGTTTGGCTATGAAGCCACCCTATAACATTTCCACAGTTTCTTCTGCAGACAAATAAATGACACATTGCTATGGTGTGGAGGGCTTTTAAGGAAAGGATGGAAATAATTTTTTGCTCAAGAAAAAGTTGTCCTTTCTATAAGGAAGACAAAATGTATGTGCTATAAAAGATGCCCAGAAAGTTATCTGAACTGCCAACTCTTAAATTAAGTAGTATGTATTCCTTAGCCTTCCAGAGAGCAGTATCTAATGGTGACAGGCTCGTCACACAGGTGTCAGCTGACACACACTATGGAGCTGCTCTCTGAGCTCTGCATTCCAAACTCTGGAATTAATGATTGGGGAAACATGCATGCACACCCATAAGGATATTGTTTGCCTCCAAAGCCAGAAAACTCTCAAGGTAGCAGAACTAGATTAAAAAACAGCAGCAATGAATAAAGCGCTGAGCTTTCTAACACGTGCAGCAGGCCCCAAAAGAGTAGATCCTGTTTACACTCATAATCACTGTCATTCTTGTTCTGCCTTATATCTGCTCCAGTATTATTCTGGGTCCAGGTTCTCATGACCTTCAATAGTGCAACACATTTCTAAACATGTCCAACAAGGTACAGTTGGAATTTTTTTTGTTGTAGGTCATTTAGATCTCATTTTTTTCAGTTTGCATGTCTAAAACTTCTGTATATTCATTTGCAAGGCTGAATGCTGTCTCTACATTGACCAATCAGTGAGAGAGGTGATTTGGCAGAAGGTGAGGTATTAATAGGGAAAACTGTCTCATTTGATGAGCTGACTTTCTCCCTAAATCTGTGGGGAAAATGACATAAGTGACTGGAAATTATAGTCATAATTGGAAACATAAGGATGAATTCCTACTGATGTGCCCTTCTTTTAGAAAGCAAGAGGAGAGAGGGACTCCCAAATAAATAAGGATGGCTGAATAATATACATTAGTAAGAACATAAAACTCCACTTTAACTAGAAAAAAATGATCTCAGTGGTTTCATGAGGAATTAGTAGAGTTATGGGGACCAGATTTTTATTTAGGTTTTCTATTGTGTGAACAAACTTCCATGGTCAAAATCATCCCCAGCCCATGGGCAAGAAGACATCTATTTTGAAACCCTGTTCAGTTCTTTGGCAGGGTGAGATGTTTTGCCACTGTAAAATGCCCAAGTGGGGTAGAATGTTGCCATGCTAGTGACTGTAAATATTAATATAATGACCATTCAGGAACCACTGTGTAGCCATTTAAACACGGGAAGAAGCATTTCTGACTGGTGCCAACAGAAATGAATAATTCTGATGTCACAGCTCTTTAAATTGCTTTTAGTGATGAAATGTTAAATTGGAAAGTAAGTGTCCATAATCTATGCTCCTTAGCAAAACCATTTCTCTTTATCTGCTTAGATCATTCTTCTTGGAAAAGATTAAGGTAATTTGTATTTTCATTTTGATTTCTATCTTATATTTAAAAATCTAAAGTATTGTTCCTGTGTTTTACATGTAAAACATCTTCTGAAAGAGATAATATTTTGAGCTCTTATATTTTAACCTTTGTAAAATGTAAACTTACAACTGAATCTACCCATGGGACTCAAAGTGGTATCCTCATCTAGTCAGTACAGAGGTCACAGCTACAATTTTCAGTATTTTATCAAACAGCTCTAATTTTATAGGCAATGGAAACCAGGTGGGTACAGCCCTTTCCATGCTCCTGGTTAGTGACCTCTGGTCCCACTTCTTTTTTTTTGTATACTTTCCAGACAAATCTTTCACTCCCTGGCTAAATCTTCCCCTTCTGGGTTGAACAAAGCATACGAAAAAAATCCTGTCTGTCTCCTTTGTCTTGACCCAAATGGTGTACATAAAACATAAGAGTTGTAAAACATTCTTAAATGCTGACATAGTAGCCCCCATTCTTGAAAGATTCTGATTATTACATTATACAAGGGTTACTATTTAATTACTTTTGGATTGTTTTATTTTTGCCATGAAAATAGCCATAACTCCTTATATTAAGTGGCAGAGGAGGTTGAAAATTCCACAGCCTTACTCTTATGCCACAGACTTGTCCAGGGAACCCCATACTCACATTTCCAACTGTGACACAAACTGTGCAGATTTAATGTGTGCAGATGCAGCAGAAATTCCATCTGTCATTTGACAATGAGGACTACTCAGTCCTTCCTTCTGTTCATGTTCCTTGGCTTAAAATTCAAAGAGATGACATGTCTGTTATTCTTACAACTCTGTGAGTCAAAGACCCAGGCAAAGACATATCTGTGCTTGAATTACCCAGAATTACTGCATCCAGCATCTCCATTGCCAAAAAGAAATAGCAGCCTGGTGGGTACTTCCGCCTGCCGCATGACCTGTGTTTCCATACATGCTATTTTAGCATGCATTACAGCCAACGAAGGATCTTGAAAATCCAAACAGAACAATATGGTACAGAGCTTAAGTTTGGCTTAAAGGTCCAAGAATAGGCTTTCCTTTTTTAAAATATTATGCACAATACATAGAAATATGGATTAAATTCCATCTTTCTAAAAATCAATGACTATTTTATAAATATTCATTTAGGAAACAGGTCAACTATGATCTGCGAAATTAACAAAAAAAAAAAAAAATAAAGATGTATATATAATGCTTCTGGAGTAGAGTGATCTCCAAAATTTCTTCTATGGACAATTTTGAATAGTATCTTGCCAATCAGTGATGTGTCACCATTTCTTTTCCTATATAATGACATGTCCCAGAAGGGAGACAAAAGGAAAATGCAAGCATCAGCTTAAGCTCATTCAGATCATCAGGTTGCTGGGATGAAAAAAATAGCAAAATAAACAAAAATGTTTCCTGAAAGCCAGTAGAAAACAAAAGACAGAGTTTGTTAATGGAAACAGAATGTAGATTATTGTGTAAACTTCCTTGTAAATTCTGTACATAGTTCATTGAACCGTTCCTTGTGGCGTGGTGGTCCTCAGTTTTGGGTGGATGTTTGAAAAATCTGAGCATTGTAAATAACGTAAGCTTATAAAGCATTTGTTTTTATTCACAAAGTGAAATGACTAGTGATTTGGGCCCAAACCACAACCTTTTCGGCTCTTGTTCTTTTTCTGCCATTGTGTGTGTGCAGTTGTGTAATCCTGCTGTAAGCCATAGCCAGGTATCTGTGGTCACTGCCTTCGGCTCCTACACCACCAGAAGGGACAGCAGCTGCCAGAGGCCACAAGCCTGTGAGACCCGGGAACAGCGCACCAGCAGAAACGAGAACGGTGCCCGGCTGCTCCTGGAACCACGCTGTGAAAAGTAGACGTGGTCCTAGGAGTCATTTGTGGCTCTTCACACCTCCAGATACTGAATTACCCGTGCCAATGAGGGGGCAGGAATGGAAGAGATGCTCAAAATTCACAGGTGATCCAAAGTCGCATTTGTGCCAATAGCTTTAGCTTCTAACTTCCTCTCTTCTACCACGTTTTCCAGAACTTTTTAATATGAATAAAATGAATAGAAGGGATGGCCTGATGCCTTCAAATGACCAAATTGTAGGAAGGAGCAAAAGACAGTATAGTAAATGGCCTTATAGCACTAACTGGCTGACTGATTCCAAAAGATCCAGAGGTAACCATGCCATTATGGTTTAAAGATAAAGAAAAGTACAGTATTAGTATAAACTGATTGGTAGCTAAAAATGACAAGGACTTTTATACTGGGAGCAGTTGCTAGTGAACTTTATTTAAAAAGAGACTGGTAATTTAATGTTCTTAAATATATTTTCCCCTAATATTGATATTCCTAAAAAAAAATCTATAGAATGTGGGATATTGTGCCATAAGATGTGTTTCCATAAAAACTGGCAGTACCAGAAAGGGTGATGGTATCTACAGACACTCAGAATATCCAAACACTTGGGACAGAAACTGGCTTAGTAGTATTGTTAAAAAACGCTTTCCTCAGTGTAAGATGGGAATATCTATCAACATTTTAAGACCTAGGAGTCCTAGGGAACCATTATTGTTCCAAAAGTTATAGGGCCTACTCTCTAAAGAATTTTCCAAAAAAAAAAAAAAAAACCTTGTTTAAAGTAATTAGATTCATAAATTTCTAGTTCTAGAACACAATGTGCTTTTAGTTTAATCAAGCTTTTTTTTTAGATAATTGAAATCGAGTAAACTAATAGAAAACTTAATTGCTGAAGGCTACGATTACACAAATAAACTTTTGAAAGGAATTATTTTCGGTAAAAGAATTGCAAAACAGAAAACATTAAGTTCCTAGAAAGGTAACAGTGAAGAGTTTTGTGTTTCTTTTACTTTTTAATACCAAGAATTTCCACTTGCATTGAATGACTCTAATAGTTGTTTGTTTTGGGTTGTGTCTGGTTCTTTTTGTTCTTTTGCATAATTAAAAAATTGGTATGTCAAGAGATTCAATCATTTCTGATGAACTGCTAAGTCCCTTGCATATCCTGGACTCATAAATAAAACTAAAGTAGGATCAATACGGGAAAACTAGGTATCTTTTGAACCACTTGGGAAAGAAAGGCAGTCTACTTGCACCTCCTGCCCTACAGACAATCAAAACATAAATAAATCAATAAAAGAGAGAGTAAATAGCATTATTCATTTGCCTTAGGAATACAGGGTCATAGACTCAGTGGTTTAAGAGTCCCATTCAAAAGCCAAAGCGTGAACCAGAGCAACCAGCACTGCTGCCTGGCTCTTGCTTCTTCCTGGGTTTCCTTTCAGGAGAAACAGGGAAGAGGACACATTCCCACTGTAATTTTTATACACACAAATTATTAAACTCTGATGTGTGTGCATTTTGCAATATTGGTTTGTATAAAATAGATGATTTATTCTGCCTTCACTCCTTCCTCGCATACTGTATACCATCCTGCCTCATGTGAACCTAATGCAGTTGATTCATTTTTGCTCTCATTCCCAAACCTCCACAATTATCCTGCTCTATAGAAAGCTGAAAGCCTTGATTTGTGAGATATGTATTGTCTTTACACAACAATGAATTTTAGTAATTTTTCTAATTCCTACTCGTGATAGCCTTTTAAAGGTCTTCAGAGGGAAGTTGTACAGTCATAGCAGTCTCCACTGAACTGCCTTGGACTGCTTTTTTTTTTTCTTCTACTTTTCTGTCCTTATGTAAAAAGCACATGTGTCTATGCAAACCTCTCATCTTATTTCAGAATATAGTGGAAATAAAATCATAGGTCAATCTGTGAAAATTTAATTATTGAACCAAAATGTGCAAACAATGTCATCTTTTGCATGTTTGTAATATGAATCCACTCTGTACTAGTTCTTCCCCAGCAAACGTATCTACTCATGCATGCGCTCCTTCAGTCTTGGCTGTGGCCATTGGAAAATTTATTATTATTCCTTCTATTAGAACTTACCACTCAAGCAGCATGTCACTGGTTACAGGCAATCCTTTAGGAACTGGGCAAACTTTATCTTGTCTATACCTTATTCCTATTACAAATTTCTACTTCTATGTGTGATTTTATTCATGCCTCCTCACCTAAGGGTGGTAAATATAGCTGGCAATGGGATAGGTTCTAATGCCCCATCTAAATTACCACCATAAAATTATGCAGAATAACTGTGCCCTTGAGACAGCTTTTCTTAGAGAACTGGTGGTTCTCTAAGCATATATGAAAAAAATATGCAGCCTAACTTTGAAAGGCTAACAATATATGAGTTACATGGTCAAGAGAGGGACATATAGTGCGTAGATTGGGGAGCTGTTCCTACGACTGCCGAGGCATGTAACTCTGGACATATACTGGATGACTTCTAAGTTATCTTTCAGGACCAAGCTTCAAAAATGATATGAGAGATTCATTTAAATGGGTTAATGGAAAGATGTAAGAGTACCATGGCCTCTGCTAGTGTAGTTCCCAAATTTAGTTACAATCTTTGTTGCTTGTCTTTAAGAGTAAGTCATCTGGTAGCAAGTGAATTGATTTTAGGACATGTTCATATCCTGCATATCAAATACAGTTATGTGGACAAGTAGCAACACATATTACTGTTTTATGTTATGTACTATCATATCCCTTTTAAGACCATCTTTCAGTCTCAGATAATATAAATCAATGTGATCTTGACTCTAATTTTAGATCTCTGAGAGATACAGATTTCCTTACACCATTCTTTAAGATTCCATCAAGAAACTGCCATGAAACACTTCCTTGGGGGTGAGAGGAAGGCCACCTCTAGACAGCGCCTGAGCCCAAGCACTGCAGTACCATTAAGGCCTCCCTACGCCGGACACAGCCCTTGTCTTTTCTTGAGCAGAGTAGCAGATTTGGTTGCACTTTCAGTCAAGAAGTAGTTTCCCGTTCAGCTGAAAAAGATCTTACGCATTCAGAGCCTCTCTTACCTACTCTTCTTGCCCTACCCTGTGGAGTTAACCAGTTAACTCCACCAAATACTTCAGGCACATCCATGACAAAAAAAAAAGTTTACTTACTAAGTTATGGTTAGCATTTCTGGCTATTCATATTTTTCAAGTATAGAATTCAATTCCTGAAGATAGTCTCCAACATAATTTCTGCAAACAGAAGTTTTTACTGAACTTTTTCTTTTGAAAGAAACTACCCAACTCCAGACTATCCTAAGAGCCTCCAAACCACTTAAAATTGTTAGGACAGTGCCTAGAAATTCCTCCTCTCCATGGCAGTTCGGTCTATGAAAGGAACCTTTTTTTTATTTTCAAAACTGGCTTGGTCATCTGACCCTCAAGCTCAGCATCTTACAGACTTATTCCAGGGCCAGGGAGATAGCTCAGTGGAATAAGTGCTTCCCTGGAAAGTGCAAGGGCCTGAGTTCAATCCCTGGTTCTGCAAAAAAAAAAAAAAAAAAAAAATTAATCCAGACTCATTCCAACCTTCCTTAGTGCAAATGAAGTTATTGCTGTTTTTAAAGTAGTAAGTTCAATGCCTTCTTTTTTCATTTCCTAAGCTTTTTAATCTAGAGATGATCTCATATTTAATGGTTTCATTTTGGAGGTAGAGGAAGCACTCCTCAGCCTTTTACATTCTGAGCAAATTAAGATTAAAATTTACTAGCATATATAGTAATTAAGATACATTCAAGGGCTGGCCAAATAGCTCAGCAGTTAAAGGTTTGGATCCTGGAACTCACCATGCTAGCCCCGCCCCCAGGGCATACTGAGACAGCAATTGAGACTGGGTGTGGTGGCGCATGCCTGTAATCCCAGTTTTTAGGAGGCTGTAAACAGGCGGATCACTATGAGTCCCATCTAGTAGTGAGACCCTCTACACTCTGTAGACCCTTCCCTAAAATACAAAGAAAAAAAAAGATTCATTCGAGTACAAGTTACAAAATATGCAACTTAAAGAAAATTTCTGGTCAAAATATTATCTCAAAACAATTAGTTCAGAGGGAACATAGTTTCAGGTTACTTAGTTTAATGGCTCAATGATGGTTTCATCAAGAAACCATAACCCATGCTTCTTTTCCATAACCCATGCTTCCCTCTTCTGCATGTTTATTAGCACCTATTACAGTTAGGTGTTCTAGGTACCCCTCCTCACACACACGTATGGAGAGGCACACACAGGGTGTGTTCTGTTTGGATCTTCTGCAAAAGCAAATCTTTCATTTTCATACATGCACAAGGCTTTGTCTTCTGTTCCACTGGTCATTTCTGAGCCAGTCACTAACAAAAGAAATGGAACCACCATGGTAAACTTACAACATGGATTGCTAGAGCCACTCAGTGCTTGAAAAAAAAATATTTAACTAAAAGAAGGAAGACTAGCTCCCTTTCAGGTAGACTTTCAAAAATGGCCATCACACATTGGTCTACTATGTTAAGAAAACACTTTCTCACACATAATTTAATAACTTGATCTCCACAACCATGACAAGTAACAAGAAGCAGATGTTCAAATAAGTTAAATGTTATACCTACAGTTAAAAAGCTAGTTATGATGGTGTTTGTATTAATTTCCAGCTTTTCTTGAATGCAAGGACAAGCTTTTTCTACTCTACCACATTGTCTAGATTTAATTCTTTGTATCCTGATGATCATTTTTGGGTAGCTGAAAAGTGAGTAGAGGGTAGAAAGGAAGAGGACCACCCCTCTCCCAACAACTACAAGGCATGCCTAATATTCTGTATACTCTGTATGTTGTTTTGTTATTTTTCCCTTTTCCTCTATCCCATACACAAAAGCCTTTCATTATTCTAGAGAAAAAGTATAGAAGGAATGCTTGACCCACAACAGAGTAGCCCGAATGTATCTCAGTTACTTTAGGTTAACATCATTGTTAGGGGACCATATGACCCATTTTGCCTAAGACAAGCTCAGCATGTAATTATTAAGATCCTCCTTTTGTTCTTAAAATGTCCATTTGAGTAATAAACTCTTCAGCCACCCTAATTATGGAGTCTTGGCAACCTGAATTTATGAGAAATACAACTAAATTTAGGAATCATTTATGCATCTGGCCACAGTCTTCTCTGAAACTTATGTTCACATTATTTCTCATTCTTCTCCTTAAATCAGGTTCAAACCAATCAATCCTCAGGCCTTACACATCACTTCAACAGGTCTCTTTTGAGAACTCTCTTCAGCGCTTGAAGTTCTGGATTTTATTTCCATTGCCCAGATATTCTTCTCATGGATCAGCCAGCATCACTCCCAAACCCATCTGCAGTTGCCCCTTCCTCTTATACCCTCTCCAGCTAGTACTTCGATTCTTGTAGTCATATGTTCAGTAAGAGTAGACATTTTATGTGTCTCCAATAGTTTTGTATACCAGTATTCTGCCTTCCTAAATAATGTGTAAGGTTTTTAAAAGTAAACACCCCATTTTCTATTCTGTACTGATGAAGCACTGACTGCAGTATCCATGGTAGTTTCTACAAATCTTGATCAAATGATCATCATTCTGGGCCCATATACTTTTCTGTCCAAAACAGTTTTATTTGCCTTTGCAGAACTGAATTTTCCATAATAGAATGGAAATTTTTATTATGCTGCTTTACTACTGCTTTTCTGTTACAGTAAAAGGAAATTTACCTTTACAAAAGTTTTGTTTTCCCTCTTGTTCATGTATGTTTCTCTCTTTTTTCTTCTCCTACTGGCAGTTGAGGACCTTCCCACTGAGCTATGGAGCCCCAGGTTTTCCATCTTTTTACACTATTTTACTTTGAGACAGGATCTCACTAAGTTGTTGATTTATATAGGCTGAGCTCTAATGTGAAGTCCTCCTGCCTCAGCACCCCAGAATGCTGGGGCTGCAGGTGTGCAACAACATGCCCAGGGCAGGTGTCTTAGTAAAAGCCTTTGAATTTTCTGTGAGGAAAATTCTTGCAGTTGGGACTATACTTCATTACCAATAGAAGATTCCAAGGTAAATTCTCCTAGAAGGTATTAAACATTAAATTCTTTTTCTGTCAAAAGTAGAAGGTTCAAAACTATGTAAGAGGGACAGAAAGTTCTTGATATTTAAACTGCTTTTCAAGACTAAGTTTTAAAAGTGTACAGCAAAATGCCTTTCATAGGGCCCTTTTGCTACTAACGTTCCTGTTCTCCTATTATGTGTAGTATTCACTTCTTAGCATAAAATGAGGATGTAATTACCAAGCCTTACCTGAGTGGCAATCAGCCATCCCGATCTTACTAGATATTTTTCTACATATATAGAAATGCAAATGCATTGAATTACATCTAGCTTTTGTTTCTTATCAGCTCCTTATTAATACACATCTTTGTTATATCTTTTTTTAAGTACTCACTGGATAAAGCTTGAAATATGCTACATTGTGCAACAATGCCCTGGGACATTTTTAGGGAGGCTCCTAGATTAGTCTAACTCACTGCAGTGTGATGGAATAGTGTTACATATCCAAGTGACCTTTCACATCCACAACATCCAGAACTCTTCTAAAAAGGGAACACTCAGGATTCTATACACACATATCTCCTGTGCTGTTCAATCCCATGTTAAAGAGGCTCAATGACCCTCAGTAAAAATTACTATGTAGGATTACGAAAAGGTCAAGATTGCATGAGGCTTTTTGAAATTCCATAAAATAAAATCTCCATGTATGTTAATATAAATATTTACAAAGGTCAAAACTACTCTGACATTTTGAAGTAAGTTTTTATTTCAGACAGCCAGGCAGTATTTTGTGCCATCATGCTACAAGCCTCATGGCTACTGTGAAATAATGACGGCATGTCATTCAAAAAGCAAATGAAAAGTGCAAAATTTTAATTTTGTTTAAATGCAAATAAAACTGTTTTGGAGAGAAAAGTATATGGGCCCAGAATGGAAAATTTTCCTTCTGCCCATCATCTTGAAAAAAATCATTTCACTGCTCTGAACCAAGAGGACCGAACCAAAGGCAGAGATCCTGGCACAGGGATCCAGGAGGGCAGGGAAAGCAGGACTCGCGAGGCTAAACAATAGGGAGTCGATATCCTGCCAGCAATGGATCGCCTCTTTGGCTATCACTTCAGCTAAAACTTGACTGGATCCAAAAATTGGCCAAACCTGGCATACTAATCTTATAACTCACAGCATCCTGTACAAAACAGTTGCAGCTTTCAAAGGCAGGTGCTAAGTACAGGCAGAAACACAAGTACCTTCTGTTGCCTCTCAAAATCCGTTATGCTAAACGCACCAAATATGTCAGAAGTTGTTCGATGTTTTATTCCTCATGTTTTCAAGCCTTCACTAATCAAGTTTGCTATCTGCTCTCCTACCAACTATGACTTAGGTAATTCATTTCCTAACTGGTATTACACAGTTCTTTTAAATGAAAGAATTCCTTTCCTCCCTTTATTTTTCAGAAGCAGAACTTCTTTCATTGTAAAGCAACCTCAACATTTTAATGCTCTTTTGACATAAGCATTTCCTTTCTTACATAAGCAGAGGATACTTTTGTATAACTACCACACCACTAAAGAAGCTAAATGGCAAGAGTGAGTTTTTCAGAAAATGTGTAGAAATTTTTTAATGAGATGAGACTGGTTTTAACAAATGCAAAGGAAGGAAAAGATGGACTCCTTACTTTTATAATTCAAAGTTTTCTATTTTGTATCACTATATGCTGCATTTTCTGATTGAAATTGCTGTCCTGTCTAATAATACAGTACTTGTGGTTTTCTGTAGTTGCTTTTTACATTGGAAATCAAATTTTCATACAGTGTGTGCTTGTTAATACCCTTTCTGTTAGGGGTCTGATTAAAATATCCTGACCATTAATTCCTTTTTATGTGCTTAAAGTATGACATATGCCTTTGTTATCTCAAAAGCTATCTGTGGACAAATTCCATGAAGCCTGAAGACTGTGATTTATACCCATGAACGCAGACATAGATTTCCCTCTAAGCAGTGAATTAGTGAAGAAGAAATTGTTCAGTGGCCTCTGATTCCTGACCCTTTTCCCCTCCATGACCTTTTCTCTATTCTTAATCATTCATTGAGCAACTGTGCATTCTTGTAAAACAGTAAAATCAATTCACATGCAATCAGGTACAGACACAAGAAATGCTTGTGCTCTCGATTTCAGGACTCACAGATATCCTAACAGTCACAAGACTGTAGTTCACTTAATATTTTGTTAATAGTGTGGCTTTGCTATAAAATCTGTTGCTGTTTGCTTTGGTACTTCAGGGTTTTAAATGTTGCAGCAAATGCCAGAAAACACATTTTTTCTGGTGTCAAAAACCATCAGCTGTACTTACAAAAGTTTCTGTGCAGCTTCTGAGATGTAGCTTATTGCTGTAAATATGTACAATTTATGTTAGCTTGTTTATTTCAAGAACACAAATAAAATTTTTATTAAAAATGCCTACATATAAAAAGCTTACTTTGTACTACATTTTAAAACATGCAAGATTTCAGGCATATCTTTTTATAATTCTTTAAAATGTTTAGAATTCTGAACCTATCATTTAAGAGCTTTTATTATAAAATTTACTACAAAACTAAATCCCTTTATTTTGGAAGAAATTCTTTGTAGGATTATCCAACAATTGGGGAAAAAAAAGATACCAGCACTTTTCCAGGAGCTTGTTTCCGTATCACTTTGATTTTATTTTTTCATATTCTTTACTACATATTACAAACCTTTGAACAAACTGAGTGTTTGTATATTAGAGAAAAAAATGAAGAAATGAAGTCTTGTATTAAAAAATTATGCCTAAAACTGACTTAATAGTGTCCATTTGTGAGGTGCATTATGTCAAATTTCTTTTAAAATCTTCACTGTAAATATGAATATTAGAGTTTACCTACTTGTCAGACTCATTTGAAGACCTCCAACTTCCAAACTCATTCCTCCCTTTCAGAAACAATGTGTTAACAATAAAATAATAAACAGATTGAAGGTGTGAAGTTCATTTATCCATTAATTTGTGGTTAGTAAAACAGCTTGCTAACAAAGTCTAAATTACAGCCTAGGGACAGCTTTAACCTCCAGCTAACAAAATAACTGGGAAGCACCATTTCACCAGCTCTGCACCAGCCTGCCCAGCTCCTGTTTGAGGCATTCAAAAATCACAACTATTTCCAGAACTGTGTTAAACAACAGGGAAGTAAAATGGCTATCCAACACTACTCAAATGAGAAAAGAAACCACTACATTTGTAGTATGTATAGGATCTGTTATATGAGGTTAAGTAAGTGTTTAGCATCTAACAGCTTTCAAAACAAAGAAAAACAAAATATTAATTTAGCAAGCAGTTAACAGTAATCAAGCAGGGGCAATGGGAAGAGGCTATGGTAATGATACCAAACAATCTGCTCAGCCTCAGGATATTGCGATTTAGATGGTGAGATGCTCAGTGATGATTACGAAGTGAGGAAAAAAAAAATGCTCAGAGAGAAGCGGATAAAGATTTGATCATCCCGTGGAGTGCCAGAAGGCTCCTCTGACATCTAGGCCCCTATGTGTGTACAGTATATTCATGCTGTCCCTAGTATCCACGTTGTTTCACTTGGAAGCTCACTGCATCATTTATTTTTTACTCTGAAAAAAAATTGAACATATGAATTACTCACATTCCGCAATGAAATCACTTGTATTTTTCTAAAGTATTTTAAAATAAATACTGTCTTATGTCATTTCTATAAATTATATACATTAAGAAATTTAACCATTACAATTATCACGGTTAATAAATGCAATTTCTTGGTATCATTCATGCTCAGTCTGGATTCCTATTGCTCTACCTACCTCTAAAATGTCTTTGGCAGCTGTTTCCTACTTTTTAAATGAGGGTCCATGTGCCGTCTCCTTGAGGTGAGTCAAGTCTCTCAATCCAGAGCATCTGCCCTTCCTCATCCCTCACAGCAGTGACTTGTGGGTATTGGATGCCCCTATCCACCTGCAGAAGTTGCATGAGCTCCTGTATGGGGACACCAGTGTGGCCAGCGTTCTCAGTGTGGATAACATTTGCCTCACACATATTTTGTGAAAATTATTAATCCATGAGTTCTGAGATTTTTCTTTACCCTATTTTAGGCTTTACAATACTGAAGCTCAGCAAAATAAAAATGATTTTCCAAGTACTTAGTGGAGTCTGATGCTCAACCTCAAAGTTGGCACTGAGCCTTTACCTTAAACATCATCGCCTTTCACAATACTAGGTTGCTAAAATATGTGTCTAAACCCAAGTTGTGTTTAACTTCAACATGGTCACTTTCAATGCATAATATCAAAGAAAAATTAAGTGTACTGAAACAGAAAAACAAGTTTATCAGAAAACACATTATTAAAAAAAGAAAAATCCAAAGATAGTATTAAAAATATACTGAGAAGTTTTTGAAATATAGAAATACTTGATCTTTGACACAAAGCATCCTAAAAGTCTTAAATTATAAAACTGTTCGAAGGACAAACTCCTTTGTATCGAAGTGTGCCAGCACATACTTTTTGAGCTGTAGGAGTCTCAAATGATTCCAGAATTTTCCCACCTTCATGAATTATCTCTACTGTTAAAAATAAACAAACCATAAGATACTTCCACATATGGCAAGCTCTTACCTGTGTTTACTGATAGCATGTAAACAAAATGTAAGTGGTTTACTGGTTTTGGGTTTTTTACAGAAGTTCAGTAATTTGTGAAAAGAAAATTCAAATACTTATCACATACCCAAAGAGAAGCTATTAGGAGCAGGAAACACTAATCTCAGCAAAATGTTAAACCTATCAGCATGTTTGTCATTGGCCTTTGTTCTCAAGTATAGTATTACGGAGAAAACTTAACCTATTTTCAAAGATACAAGATTCTTAAGAGAAACTGTAGCCTTAACAGAAGATAAATACATTTTAAATGGTAAACAAATATAACCTATTGCCTTTACTGTAAGAGTTTTTGTGACGGGCTGGTGAGATGGCTCAGTGGTCTAAAGCACCTACTTAGAACAAGCTTAGCAAAGCACATGGACAGTGGTTCAATCTCCCAGCACCACATGTCAGCCAGCCCCGCCCCCTGGCGGGATGAGCTGCCCCCCCACTAAATAAATAAATAAATAAATAAATAAATAAAAAATTTTAAAAAACAAAGAATTTGTGTGACACTGTCAGTACTGAATTGTGTTCAGGTGTGCGTGGTAAGGATGACAGGCCCTCACAGGGTCCATGGGGCTCAGCCCTGCTGTAACATCCTCCAAGTCTGCCCAGAGATTATTCTCCTAAAGGACTTCTTTATACTGGACACATTCTCTTTACGGTGTTTTGTTTTGTTTTTTTTTTTTTTTTTTTTAGGACACTTTTCCTTAAATACCTCTAGACAGAAAAAAAAAAATACTGCATAATCATACTTCTGCTTTGGACCATTATTCTAAGATTTAACGTCATCAAGATAGTTATAGGGAGAAAATAAGCATTTTATTGTCTTCCCATCTTCTCTAATGCCTTCTGAATCAACATATTCATACAACTTTGTAATTTTACTGTCCATGTTTTACTATTCACATTACATCAAAACCAAAAAATTAAAAATAAGAAAAGAATGATTTTCTTTTGCTTAATCTAAAACTAACTTGACATGGATTTATATTTTCCCAATCAAGATAGATTTAGTGTGACCCGAAACCACCAAAGGGGCTGGGGAGAAAACCTGCTTGCCACACACACACCCTGATACTGAAGGACTCTCCTTCAAGTGACAGGAGAGAAATGTAGTGAGGACTAAACCAATTCCAGACCATTTTTTCTGGAACAGAACCCAGAGGTGCCTGGAGGGCTGAGCTGAGTTAAGGAGACAGAGTACAGAGTTCATGAAGACAAAAGCACCTAGATTTCATGGAGAGCTCATAAAGGAGAGACTTTTTGCAAAACAAACCAGCCTAGAAAACTACAGAAGATTTCTCTTGAGCATCCAGCTAGGGAAAGAACCAACTGTAGGAATCAGAGGAAACAGCCTGCCACTCATGTGCCACAAAGAGCAGGACCTATTTCCATTCGAAAAATGGAAAAACTCTTAATTCACAAGTTGCTAGGTAGAGCAGTCAGGTCTTGCCTTGTTGATGAGAAATAATTAGCCCATTATTAAGCATTGCTTGGACCTGCCTAACAAAGCAGAACAGCAAGCCTGAAGCTTCAAGCAATCACTGATTCTAAGTAACTTAACCACTTTGCACACACATACACGCATACACATTGCCAGGCATACAAAGGAAAAAAGAAAACAGGAACTACGGTGAGTATAAACAAATCAAAGCTCACAATGATGATAAATTAAGATAATAGAAATTTATATGTTCTAATATGTTTAAAAATTAAGTAGAGACTTGGAAGATATTTATAAAACAACAGGAAAAAATATGAATTTTTAGGGACAGATTTCATCATTCATGATGAGGAAATATAGAAGGAATGATATCTGTTCTTAAAGACACAAGAATAAGCACTATCCAAAATGAAACACAGAGGAAAATAATATAAAAGAAAGTATACCAGTGATATATTGGATACTTCAAGCCACCTAAAATTGGAGTTGAGTCCCTAAAATAGGAGAGGGTATAAGAAACTGGGAAAAAAGGGAAGAAATAGTGACATTTTTTCTAAATTTGATGAAAATTATAAGCCTATAGATCCAAGAAACAAAACAAGCTGCAAAGAAACATTAATATACCAAAGCACAATAATAAAATTGCAGTAACAAAAAATTTTAAAGTAAACAAAATATATTGTTTAAAAAAGAAATAAGGGCCAACAATACAGCTCAGCAGACTAAGCGCTTGTTTAGGTAAGCACAGGGCTCAGGGTTCAATCCCGGGCACCGCTCCCGGGTGCACTGAGCTGGCAATGGAGTCTGGGCATGGTGGCACACATGCCTGTAATCCCCGCACTAGGGAGGCAGAAATCAGGAGGATCACTATGAGTCTGAGCTGCATAGTGAGACCCTGCACACAAGAAAAAAAAAAAAAAAAAAAAAAAAAAAAAAAAAAAAAAAAAAAAACCTCAAGAAAAAGGAATTAAAAATCACAGCAATTTTTTGTCCAGTGTACATTATAAAGCCCATTTCATATGGAAATGTAAAAGATTTAAAGAAGTCAAAATGGGCTGGTGAGATAGCTCAACCGTGTAAAGCACCTGCTTAGGCAAACTTAGGCAAGCACACAAGGACCATGGTTCAATCCCCAGCACCACATATCACGCTAGTTGTGCCCCCAGGGTGGCCTGAGCTGGCCACAACAATAAATAAATAAGCCAAAATAACTTCATAAAAGAAGAATAAAGTTGGAAGGTTAACACTGACAAAATGACTTACTATAAAGACATAATGATCAAGAGAGTACATTCTAATAAATGGCTAGAACCAAAGAATTTAGATGGATCCACACAAATACAAAAGTGATTTTTGACAAAGACATACACAGTACAAGAGAGACAGGACAGTCTTTTTAGCAAGTGATATTGAAACAAATTCTCACACTACAAAAGTGATCTTTTATACTTTATTCCATATTCAAATATTAACACAAAATGGAACAAAGAGCTAAATGTAAAGATTCAACTATAATATTTATGGAAGAAATTACAAGATACGATCTTTGTTCATTTAAGTTACACAATGATTTCTTAGATAAAATACCAAAACTATAATTCACAAAGGAATTAAGAACCAGACATGATCAAAATTTAAAACTTCAGTTGGGAGCTGCACACGTACCTTAGAGCACAGCATGTGCTTATTAGGATGCTCAAAGTCCAGGGTTCAATCCCTAGCACCACAAAATAAATAACAACAAACCACTTCAGCTCTTCAAAAGACAGAGTTGGGAGAAATAAATGAGTAACCACAGACTAAGAGATAATACTTGCAAAGATGTCTGACACAAGACCTGTTTCCAAAGCATGCCAATAGCTCTTAGGGTTCAATAAATATATATATATATTTATATTTATATACACACACACACACACACACACACACTACTGGGCCATAAAGAATAAACCTGAGGCATTTCTAAGTAAGTGGATGCAACCTGAAATCATATTCTTAAGTGAAAGAAATTGCACTCCGAAGTGTAAACACTGCATTGTCTCCCTGGCATAAGAAACTGAAAGAATAAAGAAGGAGCAAAATGTGCAACAGACATTGTAAAATCGGAAAAAGAAAAAAAATGTTCAAAAGCAAAGAACTAGAGTGGAGAAAAGGAAAAAGGAAGGAAGGGACAAGGGGAAAAATGCTTTTAAAAAAGGATAGAGGTTGAAGGGAAGAGAGGGGATTAGAAAAAAAAGAATCAAGATGTAGCACATACAGGTACAAATTCCCTATGATGAATATCACCATTAAGTATACCTAAAATGTACCAAAAAACTTAATTTTAAAAAATTCAACAAGAAAGCAATCACATTTTTAAAAAGCAAAAGGTATGAAAACGGTGGCAATCCAAATGCTGCTGAGAAAGTGAAGATAGCAGCTTTCGGTCACTGCTGCTAGAAATGCAAATAAAGTGACAGCAAGATGACAGAACAGAAAGCCCCACACTTTCCTCCCCCATCAGTTTGAACTGCAAAACACCGAGACAAGAGCGATACACAGAACAGTTCCCTTGTGTTTAATCTAGAAAGCATTAAGTGGTATCTAGACCACGGATGAACACAAACCAAGCTTCAGCTCCGTTAGAAAACCTGATTGCACTCACTTGCCATTCAGGATGTGACCAGAGGACATCCCTAACTTGCCTTCTCCAGGGAGGGGAAAGGGATAAAACACAAGTCCAGTGTCCTGACTTTCTGTAGGACTGCGTGACCGACAGATTTCTGATTCAGAGGAATAATGGGGCTTGGTGTAGTCTACATGCCTGGGCTTCTGAGAATGGAAGGCAGGAGGCCGCCTGCTGCTGTTCTGGAGGCCTGCAGCACAGAAGGGCAGACACAGTTCAGTGGCCTCTCTCTCTATGGAGAAGACAAAACTATGTACAATGTTTTGACTTTCTAGCACTACCCAAGAGACATTTCTCTCTTGCCTGAGAGCACTGAAGTTTCCAGAACACTGTAGAAGCCTGAGGGTTGCTGACAACAGAGGGGGTGGGTTGCAGCTGCTCCACAAACCTGCACTAATCAGACACCAGAGAGACAAGTGATTATTTCTTCCCGATACCAGAAACCAACAAACCATCTAACTGTGACGAACCCACAGAAAGAGAAGTATACTATAAAATGAAAGGTCCAACTCTCCAGCAAGAACCAGACAATTATAAATACCTGTGTATCCAACATCAGAGCATCAAAATACATACATTAAACATTGAGAGAACTGAAGGGACAGAAACATGATAATAACTAGATACTTCAATAAAAAACCATTTTCAGTGTCTAGTAATGGATAGAACATGCAGACAGATCAATAATGAAGATCTGAAGCAATCAAAGAAGACTGAAATCTCACCAAGTATCTGCAGAGTACAACAGAATTAAGCTAGAGATCAATGGTGCAGAAGACTAGATACCTGACAAGGACTGGATAGTACAGACATTTTTTCACAAACAATCTCTAAAAGAGATCAAAGGGGAAATTAGAAAATACCTTGAGACAAATAAAAGCACAATAACCAAAATTTATGATACTATGAAGGCAGTGCTTAAATAAGTCTTCTAGCCTTAAACACCTGATTATAATCATCAATCATTTTTATCTTTTTTATTTATGTATTTATTTGGTACAGAGTCTTGCTATGCAGCTCAGACTCATAGGGATCCTACTGTCTCAGCCTCCCCAGTGCTGAGAGTACAGATGTGCACAACCATACCTGGTTTCGGTGGCTGGCATGGCGCAGGGCTGGTATGGCATGTGGTACTAGGGATGGAACACAGGTCCTTGTGTTTGCCAGACAGGCACTGAGATCACCAAGCTATCTCCCCGGCCCTATAATCATTAATCTTAAACATTTCCCAAAAGCTCATGTGTTGGAAAACATGGTCCAGCAGTAGAAGCAGTGTTCAGATGGAGGGCTTCTAGGAAATGATCCTAAGAACTCTGACTCAACCAATTTATTCTATTATCAATGGGTTTATGATCTCCTGAGCTAGTAGGAGGCAACGAAAATGAAGAATAGAGACCTAAATGATGGAAGTATGTTATGGTTAGATCTAGAATGTCCCCCCAAAACTTTTATGCACTCAGAAGTGGACTTCTGAAAGATGATGGAGTCATGGGAGCACTTTACCCAACAGTGGATTCATCCACCACTGACGTCAACAGCTGAGGGTGACATCAGGCAGAGGGGCCTGGCTATAGGCAGGTCACCATAGGAATTACCTGGCAGGGCGCCTGGTCCTCGCGGGTTCCTTCTTTCTCTCTCTGCTTCCTGGTGAGCAGCACTCTCTTCCCAGGCCCTTCCACCTTGCTGTTTCTGCACTGGAGCTTACTGAGCATGGACTGAAATCACGAGTCCAGACAAATCTTGCTTCATACAAGGTCCCTGCTTCTCTGACCCTATTTCTGCTTCCTGGCTTCCAAAAAGTAAAGAGCTGCCCTCCACCATTTCCTTTTGTCGTATGTTTCTACCTCATCGATAAACCTGAAAATAATGAACCCGCAACCATAGACTGAAACCTCTACAACCACCAGCCGAAATAAATGTTTCTTCTAAATTGCTTTTTTCATGCATCTTCTCATACCTATAGAAATCTAATACACAACCCAAATGTACAACCCAACAGAAAAACAAAAGCAGAAAAACAAAAGCAGAAGAAAACTAAGCCGAATGTTAGTTAAAAAGAAATAACAGACTGGAGCATAAAGATTGAAATAAAAACAAAGAAAAAAAACCAAAAAAACCAATGAAACAGTTGATTTTTTAAAACATTAAAATCAGGAAACCTACTTATACACTGGAATATTGAAATAAAGTTAGAAATAAAACATGTCTACATCATAAATAGCCTTTTATATTACTAATCATCAGAGAAATGCAAATCAAAACCATGATATAATCACTTCACCCTGATGCAATAATTTTAATAAAACCAAGCAAGCAAAATAAAATTACAAATACTGATAAGGATGCAGAGAAAATGGCTTCTTTACATACTGCTGGTATGACAGCAAAATCTTGCAATGCCACATAAAACAGTATGCAGCGTCTTCAAATTTAACAAACTATGATTCAGCAATTTCACATCTGACAACTTACTCCATTTATTTATTTATTTATTTATTTATTCATTGTACCAGGGATTGAACTAAGGACCTTTTGCTTGGCAGGCAAGCATTTATTCTACTGAGCTAGCTCTCCAGCCCTATGATAATTTATTCTTAAAAAAACAAAAAAATCTCACAATGTCTGCCCTTTCTGTTCACTGCAGTATTATTCACAACTGCCAAAAAGTATAACACTTGAACATCAACTCGTAAGTGAATAGATGCAATGTAAATACAGAAGAGGGATATGATTTTTCCCTTTGAAAAATAAATGCTTGGGAATGTTATAGTAAGCGAAATAAGCTGGTCACTGAACAAGAAAATACTATGATTGCTCATACAAAATATCTAGAGTAGCCAAGTATTGAAGCATAAAGTAGAATGGTGATTTCCAAGAGCTGGGGGAACAGAAAACAGGACGGCGCTAGTTGCTATTCAATGGGCACAGACTTCAAGTCATGCAAGATGAAAAAGTTCTACAGATCAATTGTACAAGATGCATATAATTAACAAATATGTACTATCCTTTAAAAATTAAGCAAGTAGTTTTCCTGCTATGTTATAACAAATTCAAGAGGGGAAAGAGGGAGGAGCTTGTCCACTCTGAAAGCCAATGTGGCTATTTCATGTTATCACGCATAGCCTCACACATGATCTAGCAACCTATTCCTAGGTATTACCCTGGTATTTTAAAAACCCAAGACCACATACAAACATGCCTAGGAATGCTCATAATAAATGGAAGCAGCCAATGTGTGTCCTTAAGAGGACATACAATATGCATTATGCATTTGTCTAAACTGACAGAACCATGCAACGTAAAAGCACACTAATTTTTAAATCATTTAAGAAGCTTAGGTATTCCAAAAAGCAATACAGACTGTGGCAAAAATAAATAAACCCAACTGTATTACAAATAAACAATGAAGTAAACAAGGTGCTGACCTACATTAACTTCAGAAATTGGTAGCAGGTGTACAACTAAAGAGAAACCATGTGCATATAAATTCTTGCTAGTAAAGCTGTTCCCCAAAGGCCTAGATTAGTAACTCTAGTATTTCTACAGATGAATGAATTAAACAAATGGATAGTTTGGGCTAGAATTCATGTTTCTCAGTGTTGGGAGTGGGAATCTACACATAGCAAAGTGTAGGATGCTAGAAAAATCTACATGCTAATGCCCATTTGGCTTATAATAGATACATAAAGTTATATAAAGAAATATTTAAAGATAGAGATAGAGCTGTATACAGGTTAGTATATAGACACAGAATTCTTTGTTCTATCAGTTCTGTGAGGGCCTACAAGCTGCAATACCCCAGTAGCAATAAGCACAACACACCTAGCTTGGTTTCTAATATGCTTCAATTAAAAAAAAAGAAAAGGTTCTGTGGGAAAACGGCTGATTGAGCCTGGGTAAGAAATATATAAGAGGAGCTTAGAATATCTTAAAGATATTAAAATGGTTCCTTTAAAAAGATTTTTCAAATGCTCCCAAAAGAAAACCCACTCACACTGATGGAGATGCACTCACAGGGACACGTGGGCAACAAAACTGCTCCAAAAGGCCGAAGCTGGAATTTCAGTGGTGAAGCAAAAATGGATTCTAACTTGAACAGAAAATAAGCACCTATGAATCTATGTTGATATGGGTGATGAAACTGAGAAAAAGAGCCAATCTGTACAGCAGAATTCCAAGTGATTCATGCAGATATTCCACCCTCAGAGAAGCACAACAGTCCTTTCCTTTAGGTATGGGCTGAAAAGGGCAATTTCCTTCCAATAAGTATGGTGTGGAAAAGAGGAAAGAAAGACTACCTTCACAGTGAAGAAATTCAGTGAACACCACCTCAGCCAGGTGATCAAGACCAGCATCAGATCATCAACCACCTTAACAGTGTTCCCTCTTGGCATGTGGCGGAAATGTCACTTTGTTTCTGCAACCTTCTTCTGCAAATCCCACAGCCCCTCATCTATGAAAAAACAAAATCAGAAAAATCCCAATTGTTTTACAAAATATCCTGCCCATTTTTCTCAAAATTGTCAAGGTCATCAAAGATAAAGTCTAGGAAACTGGGACAACAAAAGAACCCAAGGAAATGTGATAACTAAATGTAATACTGTTATCTAGGATGGCATCCTGGAACAGGAATCAAAATTAGGTAAAAATTCAAGAATTCTGAATAAACTGTGGAATTCAGCTAATAATATTAATATTAGTTCAATACCAAAACTATACCAATGTGAGGCATTTACAAATGGGAAAATCTCAGCATGAAGAATCTTTTACCACTAGCCACCTGCTTACCATGGAAGACAATCTTTCCTGAGATGGTGGTGGGTGGGAGCGGCTTCCAGATGATTAAAAGGAGCAAAGGAGCAGCACACAACCCAGATCTGTCACACCATAGGCATGGTCTACAGCAGACTTGGTGACATGAGAAGCTAATACTGCTGCTGCGCTGACATGCAGCTTGGGAGGTAATGTGAGCCAAGACAGCGGCTATTAACACCAATCAAGCTTTGCTCACGCTGCTGCCCACTTCCCACATGTGGCCCAGCTCCTAATAGGCCATGTATGTGGTGCAGGGCTTTGCTGCTGTACACTGTACCTTTCTCTACCTTTCTGTAAATGTACAGCTCTTCTAAAAAGACTAAGGTCCTTTTGGAAGAAAAAATTAAAAATAAAAATAGAGTGGAAAAAATATCCACAACATGTATGTGATGATGGTCTTATAATCAGCAAAAAGAAGTCTCTGACTCAAGCAACAAACAATCCTATTTAAAACTGGACAACAGATCTCAACAAACACTGAATGTATAGATGGCAAACAAGCATGTTGAAAGATACTCTACATTATTAGTAACTAAAGAAAGGATCAGTAAAAGCATGGGGAAATTGCACTGCACACAGATTAGAACACCCGAAATCATAAAGACTAACCATACCAGGTCACAGTGCTCTGGAGAACTCTCACACTACTGTCGTGGGAACAAAATGGTAAAACCACTCTGGAAAGCACAAACACTGTCCCATCATACAAGGCAACCACTTCATTCTATTCAAAGGAAAGCCCCCCATAAGATGCATACAACATGTTCACAGTGTTCTCTGTGTTGTAAAAGCCCAAAACGTGAAACAACCAAAGTGTCTATCGGCAGGTCAACTCTTTCACAGTTTTATACTGTGAAAGAACACTACAATGGAGTAACTGTTAAAATACAAGTAAAAAGGAATGAACTACTGATATATGCAACATGGACAAAACCTCAAAACGCTGCTGAAATAAGACTTTTTTTTCAGAGTACAACTATGCTCAGTGGTAGATCACATGTTTAGTATCTACAGGCCCTTGGTTGAAACTCCAACACCAAAGAAAGGGCAGGGGGGAAGAAAAATACAAGCAGTATGGGGGTCCAGGGAGATAGCTCAGTAGAATACGCACTTGCCTGGCAAGCGCAAGGGCCTGAGTTCAATCCCTCAGGTTCTGCCAAAAAAAAAAAAAAAAAAGAAAGAAAGAAAGAAACAAACAAACAAACAAAAATACATGCAGTATGATCCCATTTACACTAGACTCTTGAAAATGCAACCAGCCTGCAGTGATAGGAAGCAGATCAATGGTTACCTAGAGGAAGGATGGAAGGCTCTCAGGAGTTACTAGAGTTCACTATCTCAGTTGCAGTGATGCTTGCGTGGGTGTGTCAAAACTTAGCAAAGTACCCTTTAAATGTAGTACATAGTTTGCTGATTAGATTTCAATCGAACTACTGAACATGGCAATGAAATATCATGTCACCGCAGGGTACTATCGGGAGCAAGAGACTTTCCTTGTAAAAGAAATTCTCGGGTCAGGGACATAGCTCAGCAGCATAAGTGTCTGCCAGGCAAGCACACGGTCTCGAGTTTGATCCCTAGTACTGCAAAGAAATTTTGTCTGGAAGACTGCAATTCAGACCAAATCTCAAGATCAGTGCCACTCAGAAGTACTGGTCTGTGAACTGACTTTGGTCCATAATGACACAAGGAACTTGCAAAGAGTATAAATCAACAACCACATCAAGCACACTGCTTACTTCTGCTAATAGTTTCCATAAACAAATTTTCTTGATGAAGAAAGCAATACACTATACTGATGAACATTCTAACCAAAGCTTTTCTAATCACTGACCTATAACAAACAATTCACAGATTGGTCTCAGTGTACAGACTCATTTCAAGTAGCACTGCTTAGATTACACTCAGACATTAAAACTCTCTCAGCCTAACTTCACCTATCTGAAAAGAATAGTATAACTGCTCTGGACATAACTAGGAGTTGTGTGATGCTTTCAGGAAACATGAAGCTTGCAAACATGAAACACTAATTATGTATTAATTAATTATAATTAACTGCTATTATGGAAGGTGTCATTTAAAAACACATAAAAATAAAACAACTCTTTTTATTTGTTCAGAATACTCGTTTTTAAAATTAGCTGGGAATAAAAATGGCTTATCTTCCAATGAAGATAAACATCTGAAAGTGTTTAACATCCTAAAGTGTTAAATTCAATGTTAAAAATGTATAACCAAAAACCTTTAACCAGACCTGTAGAGTATTACCTGACATTTAAAACAATGTATTAATGTATTCCTTTTATTACAGAAGCCTCCTAATCAGATATAGAAATACAGAAGTAATAATGTTGCTTTAACCTTTTCTGTGTCCTAGATTTTAGTTTCTACAATTCATACTCAGAATTATTCAGATATTTTTAAGTTTTCTTGTTCATGTCTCAAAAAGACCTTTTCTCTTAAGAAATGTGATATATTTTCTTTGAATGAAAAATATATGGTATCTCCTGAGTTATACATGTAACATATATACTCTTACAAACTTAAATTTCATAAATTTATTATATACCCATAATACATGTCCTTGTTACTCACATATTTCATTACATTTGTATATTTATATTACCTCAGAAACTACTTTTAGCTTTAATAAAACTATTAACAAAGATTTCCCAAGTATTGGTAAAGGAGACCAAACAGTTATTATGAAAATATAAACTACCATAGCTGTTTTACTTTCATTTTATGCATTTCCTTTCAACCAAGTAATTTCCTGTTCTTAAGAGACATGAATAGATTTTTATCTTTCTAATCTCAACACTGCTTCTTTCTCAGCTTGGTGTAGCAGTCAGTGTGCTGCAGGGTTTCAGAACACATGTTCACTCCGCCACATCAATTGTAGCAGGAAAATCTGATAATGTTGGTATTCATCATTTCCAGTTATTTCAACTGCAGGACCACCTTAAAAAAAAAGTCAGAGAAGGGTTATCAGGTCATACCAGAAAGATTCCCATGTACCCTAAATGAAATGCTTTGACATCTCAGAAGGAGGATATGGAGAGCTAATAACAAGCAAGTACAATGCACAGTAATGATGGCACTTGTCTGTGGGGCTCCGTGGCTTACGTCACTCAGGACTTACTCTCCCTCTCACATACTTATCCCAATCCAAAAGCAAGGCAGGCCTGAGCTACTAGCCTGCTTGCTGAGCACGTAGACCAACTGTCCTAGTTACTTTTCTCATTGCTGAGACAACGTGTGTCACCCAAAGTTAAAAGAGGAAAGGTTTATTTTGCCTTATAGTTTGAAGAGGTTTCAGTCCACAGATGGCTGGCTCCAAGGCAGGGTGGTGTGGCAGCAAGCCAGCAATGAGAAGAGGACTCTATTTCTGTCCCTTATATCTTACGGAGGCCACATAGGGTGGGAGGCGCTAACACTCTAAATCTCATTATCCCACTATGAATCAATCCCAACATCATTTCTTGATCCCAGCAGAACCATGCCAAGCCAGCTGACTTAGTAATCACACACTCCAGATCCAGCCAACTCTGAAAATGCCCACCTAAGAGTGCATGAGCTTTGGAGGACGTCTAGACACAAACCATAAGGCCAGTTATCAAGAAATTGAAATGTCTGAGCAACTGCAGCATATAAGCAGCAGCTAGTGTTGTCAGTGTATTAAAAGACAGGATAAAAAAGATTGATCATGACAACAGAAGTGAGTAAGAATCACCAAGACCTAATGGCCAGGATGCATGACCTGAGAAAACGCTAAGCAATAACGAGGGAATGTACGCACACATACTTCCTCCTCACAGCAATAGTTTCTAATGTTTAAAGATTATTTTTGTCACTTATGAAACACCAGGAGTCATTACTGTTATTTCGTTATTGCTTTGTAAAACCAAAGTTTTTAAGATAGTCATTGTTTCTGTCGTCTAAACCCAGTATTACTACAAGTAATATTTTATCTTCTGAACTTAAAGGATTACAAAAGCAACTTTCTGTCATATATCTAGCTAATTAAGGTTTTTTTAGATCAGCAACTAACTTTAGTAATCATAAAAACTCATCTAGTAATACAATGGTCCCAAAGTAAAATTTTATTTTTATTATTAGTGAGCACTGAAGCAAAGCCAATCCAGCATTTAGAATAGCACTATTGTTCTTTCAAAAATAACTACTTGATAAGTTATTTCCAACAGTAATTGAACAAGTTGTAATTCATTCATTCAATCTTATCTTAGAGATCAGATTTTTCTATACTGATAAAATATCAGAGAAAAATTAAAAAAAAGCCTGTATATTTTTCTTTTACTGTTCTAAGGGTAACAATAAAAAACCATTTAAACAATATGATAAAGTTAAGAGCAATACCTTATTAGCTGCTTCCAAGGAATTTATGAGATTCTGCAACTCTTCCTTATTCATCTCAACTGAATATGGCTTCACCTCACCATTTTCTTTTACATCTAGATGAAGACTTACAAGTGGCATTTGTAAAGTAGCAATCTTGTCACTAGAAAGTGCAAGCTGTATAAAATTAGGAAAATCGTCATTAATAAATAGTTCAACGTACTATATTAAAAATGCATCACAATGGCTGGGGAGGAGGCTCAGTGGAATAAGTGCTTCCCTGGCAAGCACAAGGGCCTGAGTTCAGTCCCCAGTTCAGGAAAGAAAAA
>NW_004524811.1:1851284-1862161 GCF_000260255.1 Octodon degus
AAAGAAAGAAAGAAAAAGCAAATAGGAAAAAAGGTCAACTAGCCAGCAATTTTGTGGTAGAAGCAAATATCTAGATCTGTATTTGTCTAGTAAAGAAGACATTCTTTTGTAACTATTTTAGTAAAACAAACTCTGGGAAATACACATTAGATCTACTACAACAAGAAATACAGAAATCTTAAAGAAGATTGAAGATGTCATTTTATTTATCATGATAAATGGACACTAGAAATATTAATAAATTCTCAGAAATTGATATTTAATTCATTGTCAATTATCAAATTATTGTTATCAAAAAATCACCTCCAATTAGAACCTCAAAACAAAAACTCTCAACATATCTACCCAATTTCTTAAATTTCTGTCCCAGGGTGTGCATATCTTAAAGAACCTGGAAAAATTGAATACAGCATTCACAGTACTAATACTCTTTTAAATAACCACTGTACCATCAATGGATATGGTAAAAGGAAACTCAATTTTCCCCAAATATGAGCCAGAAAACTCTATAATCTTTGTATTGAGTACAATACTTCATAAAAGTCTCATGCAATGGTAAAGAACACCTTCCCTAAGACCCAAAATCCTCAGTGGGTCTCTCCTTTGGTACTGGAGAATCAAATCCTCATTCATCGCCATTCTCTCATCCAAAGCAGTATTCATAATGCCTGAGATTTTCTATTACCTTCCAGTTGTCTGTTTTATGGATAACTCTCACTAGCTACAATTAGTAGTTTCTCAGCCTATGCTTGAATAGCACCAATGAAGGAGGCACTACCTGAAGGGGTAAAATCGTGCTAGACAGTCATAGTTGTTAAGTCCTTCCCAAGGTTGAATTCAGACCCATGATATGCCTTAATCTTTGTCCTAGTTTCAGTGTCCCTGAGCATACATTTACTCCCACATCCATATATGACTTTTAATCATCTTCTGTCATATTTTACATTGGATTTCTCTTTTCCACATAAATGTTCTCATGTTTCAATTTCTTCTAACTGAATTTTAAATTCCTCACCACTCTTTTGGGAGCCAGAACTAAGACTGTTAAGCTTACAGAAAAGACTGAATAGCTAAGAACTGGAATTTATAGAACTAGAATTAACATCAACCTATACTTTGGGACATTCTCTCACCCAAATCAGTATTCATAATGTCTGAGATTTTCTATCACCTTCTAGTTGTCTGTTAAATATTTCTCATATACATTATATTAGCAGCTCTATCTTATCATCTATAGTTATGAAATAGAAAATGCTTTTTAAATGAAAATTCTCTACTTAGGTTATCACTGGATTATTTATCTTCACTTAGCCAATCTGTGCAATGTTATAAAATAATTTTAAAATTTGATTACATCATATATTTAGTTAAGTCTTGGGTGTTGCATTCTTTCAAACTTGATAGCAATAATATAAAAATGTTACAACCAGAACCACAGAGACCACCTTCTTGGCTGGGCAAATTCGTTCATCTGTAACTAGGGGGTCACTTAATCCAGTTATCAACTCATCTGATCATGTTATTTTCCAAACATGTCTCCACTTAATCCACAAAGATAATAGGAAGCACTTCAGCCAGGTCATGCTAAAATTTTAAAAACAGCATACTTGATTCTTCTCATCTACTGGCTTAAGAACCTTTTAAGGAACAGAAAATTGGTTTGAAATTTTCTTTATCAACTCTACTGATCGTGATTCTCTTTAAAATATTTTTAAAACTGCTACTCTAATATCACATTATAGATTCTCCTCCCAAAATCATACTGGCTGATCCTGAGAAAGCAAAAGTCTAAAAAGCTCTAAACAAAAACATGAATTGAGGACCAGCAAGATGGCTCACTGGACTAAAGCACCTGCTTAGTCAAGCTTAGGCAAATGCAGGGACCACGGTTTGATCCCCGGCACCACATGCTGCGCCAGCCCCGCCTTCAGGGTGGGCTGATACCACCAGAGTCTGAGCATAATTCCAGTACTGGTGAGGCTGAAAACTGGAGGATCATTATGAGTCCAAGCTGTGTAGCAAGACCCCGTACCAAATACATAAAAGATACACACACACACACATATATACAAATTGCATAGACAACTAGTTAAATTTTTCAATGCAATGTTATTAATATGTGGTTTGGGTGCATGAACTTCTTTTAAATCAAGGTAATGCAAAAATATAATTAAAATGATCTTTGCTATCTCTTTGGAATAATATATTCTCAAAATAACACAAATTTCTGGCATTTATTATAAAAAGTATGCCTCTATTTCCAAAAACTTAAAAAATAAAAAAAATGTACTCACAGATAAACAGATTCTCACCTTTAGCTGCCAGTCAAAATCTTGTAGCTGTGCAGAGGAAATATTAACTATTTCTCCTAACAGAACTTGCTTGATTTCATCTTTTCTACTTTTCAAGCATTTCATGATATGTTCTTGATGAGATGAACTCAACTGATTCAACTGTTGAAGCGTCTGAGAAAATAAAAATAAATAATTGCAAAATAAATGAAAAGGCCATTTTGCTCAACATGTATAGTTCCACTCTTTTCATATAAATTTTTAAATGATAATAAAGAATATCTTAATAACTGTGAAAAGTATAAAATGAGAATGAGTAACCACCACAGTTTTTTTTTTTTTGGACCGAAGATTGAACTCAGACTCTTGCACTTGCCAGGGAAGCGCTTATTGTACTGAGCCATCTCCCCAGCTTCATACCAGTTTTTAGCAAGTTCCCACAAAAGAAAAAGTAAAATGAAACAACTGACTGGTGAAGCAGCCCAGAAGTGATACAGTTTTTAAGGTTCATCAATATATCAAGTAAAAGCCCTTTCTTAAACCAAGAATTATTACAAGAAATAGGCAAGGGGGCAACAAGGCCTCTCAACAAACAAGAGGAACAATCACCAATCTGTGTATACCTATTAGCACAGCTTCATAACATTATAAATCAGCAAAATTTGGCAGTTCCAAAGGAAAAAATAAATCCATCCTTAATTAGGGATATTAACTGAATAGCTCACAGAAAAATTTAAAAACACTTTCTGTTTAACTTTCTTGACTTAGAAAAGACTACACCAAACAACTGCAGAGTACATAAGAAGTTTAAATGTACATGAAAGATTCCGAAGAATATACAAGGAGCTGAACCACATAGCAAACCATGAAGGATTAAAATATTATTATTTGTATTTTTGACTAGACTACTATGCAAGTGGATAAAGACATGATAAAAGATAAAACATTTCAAATATTTGAAAATAAGCAACCAATACTAAAGATATAAAATCAATGTCATATAAACTCTTCAGAAAACAACAACAAACTTTCCAAATTTATTCCATGAACCCAGAATAAACTACGATATCTTGACAAGCTTGTTATAGGAAAGAAAAACCAGAGGCCAGTATCATTCAAATACAGGTGCAAAAATCCTAAACGAATATTGGTGTACAAAATCAGGAGATAAGACAACATGACCAACTGGGATTTAGTCTGCCAGTGCAAGCTAGCTTAACATTCAAAAATAACTGCATTAACAAGACAAAGGGGAAAAAATTTTGAATTTTTTTTATCAAATTCAATACTTATGATGTAAGCTATCAGCAAAGGTATAAATGTAACTTCTTTAATCTGATAATATTTATGAAATCATACAGCTAAGACAATAAACAGTGAAATAGCAAAAAATTTTTCCCTTCAACTTAGGAGTGAGATACATGTCTACTATCACTCCTTTCTCTTTCTCCAACACTGCCCTACAGGTATGAACCAAAGGAATAAGATAGGAAAAAGAAGAAAATGTATTAACATGGGAAAAGATTACTACAAATCCTTTCACTCAAAAATCTACAAATCATTAGATCCAATAAATAAATTGAAGTTGTTGAACACATGGTAAATATACAAAACTCAACTGTATTTCTATACATTAGCAACTGTATTTCTGTGTATTAGCAATAAACAACTGGAAGCAAAATTAAAGACCATCAAAAATACCACTGACTCAGAAATAAATCTACTCAGACACTGTGACTGAACTTTAGACTACAAAACATTAGAGAAAGCAAAGCTAATCTAAATAAACGAGGACTCTCCATTTCCTCAGACTAGAGGGATAAAACTCTTTTAAGGTATCAATTCTCAAGTGCAATCCCAATATAAATACCAATGGGCTTTGTTGTTGTTAAAACTGTGAAGTCAATTTTAAAATGTGTATATGATAGAGAGGACTGAGAACAGTGAAGGCAATCTTAATAAACATGAAGATGAAGATCTTGCATTACTAGATACCAAAACTGAATTTAGTAAAGCAAAGCTCTACAGTAATCAAAAGTGCAGAAATGGAAAATACGAGCAGACAAACTAGTGGGTTACAGTCAACATTTCCACAAACACAACCAGCTGATTTAGAACAAAGGACGCACAATAGGCTTGCGGGGCAAAGTCAGTCATCTCAATGAATGCTGCTGAGGCACTGGACACACATGCGGACAAATGTGAACTTGCCCCTACATTGTGCACAGACATTAATTCAAACTGGGCCAGGAGTATAAATGGGGAACTAAAACAATCATATTTTTACAAGAAAACATACCAGGATATTTTCATGTCTTTGGCACAAATATTCCTTAAGTAGGGCATTGATAGCACTACCATCCAAAGAAATATTGAGAAACATACACACAAATCTTTTTTTTTTTTTTTTTTTTTTTTTTGTGGAACCGGGGACACACAAACCTTAAACACTTACAGTAAAATGTTATCTGTTTCATCGTGGTAATGGCAATTTAGGTATTCATTTAGAAGTTTTCTGTATGCTTTAACTAAACACAACTAAAAAGTAAAAACCAAAAACAAGACAAAACCCTACAAATTTCAGACTCACTACTTACAACAATGTGATTTGTGCTGTTATATAACATACACAGTATTTGCTGGTCACGACACTTGGATTATACAATACTCTAAAACTCACCTTAGAAAATCAGGGCATTATTTATTATAGAGCATAGAAATGTAGCGTAAAGTTACCTCTTCATCTGATGAATTTTTACCAACCACGGCTTTGAAAAACTTGGTAACATCTTCAAGAACATGCACCCATTCTGCTGAATCCCAAACACTGTCATAATCCTGGTACAGAGGATAAGCTCGACCACAAATGCCATCAATTATTTTATGAAGAAGCTGGAGAGAAAAAAGAAGAAAGTGTACTTATAAACAAAATGTATCTTACTTATAGTGAACAAATGTTGCTGAGAAGTTCCTGTCATGTACAAAAGCAGCTAAGACAGAAATGTAACTAGCTTTGAGTCAGTGACATAGCTTAGCAGATTAAGCACTTGCTTAGACAAGCTCAGAGACCCTGGTCAGGGTTTGATCCCCAGCACCACACGCCGCACACCCAGGTGCACTGAGTTGGCCACCGAATCCAGGCATGGACCTTGTACCAAATACATTAAAAAAAGAAAAGAAGAAAGAAGAAAGAAGAAAGAAGAAGCAGAAGAAAGAAAGAAAGAAAAGAAAGGCAACTCTAAAGTTTATTCTTAATTAAAAATTGGAGTTCCAGCAAAATCCCAGACCTTCAATTACTATACCTACTTTCAGAAACTAAAATAATTTTAAAGATATACTTCTATTTTATTTAACATTCTTGAAAATAAGATGGTGATAGGATAGATATACTGCTACTTTCTCTAAATTCAATGAATAGAAAGATTTGTTCTAATAGTGTTTGTGGACAGGACATCATGTTTGCATCTTGTACTATGAATAAGCACTAAGAAGACAACAATATTCAATGTATTAATTATTGAAACTGTCCTATAATTGGTTTTGAAAATGTCTCATTGCTTTTTGTTTCTCAATAAAACTATTTTTTAAAAAATAAGATAGTGATATGGCTTGTGCCTAAGTCTCCTCAAAGCCTCATGTGATCCTAGGTGGGGCTTTCAGAGGTGGCTGGATCTAGTGTGTGATGCTAGAATTACTGCTGCATGATTACTACATTAGTCCACTGACTGGTTTGGCACAGTTGTCGACGTATATAATGAGGAAGCCTTCCCTGGGACTGAGTGCTACCCATTCTAACGGCAAGGAGCCTGGATATACACGGGACAGAGACGGGGCTGCTGTGGTGGCTAGGTGCTGGCCACGAACTGTTACTCCTCTGTGATGCCCCTCTGCCATGCCACCGTGCCTTGGAACCAGCTGAATACAGACTGAAACCTCTACACACTGTGAGCCTAATAACCTCTTCCTCCTTAACTTCAAGGTTGGGTACTTTGTCTCAGCAATGAGAAAAGGCAGAGAGTACAGAAATTTCACCTCAGAAAACTCAGACATCATATTTCTATCAATGACCAAACAAAAGATGTAACTTTTAACCAGCCTTTTACTCTAGCTTTATGAACTTCATTTTGCTTTGCCTCTGTTTACACAGAATTCATGTTTATTCCATTTTTTCTACTTAAGGAAAACTTTCAGTACTATTCATTTCTTCTGCCATATAACATTCTCTCTATCCTACCTTGCTATCAGCAATGGAACCCTAGTGCAGGAACAGCTGAGCACAGGGAGGAAGTCTAGATGTGGGCACAAAACCAGCTAGTTTGAATACTAGTTACACTATTTTCTAGTCTGATTCAAATATTCTGTATTTCAAGTGTAAAATAAGAATATTATTTATCTGCATATTTCTGTATGAATGATATAAGAATGCATGCAAACTATCTGCCACATTCTTGGCTTGTACAAAGTAATTAAACATTGTTAGCCTTTGTTGACATTCTTACAATCTCTATTATTCCTAATTCTAACCTTCAACATATTAATGGAGTGCCAAAGATGCCAGAACAATTCAAGGTAAACATTAAATGATTATCTTTCTTAATAGATATTTGTACCCTGTATGAGGAATATTTGAGGGCTGGCCAGATAGCTCAGCAAATTAAAGCAGCTGCTTAGGAAGAAGCACGGACTGGGTTCGACCCCCTGCCTGCTGCTGTGCCAGCCCCACCACCCCCCAAGTGCACTGAGACAGTGATTGAGACTGGGCATGGTGGTGGTGTGTGCCTGTAATCCCAGTGCCTGGGAGGCTGAAAACAGGTGAATCACTGAGTCCAATCTGTGTGGTGAGACCCTTGTAGACCCTGTACTAAATACAAAAAAAAAAAAAAGAAAAAGAGGAATATTTGAAAACTAGCAACTTGCTATTAACATTTTAAGTGACAAGTCTTTCAACTCTTTCTCTCAGTAACCTATTCCACTCCATTTTTACAGGGAAGCAATAATTCCCTGTAGGACCACAAACACTGAAACAGAGGTAAGCTGTGGGGTGACTCCTACTTCCACACAATGGCTGATATACAATAAAAGAATGTTTATGTACCATAAATCAACCAACATAATCAATTTAAAACTGAATCTTGTCGCTAGATATTCCATCTTATCCCTCACTGCCTCTAGGATAAAGCAAAACTCAGAACTCAAACTGAAAAATAAGTGTTTCTTTTTGGATTGTTTTTTAATTCATGAATATGTAATTAATAGCTCACTGCACTTATTTAAAAAGGTAACAGTGGGGTTCTTTTGTTTCGTTCCTTTGTGATAATGGGGTTTGAACCCAGAGCCCCACACAGGAGCCTCAACGCAGCACTCTACTTCCTTAGCCCTTACATTATGTGATGTAAATACAAAAAAAAAAAAATTATAATAGCTACTACCATTCATTGACTCCTAACTAGGTACCAAGCACTATCACTATTAACCTGAAGTAAATATTGTGACCATTCCCCTTTCACAATCGGAGAAATTAAGAACAAGTAAGTTAAGTCCCTAAAATAATGCCATTTCAGTCTACCAGGAAAGGACAAACAGTAAGAAATAAATGCAATTTAGGATCATAGTTGCTATAACAAAGGTTTATAGCCATTCCAAGGAGCACAGAGAGAAAGCAAGAAAAAAAAAAAAAAAAAAAAAAAGGCTGTCCTAAGAGCAGGAGCTGGGCAGGCAAACAGAAGAGAGGGCATGTGTCAGGGACATTTCCAGTCAAAAACAACTGCATATACCCAGGATGACAGCATAATAATCACACTGATTTGGGGATGGCTGGCAGTCTAATGGGCTGGGACGAATGCCCATTTGGCTAGGGGTCATCAGGGTCCTTGGATGCAATTCAAAGGAGCCTCCAGTTTACGCCTCACTCAGTGTCCACTGGGAAGCAACCTAGTCACGTGCTTACATTATCCTTTCATAAAGTTGCCAACAGGTTGAATGGGAAAGAGGGAGAGGGAGACAGAGCAAAGCCCCTGTCTGCAGGTTACAGGGCAGAGATTATGGGCTAAATTATTGAGAACGCTCAAAATAAAGAAGTAAACTACGTGAGAAAGAAGGGCCAGGATGAAATCCAGAATCTCAGTAGACTGAGTATGTGAACCTGGTAGTGCCATCAAGCGAAAAGGAGGCTGTAGAAGTTACACAGCAAGATAAAGGCGCCCAACCCAAGTCCACAAATTATTCCAGAAGCCGGGCAGAGCCTGACACTGGGTGAGCCCTCTAGGTAGGACCAGCGGCTTGTCAGTCATCAACATCTGCAGAACCAAAGATGAGGGCGTAAAGGAAGGAGGCAAGGGAGGATGGAAGCCAGAGGGCTCCGGACCTCTGGGCCCAGGGCGGTCAACTTCTGGCAAGTTACTCAAAGCCTGTGACAGCTGGGTATTCTCAAGTCAGAGAGAAATGTAAGATGCATTTTCTTGTCCTTGGCAGGAGGGACGTGAACTCCCTCCCGTCCTCCTTACGGAGTGGAATAGGAAACGGAAGTCAAACTGGGGCTCCTCAGAGACACCCCCTCATGACTCCAGGCTTTCCGCTGCCTGCAGCGAGGACTCGAACACGGTTAGACGGGACTGCTTTCCCCGGTCCGCTCCGCCGGGGCACACGTGCTGCCCAGGGCCCGTCCCGGCCGAAGCCCCTCAGCCCTCACCGTTCTCCCCTCCGGCGCCGCCCGGGTCCGCAGCACCTCACCCAGAGCCCGAGCTCGCGGGAGGGGTACGCAGCGAAACGCGCTGTAGAGGCGCAAGCCGCCCTCCAGGGCACCAGCCGAGCCTTCCAGGGCTCGCGGCCGCGGCCTTGCCCCGCCGCCCGCCGCGCCGACGTTCCCGGGCTCCAGCCCAGCTCACCTGCGCGCCACGCTCGAGAGGCAGCTTCTGCAGCCGCCACAGAGCTGTACCCTCTTCCGGCTCCATCCCTGTGCGCCGCCCGGGCCAGGACCACGTGACAAGGCCTGGGCGTGAGGGGCGCTCACCACGTGACTCGGGTTGGGCGGGGCCGGCGAGCAGCCGCGGAGTTTTCTGCGCCTGCGCGGACACACCCCCTTCCTGGACTTGTGAGGGCTGTTTCCAGCTGGGTGAGGGTTTCCCTTGCTTATCCGAGAGCTGTAGAACTGGAGGCGGATTTATAAATCTCTCCACGCAGTTTGCACTTTGTTCAGAGCTCTGTTGAGCTTTGTCCTCAAACTTTAGAAAACAATCTAATAAAGGGTAGCCACTGTCCCAAAGTTCTGATACGTGTCACAGTGGTTCATACAGACCATCATGTGTATTTTCTTGGGACTCCCACTTGCAGTCAACAAACATGATGCCAGCGGTCACTAGGCAGCGTGTACAGAAACCCCAGTTAAATGTCAAATTTCAGACAAACAATAATATCTTAAATGTGTCGTAAATATTGCATGGCATACACTTAAAAGAAGTATCTCTTGTTCATCTGAAATTCAAATGTAACTAGGTATGCTGTATGTTATCTGGCATCCTAAAAAAAGAAAAAATCACTAATCCAAAAGCTAGGTACCACATTCTTCCTCTTGAGGCTGAGCAACATCCTCAAGTATCCTTTCTGTTATTTGATTATTACAGCTGTTACCTTAAGTGCTAGAAATGCAGTACCGATAAAACAACCTTATCATGAAGAAGCACACAAGAACTAATAGAAACAAGAATTGCATCTAATTTATGAAGTTCATAAAAGGAGCGTGTCTCCAGGCTTCCAGCACAGACTCCTGAGACTCCAGCTTGGATCTTTCAGCTTTCTGTCACAGGTTCTTTGGTGGTTGATAGGAACTTGCATGTACACTGCACTGGGCTTCAGACCTTGGGACTGAATCCTTCAGTCTTAGGTGTGCAGACGCCCTCTGCACGCTTCCTCCTCCAACTCTGCAATCTTGAGCCAATCTTGTCGTTTCTTATACATTTGTACATCTTGTGTTATATCTGTCCCTTGTATTATATCTGCTCCTCAAGTAAAAACTCTGACTAATACAGGGTGCTAAATGATGAATTGTACCACAAGGAAAAAAGAAAAATAATTCGTTTTATAGGTTAGAAAGAAGTACTATTTGTAGCATCCTTCCAGGTTTAAGTCAAATTCCTTTACTGTGTTCCTTAAATGTTAGATAAAAGCATTTTTTAAAAAAACTTCTTAACTGAACAATCTCTCAGTAGATATACATACAGATATACATATATAAATATATCACTTTCCAGATTTTAATACTGCTAATGGTGTGCAACTCTCATTGCTCTGGCTGAAATGTAATTAAGACACTGGGAATAGGGGGTCCCCAGTGAATAAGAGTTTGGAAAACCACCTAACCAAAGTCTGTTGATAAGCCTACAGAGTTTTAAGAAAAAATTAAATTTCATACAGTGTACTAGAGTCGAAATATTTACCAAGAATCCAATTCATTTATTTTTTCCAACTAAACCTCATGTGGCAGATAGTAGCCCTATTTTAAAGATAAGGTTACAGGCTAGATGAAGTAATATGTACTTTGGGGCCAGGGAGATGGCTCAGTGGAATAAGCACTTGCCTGACAAGCAAAGG
>NW_004524811.1:1862261-1872640 GCF_000260255.1 Octodon degus
CTCTGCCTGCGGTCACATGGCTAGTCATTGTTAAGTCATTTGTCGAAGTACAGGATACTAAACTCAATCTGTGCAGCTGACTGTCCCTGCTGAGGAAAGGAAAGCATGTTGGCATAAGATGATGCCTCTCAGGCCATGAAACAAGTTGCTTAATAAGACAAAATGACACACCAGTCAGGGCATAAGGATTGACACATAAATAGAGCCTGACTTCTCCTTCAACCAGCTCTAGATACCAAGGAGTTGTTTTTTGCTTTGGAATGTGCGTGTAACAAAATTTTATTTCTAAATTCATAAATTGAGAGAGCAAAAAGCTTAACATTTGCCTTTTGATTATTAAAAGCATGTCTCTATTTGCCTAAGCTAAAAGACTACATATATATGTATACATATATGTATTTGTATATATCTGCACAAATTATTATCTACATAGTAATGTATATCCACATAGTAAATTGTTATCTACATAGTAATGGGGAAGCAAATTCACCTCTCTGTGTCTCTGAAATTACTTAAATGAGTTACTGATAGAGTTATTGTAAATTCATATACATAAATTTCCTGAAATGCAGTCTGGGTTAGCACAGGGAAAATGTTACTAGATTGTCTTCCATGTGGCTTGCTTTCTTCTCCTGTTATCTGGCCAAGAATGTAGACATCCAGAAAGCACATGGCTTCTTATTTACCCTCCTAGGTAAACTATTAGACAGTCTCTTCTTTGAGAATGTGATCTGCCTCTGAAATCCTTCTGGTGTGCTGTGGTCTCTATAGATAACACAGATCACTGATCATTGTTGTGAAATAAGGAAAAAGACCTAAGCTAACCTCAGTGTGGAAGTCAGACGTGCTGCTTAGGGAAGTATCGATTTGATGTTTCTCTCTGAGGATTTTCCATTGTGTGAGTGTGCGTGTGTGTGTGTGTGTGTGTGTGTGTGTGTGTGTTGTTGTTGTTGTTGTTGCTGATATTTTGCTTTGTTTGTGGTTTTTGCTACTGTGAGGCAGAAAGGGGAGTTACCTCTCCAAGGAATGCCTTGGGATATACATTCACTCACTGGTTTGCATTTGTAAATGGTGAGACTATAGAAGACAGATAAATTTTGGAAAACATATAGGGCTGGTGGGAGAGAAAGCAGTGAACTCAGTTGGAAGTATATTCCACAATAAGTCTCACCTAGACACTGAAGTTGAGAAGACTGTGTGTGTCTTAGTCTATAGAATTCCAGAGCAGTACAAAGCAGGCCCAAATGGTTAAGATTCAAATTATATGTTGTAACTAAGATCTGTGGAACTTTATGGCGGATTGAATGCTTGTGGGAGAGAAAGAGATGTGGAAGTAAAGTGCAGACTGGAAAATAGTAAACATCTGTGTTCCTAGCCACCGTGGGGTTTTAAGCCCTCAGATGGAGACAGAGCTATGAACTATAGCTTCTCTGTTGGTGAAAGCCTCTTAGAGTAATGGGGTAATGGTTGGGCACACGGGCTCAAGAATTAGACAGACCTGGGTTCTATTATATCTCTGCCACTTGCTAGCTATATGACTTTAGGAAAGTTGAGTAAACTGTAAAGTTTGTCTATTAAAGACAGGGATACAATTGGGAACTTCAAATAAAACAATGTATCTAAGAGTTTAAAACAGGACTCAACAGGTGAATTTGCCAATAGTGAAGGTTAACTGTTATTTTTAGCAGTTCATATTGCTTCATGTGCAAGGGGTACCAACTGCCGCTGGAGCCCTGGGAACAAAGAAGCATGCACTCACTTATAAACACTATAAGCCATAGTTTTAAATAGATGTGAGCATCCAACGGGGGAATCTGATGAAGGCTCTCCATAAGGAAAGCCAAAGGAAGACAGGAATTTTACTCACCCTAAGAACAACCATAAGTAAGTGACTCGACCAGTAGAGAGATGGAGGAAGGTCCTTCAATCATATGGGCATAAGCTGAGTACCTTGATAATTTGAGAATCATAAAGATACTGTTAGTTGTCCCCAGCATCTATGTTCTCTATTATGATTTGATTTGTGACCCCTTTCCCCACCAAAAAAAATGCATAGTTGAAAATTTAGTCTCCAGCACCTTAGAATATGACCTTATTTGAGGATAGGGTCTCTACAGAGGGAAGCAAGTTAAAATGAAGTCATTTGTGTTCTGATTAAATAAGGCTATGTCCTTACACAAAGAGAGTTGAGAGAGATGCACATACATGATTATATGAAAATACTTGGGAGGAGACACTATCAATCAGAAAAGGAGAGCGGCCTGGAGCACGTGTGCTCTCACAACCTTCACCTTACTGGAGACAAACTCCGCTGACATGTAGACGTTTGACAGCTAGCCTCCAGAGCAGGCTGAGACTGCATCTCTGGTCCATAGGCTCCTTAGCTTCTGGAACTTTGTTATGACATCTCTATCAAACTAATATGGTCTCTTTTCTCCAGAGAAGTAAACAATTTAATTGACACACATTTTCCAGAAGGAAAACTATTGGCTCAATTTCCAAGCTTCTCTTGAACTTAAGAGGAGCCTTATGTAGCACTTTCAGGAATCTTTTATTTAATGCAGAAACAAAGTAAACCATTTGCATTCTTTATTTTTTATTTCTGCCCCTGCTCTGCTTTGTGGACCTCAGAAAAACAGGATCTCATGGACCACGTCAAGTTGGGCAGTGTTCTGGGGCCAAGGTACATGCCGTTGCTGAGCTTGTGCCTGCCCCATTTTAGCCTGGGACCTACGTGGACGTCCATGGGACATACAACATACTTCATTTTCATTTAGGCTTCTTTTATTATGGGCTTCGGGTTCACATCACTAAGCCGTTCCTAATTAATAAAGACATTATAGTTAATGTGGCTTAATTTGCATCCACAAAATGATAGGCTTATGGTCTAGATAATACTTCGCATCTTAGTGACAATAATTACCAATTTTATAAAATGTGAGTTCAAATTTGAAACATCCCCACATTCCATAGTTGATAACATGGATTAGTACAGGTTTTCTGGAAGGTTATAACTGCATGTATCTTCAAAATATATATATATTTCCTGACCCAGAAATTCCAGGCCTACAAATACGTAGGAAAGAAAGAATTTGACTCTAAGACTATTCAGTTATGTATTGTTTATCATCCTCAATAACTAATAAAAAAAATCTGTTTAAAATTTTGGCAGTTTAAGCACCTGCCTGGCAAGAGCAAGGACCCAGGTCTGATCGCTGGTACCACATGTCATGCTGGCCCCGGAACCCAGGCAAGCAGTGCTGGCCACCAAAACCAGGCTTGGTGGTGGAAGCCCATGATCCCAACACTAAGAAAGCTGAGACAGGAGGGTCACTACGAGTGCAACCTACAGAGCGAGACCCTGTACCAAACAAACAAATAAGTAAAGATTATTTTTAAAATTATGAAAAATAGAAAAGATTGTGTAGAAAGATATTTCATATGTTGTGAACTTCCTCACAGTCAATACTGAGCAACTGAGGCTTTAAATCTCTTTATACCACTGGCGCATGGTGTGTATTTTATGAGTGTTTATAGTGCACAAATTCTAGGAAAAGGATATACACAAATTTTTAACAATTGCTATCTTTCACTTTGGGATTTATAGATATTCTTAGTCCTCTTAGTGTTTCTAGTATTTTTGTTCAACATGTTATCTAAAATAGGCTAAATTGGGCTGGGGAGATGGCTCAGTAGAATAAGCACAAGGACCTGAGTTCAAACCCTGGTTCTGCCCAAAAAAAGAAAAGAAAAGAAAAGACAAGAAAAGAAAAGAAAAGAAAAGAAAAGAAAAGAAAAGAAAAGAAAATAGGTTAAATCTTTTATGGCAACTATGATAAATTATAACTATAATGATTCACTTTAATTTTTTCTTTCAAACTAGCCATGTGTTACCTAAATTCACCCCTTTCCCCAGCATCTTGTTAAATGCAATAAAAAATAATGAATGAGGGCCAGGCAGATGGCTCAGTGGAATAAGCACTTCCCTGGCAAGCACAAGGACCTGAGTTCAATCCCTGGTTCCGCAAAAAAATAAAATAGAATAAAATAATAATAATAATAATAATAATAATAATAATGCATGACACTCCTAAGAGTCTGTTTTCCAACCCACTACCTAGATATTGAGCCCTTTTGTACTGGCATCAGCTCTTCCACATTGCCACAGGAACTGCATAACAGGAATCCCCAGCTTTAAAGCCTGCTGACAATTGTTATACTAAACACAGCTTTTAGGTTACATTATGGGACCTCTGAATGTTTGTGCCAACTTTTGTGTTAGTCAAATCTAATTAATAACTTTAATAAAACAACACAAAAATTTAGTAGTTTAGCAAAATATTCATTTATTTTAGTTCTGTTCCATAAGACCTCAGGGTTCTGTCCACACAGGGAAAGAGAAAGGCCAGTTCAAAATCCTAGGAATTTTATTGTTTTCTAAATCTGACATAAATCTATTTTATATTTTTAATTTATTTATTTATTATTTTACTGAGAAACAAATAGTAATGAAACAGTATCAATACTGTTTAGTAGGACAGTTTCAATAATTAATACATGGCACATTGTTATCTTCATAGTGGTTATACAAAGTACAAGATGCAGATATGATATCCTTTTTTAAAATTTTATTTTATTGAGAAAAAAATAGCAATGAGACAGTTTCAAAACTGATTAATAAGACAGTTTCAATAATTAATACATTGTACATTGTTATCATCTTAGTGGTTATCCATAGTACAAAATGCAGACAGGATATCCTGTCCAAACACTTTTAGTAAAAATATTTCTTCTCATTGAATTAAGTGAAACTAGCTGTATATCTATCCTAACTATTCTGTATATACAGATAAAAAAAGGTCCTTCCTTTGTATCCTTTCTCTTGTTTAGTCCTGTCAGAGATGGGTACTCCATTGGCATTTAAATACTATACTGGGTGAATTCAGCAAAACAATCAAACAAAATCCTGCAGTCCACAATAGTAGTAGGTTATCCATAGAAGTTGTTGACTTGAGCCTTTCACAGCTCAGAATATTAATATGCCTTTACTTTATATACCTCATTTTTATGCTTTTTCTGCTAGATGGTTAAGACCAAGATAAAGCAAGACCTATATAACAAGAAATGTAACTTTTCTATTTGATAAGGTCAATCAAGTACCCTCAGGATTTATCCTGTAACCCTGTACTGCAGTTTGCAGGTCCTTTTTCAGTGTCAGCCATGTGGATGAGTCATGGCCATTGCTTGACCAATTTGTTCTCTGTGAAAACCTGAGAAAATGTTTTCTCTCCATGTGACTCTCCTTAGGCACATTCTAAGGAGTGACCTAACAATCACATTTCTCTGTGGCTCCATAATCTCCTTGATCAGAATATTTGGGACACAACTGAGTTGCATGATGTTACAGTGTACATTCTCCTATGCCCTGAGTCTTTACTGACTTTGAAAGGCTATGGTCAAAATGTTGGCTATCATTGCAGCCCTTCTATTTCTCTAATTTTTGGTCTGCAAACTTAGGTTGTTAACCCTCAAGAAGAGAAGCTTATTATTACCCTACAACATATGCCGTTGGGTTTAACCTCATTATCTGTCTGAATATCAAACATCTTACATGTAACATGGAACAGGTAATTTCCATCAAGTATTGATATGCTAAACTTAAAGTCCCTACAGGATATGGAGAAAAAAATTTTAAAAATGAAAAATATTTAAAGAATATGAATAAACAATTGCATATACTTACACAGAAATTTAGAAATCTAACCATATACAGCATAGTAGCAGGACAGTCCTGTGACTTTTTTTTTCTTGTATTGTATTTTCATTTATTATCCTATTTAAAAAAATTACTTGACAGACAGTATGGTAATAATTGGTTTGCAATGACACACAGTATGTATTTAGGAGACCAGAATGACAGGCATTCCAAGCGTGACCCTTCTATTACACATTGCTGTCTTCTGTGTAGTTGCTTAGTTCACAGGTATCAGCATATATAGTTAGTCAGGGTGAGAATCCTACCAATTAACTACTAGTTTCAAAAACATGCTGATGTTTCTCAGGATCATTGCCTTACCCATCTTGTGCATATAAATGTATGGTTATGCCCCCATCATGTTTCCCAACTTTTCTCCTTGCCCTCTCTTCATTGTCCAATCCTCAAGTTCTCCGTTTCCTTTTAATTGTGTTATACCTTTCTCTTTGTATTTCTTCTTTTGAGTTCCTAAACTAGGGATACTGTATAATATTCATACATGTGGGTGTGGTTTATTTCACTTACAAATATATCTTCAATGGTATCCACTTAAATACAAATGTGTCAAGTTTATCATTCTTTATAGCTGAGTAATACTCCATTGTATAAAAATACAACACTTTTTCAACCATTAATCATGTGACTGTCATCTTGGTTGTTTTCAAGATTTGGCTATCACAAACTGTTCTGCTATGAACATAAGTACACATATATCACTATGACATGATGTTTACAGTTCCTCCTGGAAAATTTCTAGTAGGGGGATAGCTGATTTAAATGGGATTTCCAGTCCTAAGTTTTAAGGAGTCTGCACACTGATTTCCATAATAGTTGCACCATCTATATTCACAGCAGCAGTGGAGAAGAGTTCCTTTTTCCCCACGGCCTCCTCAACATTTGTTATTTGTTGATTTCTTTATGATAGCCATGCTTTCTGGGGTGAGATGGTATTTCAGTGTTGTTTTAATTTGCCTTTCATGGATGACTAGTGATGTGGAGCATTTTTTCATATATTTATTCGCTTCTTTAATTTTCTCCTCTGAGAAGTGTGTGTTTATCTCGGATGCCCATGTCTGGATTGGGTCTTTAAATTTTGGGGCCCTAATGTATTTTAGTTCTTTATGAATTGTAGAAAGCAGACCTTTGTCTGAGTGCTTATTAGTTAAGACATTTTTCCCAATTTGTGGGTTGTCTTTTCACTTTGTTCGTAATTTCTTTTGACATGCGAAAACTTCTCAGTAAGAGCAGATCCCAGTTGTTAAGTCTTTCAACTGTTACCCGTGCGATTTGATTTCTGTCCATGAACTCTTTTCCTCCCTCTGAGTATTCAAGAGTTCCTCCTACTTTTTCTTCCAGGAGATTTAGTGTTTCTGTTTTAATGTTTAGATCTTTAATCCACTTTGACTTAGCTTAGTGCATGATGATAGACCTGGGTCAAATTTTGTTTTTTGGCATGTAGAGAGCCAGTTTTTCCAGCACCATTTGTGAAAGAGACTATCTTTCTTTCAGTGAGTATGTTTGACCATTTTGTCAAAGATCAGGTGGCTGAGTGTGTTCATAGAGGCTTCTGCATCTTCTAATCTATTTCATTGATCCTTAGGTCTATTTTGTTGCCAATACCATGCTGATTTTATTGCAGTAGATTTGTAGTATAATTTCAAGTCAGGAATTGTAATGCCTCCTGCCTTGTCTTTGTTGGCCAGGATTGCCTTTGCTATTCTAGGTCTTTTCTGGTTCCACATAAATTTTAGGAACAATTTCTCTAGGTCTGAGAGGCATGTTGTTTGTAGTTTGACAGGGATTGCATTAAATCTGTACAACAGTTTTGGAATATGGCCAGCTTCATGATGTTGGTTCTTCCTATCTAGGACCATGCAATATCTTTCCATTTTCTGAAATGCCTTATGATCTCTTTTTTTCAGAGTACTGTAATTTCCATGAAAAGATCTTTGACTTGTTTAGTTAGATGAATTCCAAGATATTTCATTTTCCATGGCACTTTTGTAAAAGGTATTGTTTCTCTAGTTTGCTTCTCAGTGTGTTTGTTATCTGTGTAAAGGAATGCTATTAACTTTGGGTATTCACTTTGTATCCTGCTATGCAATTGAATTTGTGTATGAATTCTAATAGCTTCTTGGTGGAGTTTTTTAGGTCTTCAATTAAAGTATCCTGTTACCTGCAAATAATGATAATTTATCTTCTTCTGTACCTATTCTTATTTCTTCTATTTCTCTCTCTTGTCTAATGACTCTAGCTAATGATTCCAGAACTATATTGAATAGGAGGGGTGAAAGAGGACATCCTTGTCTTGTACCAGATCTAAGAGTAAAAGATCTCAGTTTTTCCCCATGTAGGATTATGCTAGCCATTGGGTTTTCATAAATGGCTTTTACCAGATTGAAGTAGAGGCCATCTATTCCAATTTTCTGTAGGACTTTGAACATGAATGAGTGTTGGACTTTGTCAAAAGCCTTTTCTGCATCAATTGAGATGATCTTGTGGTTTTTAGATTTCGCTCTATTAATATAGTGTATTACATTTATAGATTTTTGAATATTGAAGCATCTTTGCATCCCTGGGATGAATCCTACCTGGTCATGGTGTATGATCTTCTTGATGATTTCCTGTATCCTATTTGCTAGGATTTTATTGACGATTTTTGCATCTATGTTCACGAAGGAGATTGGCCTGTAGTTCTCTTTTTCAGTTGTGTTTTTCCCTGGTTTTGGTATCAGTATAATACTTGTCTCCAGGAATAACTTTGGGAGCACTGTTTCCTTTGCAATTTCATTGAAGAGTTTGAGTAGTATATGGATTATATCTTCTGTAAATTTCTTGTAGAATTCAGCTGTGAATCTATCAGGACCTGGACTTTTCTTTGTCAGCAAACTTTTCATTACATTTTGCATTTCAATGACTGTTTTTGGATTATTGTGAGTTGTCATATCTTCTTAATTCAATTTTGGTAATGTTACCTTTCTAGAAATCTGTCCATTTCATCTGTGTCTTCTATTCTGTGAGTGTAAAGATTCTCAAAGTAGCTATTGATAGTTTTCTGAATTTCCACTAGATCTGTGGTGATTATACCCTTTTCATTCCCTGTTTCTTGAATTTGAATTTTTTCTTTCCTCTTTTTGATGAGGTTAAGTAGGGGCTTATCGATTTTATTTAATCTTTCAGAGAACCAACTTTTTGATACGTCACTTCTTTGAACTGTTTTCTCTATCTCAATTGAATTAATTTCTGCTCCAATCTTTATGATTTCTTTCCATCTTTTCACTCTGGGTTTGGTTTGCTCTTCCTTTTCTAGATATTAGAGGTGCAACATTAGGGTGTTTATTTGTTCCCATTCTGTTTTCTTAATGTTCAAAGCTATGAATTTCCCTCTAAGAACTGCTTTCATTGCATCCCATAAATTCCAATAAATTGTTCTTCAATTTTCATTGAATTGTAGATATTGTTGAATTTCTTGTTTAATTTCATCTGTGACCCATTGATTGCTCAGTAGGGTGTTGTTTAATTCCCATGTATTTAGGATTTTTTCTGGTTTCTTTTGTCATTTCCAGTTTCAAGGGATAATATTCAAGGGATAATATTCAAGGGATAATTTTGTTTTCTTGCATATAGTTAAGCACGACATATGGATTAGTATGTGGTCTATTTTAGAAAATGACCCATGTACAGCCAAAAAAATGTGTATTCATCTGTGATTGTGTAAAGCACACTGTATATGTCCACCAAGTCCATTTCTTCCAAGCTCTGATTCAGTTCTGCTATTTCTTTGCTAATTTTTTGTCTGGTTCACCTGTATTTTTTGGATAAGTGTGTGTTAAGGTCTCCTGTCAGGATTGTGGCATTGGATATTACATTTGTCGTGTCCGTTAAGATTTGTCTTATATAGTTGGGTGCTCCCAAGTTTGGTGCACAGATATTTATGAGTGTTACCTCTCCCTCTTGAATTTTTCCCCTAACCAATATGTAATGGCCTTCTTTATTTTGTTTGATCATTCTTGGTTTTAAGTTGAGACTGTCTGAGAATAGCATTGCGAGCCCTGCTTTTTGCTGATATGCTGATGCATGTAGTATTGTTTTCCATCCTTTGACCTTCAGCCTATGAATTTCTTTATGAGTTAAATGTGTTTCTTGTATATAGCACATTGTTGGATTTTGTTTCCTAATCCACTTTTCTAGTCTATTTCTCTTAATTGGTGAATTGAGTCCATTTACATTGAAGGTTATAATTGAGATGTGTTGACTTATGATTGACATGTTATTTACCTGCTGTTGTTTATTCTTTTTGTCCTATGTTTAATTGTTCACTGTATTTAGTGGGTTCCTTCTGCTCTCATTCGTGGAGTTCTGATCATTTTTGTCCTTTCCTAGAATGTCTTTCAGTAGTCTCTTTAGGGTTGGCTTTGTCATTGTGAAATTCTTTAGTTGTTCTTTGTCATGGAAGTATTTCACTTCTCCATCAAACTTGAAAGAGTTTTGCAAGGTATAGTGGTCTGCACTGCAATTTGTTTTCATATAGTACTTGAAGTACATTGCTCTATGCTATTCTTTTTTTTCCATAATTTTATTGAGAAACAAATAGCAATGAGAGTTTCAAACCAAATTGGTAGGA
>NW_004524811.1:1874070-1883842 GCF_000260255.1 Octodon degus
TTTTTTTATCATTTATATGGATGCCTTCTTCTCATTGATGCCTATTAGTCTCACGTTGTTCATCTTTGCATTGTCTTGCAGGTGATGAATTATTTTTTCATGCATTCTAGTTGTTTTTAAGAGATTGTTTCTTACCTTCTCACTAGCTGTACCAGCGTCTTCATGATCTGACACTGTGTGCTCACTTTCACTCAAACGGTTTTGCAGAGTTGTGATTGAGACGTTAAGTTCCTCTATATCTCCTTGACTGTGCTTCATGCAATCTATTCCTTTCTTGTATTGCTCATTCAAGGAATCCATCATTTTTCTAATCTTCTCTATTTTTTATCAATGGCTTCTTTAGGAGCAGTTATTAATTCTTTTACTGCACAGTTTTTCTCAGATTGGGTTTCCTCCTTATGTTTCTGCATTTGATTCTTTACTTCAGATGCTATTAATTCAGAGATTTCTTTTTCTCTTTCAGAAATTAAATCTGATCTGAGTTCCTGTACACCTTTTTGCTGTTGTTTTTTTACTTCCAATGCTATTAATTCATACATCACAACTGAGCTAGTGTCCTCTGCACTTGTTCTGGGTGGGCTCGAGCCCTGAGATTGCATTTTTCTCCTTCTTTTTGTCATTTCATATAGCACTGACCTCTGATCTTTGGTGTAGAGGTTTGGTGCGTTTATAACCTTAGCACCTACTGAAATTTGGGTGCAGATCTATTAAGTTTGAGTTAATTCAGTTATGCCTGGCCTGAGGCTAGCTGTTATGTTCAGCTCCTTCCTGCTGCAGCCCTTGGAAGAGAACCTCTTGTGCCCCTCTGGCACAACAGTGAACCTGTGGTGCCCCTCTGTTGTGCCCCTGGGCCAGAGGGCACAGGAGAGTGCAGAAGCTCTCCCACACCCTAGCCAGGGTTGGGCTCGGGCTGGATCTGGGGGTCCCGAGAGCATCCAGAAGTTCTCACTCACTGCCCGGGTTTGGGTGCAGGGGCTTTGGAGGGATGGATGTGTACCGAGGGCATGGCAGAGGGTCTCACTCAGGTGGCCTGCCTGGGTTTTGGTCCAGAGAGGTCCTGTACGCACAGGGAAGCTGGAAGCTCTCCCACAAACTCGCCAGGTCTAGGCTGGGCTGGAAATGGGTGTCCCGAGGGCATCGCAGAAGTTCTCACTCACTTGGTGGGCTTGAGGGTGAGCTGCCATAAATTTATAGAAATTATAAGGGAATGATATCTAGCAAAGAATCATAGAAATTGATTTTTTTCCATTCTTAAGAGAAAGGGATACAAAGGATGATTTCTTATTTCTTTACCCAGAAATAACCGAGAAATGAGAAAGGACAATTTTGTCACTGTAATTTGCAAAATAAAAAAGGAATACTTGAGTTTTATTTCTTTACTTTTCATTTTATCATATATTGATAAAGCATCCTTTAGACCTATGATTTGGTTGACTGAAGTAACTCATAAATCAAGATGGTGCACTCTGAGAAGGAACAGTTCTTATCTTGTGGTGGTCAGGATTAACAATCTGTCTCTAAAAACTGGGTTTAATTTTTCCCCCCCAGTGAAATGATGGAATTGCATTTAAGGATCTACAAAGTTAAGAAACAGACATTTGCAGTTATTCTGTGTTAGTATAACTCATAGGTTTACTTAACATGTAGTTGGCCAAGTTTACTTCCTGCAAAGTTGGGAGCCTCAGAAGCTGGAAAATTGCTCAAATGCATGAAAGTGGTACTAGGCCTCAGTGCCTAAAGCAGTCACACTACCTAGGCCTGAGATAAGCATCCTGACTGGTCAATGTCAGCTATTAGTCACTAGGCAACCTTCTGTCACATGTTACTGGTTTTGTAAAGGTATAAATAAACAGCCAGGGTGGGGGGTCATCTTGCCAACCAGGCAGAAGGGCTAACACCTAACCTAACTCTTGTCTTTTTTTTTCCCCAATTTTTTTTTCCTTTATGTATTTGGTACAGGGTCTCACTATGCAGCTCAGACTCATAGTGATCCTCCTGTTTTCAGCCTCCTCAGCACTGGGATTACAGGCATGCAGCACCATGCCTAGACATGGTTGCCAACTCAACACTCCCCAGCAGTGGGGCCAGCACAGCATGCGGTACTGGGGATCAAACCCTGGTCCCTGCGCTTGCCAAAGCAGGTGCTTAGTCCCCAGAGCTATTTCACCAACCCTCCTTATCTGTCTTTTCCTCATTCATGCCACTGTTTCTCCCTGGGTACAATGGATTACACTGACAGATCAACAGATCTCTACACTGCAACATACACTGCTAGCATTATCTCTGGCATTAAAATGAAATGGAGTTGATCAGATCATTGACCTCTCAGGTTTCCACAAATTCAAATCTCAATTAATAGTCTATCGAGGCATGTTCAAGATGTCAGTTAGATTCCAGTTTTACATCTACTGCCAGCAAACTATCACGCATGACAGATTCCCATGAAAAAAGAGAATTACTGTAAATAGTTTATCTTTTATCAGAAATCCTCTGTTGTTTTTTTAGTAATCCTCACCTAAAAATCAATTTTAGCCAAAAAGATAAAAACTCTAATTGAAGTCATGATTATGGTAGTGAGTCCTGTACATTAGCAAGTTTTGTTTCTTTTTCTAACTGGGACAATAACTAAATTGTATTTCCAAAATTCATTTATAGCTGGATGCTGCCATAGGAAATTTAACAAGACCCTAATTCAGAATTAAAAAGAAAACAAACCTGTGGCTGTAGCTCAGTGCACAGGCCCTGGGTCCAGTCTTTAGCAGCCGCACCCCAGTCTGTAGCTTTCCACATTAATTTTCTCAGTCCAAACCTGCTTTTCAGTTTATACTATGACTTGAAGTTGACTCTTTCAACTTAATTACATGTGTTGTAATATATGAGTATGTGATTCATTCTTTTTGCATTGCAATTGACACAAAATTATTCATAAACTGTTGAGAGGAAAGGAGCCTAAAGTTCAAATGAGTTTAATTATTTTCTTATAACCATGTAGGGTATGTTTAAATGTTACATTATCACTGACTATATTACATTGAGAGAAGTTGTGAAGGGACAATTAATGAAGATTGGGAAAGTACTAAGCTTTATCTCTGAAAACCTAGGCAGATTTGGTTGCCTATAAAAACATTCTTAGAATTCAGTTGAGTATCTCATTTCATTCTGTTGAATAAACATTAATGCTTTTTTCTTTTAGAAATTTTTACTTGTATGTAATTAGTAATGTTAACATCTCCTTATCTCATCATATTTGGTCTAAAAAGAATTCTTGTTGTTTAAACCAGGTGAAAATTCCCACTTTTGAAATGAATAGTTTTTTACTATTATTTAAAAGGGCCCTAGAGATTAGCCTATCACAGTGCAGCACAAAAGAATGCAATGTATTAAAATCTCTGAAATTGCTCTGTTAAAGTGAGATACTTGAGTGAAATACAATTTTCAATAAGAGAAGCAATATTCACCGCATCCTGAGGGGCTGTCATTCTTCTAGATGGCATGTCAAGTGCTGTATTAGTCCTTCTGGGAAGGTTCTGTGATTGCGAGCGCTCCTCATCAGCTGACACTCCTTTTAATCAATGGGCTGAGAACCTGCACATCTGTGAGCCATCAACATTTCAGCCAGTGCTCCTTAATCAAAAAAGCACATTAGTCAGCCCAGGGAATTTTTGAGTGATTGGTTTATCATATTAAATGTGCTACACTTTTGTTTTTTAAATAGCTCTGTAATTTACATATCATCTTACCTTTTTAAAGGAGTTTGGTGAAGTGAGGTTTGTGGCATTTGTACAGCAGTGTAACCATCACAGTTCAGGCTGAGAACACTACTGCACCCCAACAATGCCCCTTTGTCTGATTGTCATTGATCCCATGTGGGGCTTTCACAGAGAACAGCAGCAGACCCTGTCCTCCAAACCTGTCCTACCAGACTCTCTGAGGGTGAAACATCAATATTATTTTGTTGTTACAACACATCCCTGATGACCTCAATGTTCAACAGTGTCGACATCCACTGATTTGGACAAGTCTTTGCGCAACATCTGGAAAAGACAGATACAATCTCTTAGTAATCAAGAGATCTGGTCAACTCAGAACATTGTCCTCATAAGTGTGGTAGCTATAACAGAGGCCTTGCGGACATTAAGAGAAGGCTGCTTTTCTGATGCCTGAACTTTCTTCCTACTTTTTACTTTACCTAGAATCTTCTCTCTCTCCTCTCACAACACTTCCCATGCATACTTTGTCAGTTTAATCACGTCACACGCAATCCCTGGAGAATTTTAATTGCTGCCTCACTTTCTCACTGTTGTTTCCATGCTCTGAGTAAACTTGGATGGCAGTCTTTATTGCATTGCGGTTGTTTGCGTTCTGCTTCCCTCGTCCTGAGAGCTCCTTGAGGTTCATAAGCCAAGCCGCACTCATGTTCGTACTGTGTCTACCACAGAGTGCCCTCCACGTGCTTGCTGAATTCAGAAATAAATCAGTGATTTAAACAACTATGAAAACTTAGGTGAAACCAGGCATGGTGTGCACACCTATAATCCCAGCACTGGGGAGGCTGAGACAGAAGGATCACTACAAGTCTGAGCTGTGTAGTAAGACCCTATACCCCCCCCCAAAAAAGAATGCTAGAACCTAGGCAATCATTTACAACCATGACTACAAGTTAGAATCAGCCAAGAAGCTTTGTAAAATCTCTGTGATCAGCTCACACTTAGACCAATGAAATCAGAGCCCCTGTAGATGGGGCAAAGCAACATTTCTGTGCTTTGCAATTTCTCATAATGTACAGCTGAAGTCAAGAATTATAGGCTTAAAGCCTTAAAAGGTGGTCTAAAACTCTCTCATGATCCAAAATATACCTTTCTACTTGCCTATAGTATTTAGATTATTCATTGTTAAATTCCATGAAAGAGCACAGAAATCCATGTGAATTAACAGCTGTTTAAAAACTACAGGAAAGTCTCTAGGATACCTAAGAATTACATCATAATTCATGTACTATAAAACTAATCTGTAAAAATTAATATATTATTGTTTTTGATGGGTTTTGGTCTGAAGTTTTAACATTTTTTAAAAATATATTTGGTTGCTACAGGGTCTCACTATGCAGCTCGGACTCATGGTGATCCTCCTGCTTTCAGCCTCTCCACACTGAGATTACAGACATGCACCACTAGCCCAGACTCTGGCCAGCTCAGCCTGCCCTGGGGGGGGCAGGACTGGTCCCTCATGTGGTGCCAGGGATCAAACCACAGTGCTTGCATTTGCCTAAGCAGGTGCTTTAGTCCTCTGAGCTATCTCACTGGCTCCTGGTTTGGGGTTTTAATTTGGTCTTTACTTAACCAAGGTTTTACTTTGAACCCGACATCTCATAAATACTCTGTGGACTGTGAAGGTGATGATAATGATCATAAATAGTACAAACTACTAAAGTCTGGTTTCTTTTCTTCTGACATTTCATTTGAAGAACCATAATGAAATAGAAGTCTGGATTTGGGTAGAAAATGGAAAGTATCAAAACAAAAAAAATTCCACTGGGAAAAAAACTGATCAGTTCTTGAAAAAGACATTCATGGGCTGAGGAGATAGCTCAGCAGTCTAAGCACCTGCCTGGCAAGCACAAGGACCCAGATTTGATCCCCAGTACTTGCATGCTGTGCCAGCTCCAGAACTGGGTATGGTGGCACACACTGTAATCCCAGTGCTGGGCAGGCTGTGACAGGAGGGTCACTATGAGTCTGAACTGCATAGTGAGACCCTGTATCAAATTTTAAAAAAAGAAAGAAAAAGACATTCATGAGTTGTAAAACTGGCAACAGATTTTTTAAAGGACTTGTATCTCTTAGAGAAAATATTTGTATTTTACAAGTTTTCCTTCTAGGACCCTAGAGTCAAAAAGGCACACAATTTATTCAAACTGTGGAATTTTAGGGCAGAATTGGCCAAAAGACAAATGACTGGGTCATGGAAAGTGGTGAAGTTAGGTCAGGCTCTGGAAGGCTGCCACAGACGAAACTTTCAGCAGCAATGTTTAGGATGAGGCCATTGTACTCTGGGGAGCAACTAATGAAGAAAGCTACCCTAGGGCCTGAAGCATTTCCAGGAGTAGAACTCTTGGCAGATTACCTGTACAGAGCCTGGTTTGTATCAGGAAATAAGAAAGGAAAGCGCTTTCTGTACTGTCTTTCTCCTGAAAGAAACTCAGGCCGATTTACCACTCCCCACGCTGATGGGGCAACTCCGAGCTACTGGGTCCAGGTAGCCCGAAGGTCCAGCTGCTCCGCTGGCAAGACTGTTCCAATGCAGGTCTGTCTCTTATATTCTTGAGGTACCAAGATATTCTAAAATATAATTTAGCATGTTATTCCACATTTGTTTTCACAAAAAGGGAATTTTGGTCTGGGCTTCTTCTTTCTGTGTTCAGTTTCTATTTTTAGCAGTACATTTGCATCACACAATGATTACATCCATTCTGGAGAGTTGGTTTGTGTACATAAAAGACAACAATTCCTTCTTCATCCTCTTTCCACTGCTCACTCCTCCCCCTCCACCTCTTAATCTCTTTTCCATTTGGAAACAAGTTCCTGTCACTTATCTTTTATTTTTGTTCTTTATTATCATTTGGGTTTCTCGTATAAGAAAAACCATGTGATATTTAAGCTCCTTTGTCTAATTTATTTCAGTTAATACTATGGTTGCACAGTACATCCATTTGGCCACAAATTTCTCAGGTTTATCATTGTGTATAGATAACACATTTTTCTTTATCCATTCATATATTAATGGGCATATAAGTTGTTTTCAAGATTTAGCTATATGAATCATGCTGCTATAAAAATAGGCATGCATATGTCATTGTAATATAATAACTAACTCTTTCAGGAAATATTTAAAAGGAGAATTGCTAGATCAAATGAAATTTCAATTTTCAGTATTTTTCAGGAATCTCTGCACTGATTTCCGTGGGCTCACTTCTGCAGCACATGCATACTGATGTCCATGGAGGTTGTATGATGACATTCCCTCAAGCAATGCAGAAGGGTGCTTTTTTTCTCTGCATCCTTGCCAACATTTGTTATTATTTTTGTGGTTCATGTTTCTTGATAATGGTCATTCTTTCTGAAGTAGGATGGGATCTCAGTGTTGCTTTCATTGGCATTTATGTAATGGCCAGCAATTTTTTTATAAGCTTTTTTTTTTTTTATGGAACCTGGCATTGAACTCAGGCCTTTGCACTTTCTAGGCAAGTGCTTATTCTACTGAGCTATTTCCCCAGCCCCAAAGGCCGCAATGTTGAATACTTTTTCATATATTTATTGGCCATTTGTCCTGCTTCTTTGGGTAAGTATCTGCTCATTTCATCGTCCCTTTTCTTTTTTGATTGGGGGGACTCTGTTTTTCTGACTCTTTGATATATTCTAGACATTAATCCTACACCTGAAGAATAGCTGGCAAAAGTTTCTCCCAGTCTGTAGGTTGTCTCTTCACTCTGTTTGTTGTTTCCTTTGCTATGCAGAAACTTACTTTAATTTGATATGATCACAGGACCAGTCAGATAGCTAAAGTACCTGTTAGGCAGGTGCAGAGCCTGGGGTTCAATCCCCATTGTGCCATGCCAGCCTTGCCCCTGGGGTGCATTTGATTGAGACTGGGTGTGGTGGCACACACCTGTAATCCTAGCACATGGGACGCTGAAAATAGGAGGATCATTACAAGTCCGATCTGTGTAGTAAGACTTGTAAACACTGTACTAGATAGATAGATAGATAGATAGATAGATAGATAGATAGATATGATATACATATATATTTAAAAATTGTGCCTCTAATTTGATATGGTCACATTTATTGATTTTTGGTAGTATTTCTTGTGCCATTGGGTTTCTATTCAAAAAGTCCTTACCTATCCGTAGGTCTTCAAGTGTTGTACTGTTTCATCTTCCTGCAGATTAAGTCATTCTGTTTTAACACTTAAATGTTTGTTCTATTTTTTAAATGTTTTTTGTCAATTAACTTTATTGAAAATTAATAATTACATAGCATATTAAAAATTGTAGACAAATATTGAAATGTGCAATATATGAGATGTAGACAGTGAATTTTAGAGAAATATTTCTGAAATGAATATATAGCATGAGATTAATAGATTAAAATAAATTATTTATGAACTTAAATGAATATAACAACAAAAATTGTCCAAAATAAAAATAAAAGAATTTACAGATCAGTCATATAATAGTTCACTGTGTGCCAAAATCAAGAAACTTTATTCATATAATTAGAATTCTCAAAGTAGAAGGTTGTAGGTGAATTTAGTTGAACTTATAACACCACATTTCCAAGAAAAATGAACCTTTTGCACAAGAATTTTGAATAAAATCATACCAAGATACACAAAAATGAAATTATTCAAAACTCATTGTAAAGAAAAAATGATTAAAGCATATACATAAAAAATATTAGCTATGGAAGAACAAAATTATACAGCATCTTATTCCACATTAGAAAGAAAAACAAAGACCAAGTGTGTAAGAAACTAGACTAATTAATATAAAGGACTGAAAGAAAAATAAAAGATCTGCCCTCTTTGAATTTTATACTTAGCAAACATACCTTTGAAAACTAAAAGGAAAATATTTTCCAGTTATACAAACTCGAAATATTCTAATACCTCCAGATGTAGCATATAGGAAATAGCAAGGAGCATAATTCAGAAGGCAAGAGAAGTTGCTGTATGGTCCTGGATAAAGAATGAAGAGTTCTCAAAATGATAGTTAGCAGAACTATGTAAAATATATTAGATGAACCCATTTAAAAGGTATTCAAAGATTTCTACAAAACAGTATCAATCTTCTGTTGGGTTATATGCATATTTTTTCATATATGTGTGTGTGTGTGAATGGAAAATGGAAATATACTTTTTAAAGTTTCTAATAATAGGAGAAAATATCATACCATATCTTTTAAGTAGATTGTAAGTCAAAGATACAGTATAAATCTTAAAACAAAAATTAAGATTAAGCAATTATCAGAAAATTAAATATTAATTAAAAATTAACTGTTTCAAAACAATTGAACTAAGAAAAAGTTTTCATTATAGTAAAGAATTAGTAAGAATAAAATATAAGATAAATACTGGAGTGGCAAATAAATAACCAGCACTTCTAACAGTTTGGGAGTTAGGATATCATACAAAGATCTAGCATGTCATGGACCTGGACAGTATCCATGATGCTTACTTGTGACCAGGTGTCACTTGTGGGACTGAGCTACTGCTATTTCCTTTATATCCAACCTGTAGACCCAGATAGAATCATGACCCATAGGGTGCAGGAGAAGTCCATTTGTAGAGTATTCTTGTGGAAATATTTTTTGCTGCTGCATACAAAAGAATAACTGAAAGACTACTTTTGTATACCTCTTATTCACCTGTATTTAATTGTTTGCCCTATTTGGTGAGTTCTTTCCATTCTCTTTCATGGAGTTGTGGTCATTTGCGGCCTCTCTTGAACATCTTTTAGTAGTGTGTGTAGGCTTGGCTTTGTCATCATGAAATTCTTTAGTTCTTTGTTGTGCAAGTACTTCACTTCTCCATTACACTTGAAAGAGAGTCTTTCAGGGTACATCACTCTGGGCTGGAATTTATTTGTGTTACTTTGGTTCATACTCTCTTGATTTGATGGTTTGTGAAGAGAAATATGCCATTATTCTGCTGAATTTTCCTTTAAATGTGGTCTATTTCTTTTCTCTAGAGGCTTTTAGTATACTGTTCCTGT
>NW_004524811.1:1884806-1886653 GCF_000260255.1 Octodon degus
TATTTTGACTTTCAATTAGTACATGGTGATAGACCTGGGTCATGTTTTAGTTTTTGGCATGTAGAGAGCCAGATTTTCCAGCACCATTTGTTAAAGAGGCTATCTTTCTTCCAGTGAGTATGTTTGGCCCCTTTGTCAATGATAAGGTGGCTGAGTGTGTTCGTAGGGGCTTCAGCATCCTCTAATCTATTCCATTGTTCCTCAGGTCTATTTTGTTGCCAGTACCATGTGGATATTATCACAGTAGCCTTGTAGTATAATTTCAAGTCTGGAATTTTAATGCCTCCTGCTTTGTCTTTATTGCCCAGGATTGCCTTTGGTATTTTAGCTCTTTTCTGGTTCCAAATAAATTTGAAGAATGATTTCTCTGTCTCTGAGGTATGAGGGTTGTAGTCTGATAGGGATTGCATTAAATCTGTACAGAAATTTTAGGAGTAGACCATCTTCACAGTGTTGGTTCTTTCTATCCAGGAGCATGGAATATCTTTCCATTGTCTGAAATCCTCTACTATCTCTTTTTTAAGAGTACTGTAATTTTCCTTGAAAAGATCTTTGACTTCTTTAGTTAGATTAATTCCAAGGTATTTCATTTTCCTCAGTGCTATTGTAAAAGGTATTGTTTCTATAATTTCCCTATCAGAGTGTTTGTTATCTGTGTAGAGTAATGTTATTGACTTTTGGGTATTGACTTTAAACCTGCTGTGCTACTGAATTTCTGTATTAATTCTAGTAGCTTCTTGGTGAAGTTTTTTGGGTCTTCCAAGTAAAGTATTATGTCATCTGCAAATAATGATGATTTAACTTCTTTTTTTAACTATTCTTATTCCTTTTAATTCTTTCTCTTGTCTAGTGGCTCTAGCTAATGATTCCAGAACCATATTGAATAGGAGTGGTGATAGTGGACATCCTTGTCTTGTACCAGATCTAAGAGTAAAAGATTTCAGTTTTTCCCCATTTAGGATATGTTAGCCATTGAGTTTTCATAAATGCCTTTTACCAGATTGAAGTAGAGGCCATCTATTCCAATTTTCTGTAGGACTTTGAACATGAATGAGTGTTGGACTTTGTCGAAAGCCTTTTCTGCATCATTTGAGATGATCATGTGGTTTTTATTTTTCACTCTATTGATATAGTGTATTATATTTATAGATTTTTGAATATTGAACCATCCCTGCATCCCTGGGATGAATCCTACCTGGTCATGGTGTATGATATGCTTGATGATTTCCTGTATTCTATTTGCTAAGATTTTATTGAGGATTTTGGCATCTGTGTTCATGAGGGAGATTGGCCTGCAGTTCTTTTCTTAGTTTCATCTTTCCCTGGTTTGGTATCTGTATAATACTTGCCTCGAGGAATGCTTTTGGGAGAATTGCTTCCTTTTCAACTTCACTGAAGACTCTGTGGAGTACAGGGACTACATATTCTGCAAATTTCTTGTAGAATTCACCTGTGAATCCTTCTGTCCCTGGACTTTTCTTTGTTGGTAGGTTTTTAATTACATCTTGTATTTCATTGGCTGTTTTCGGGCTATTGAGAGTGGTTATATCTTGTCAATTCAGTTGTGGTAATTTTTACCTTTCTAGGAATCTGTCCATTCCTTCTGTGTCTTCTATGCTGTGAGAGTAATGATTCTCAAAGTAGCTATTGATAATCCTCTGAATTTATACCGGCTCTGTGTAATCACACCCTTTTCATTCCTTATTGCTTGTATTTGAATTTTTTCTGTCCTCTTTTTGATGAGGTTAGCTAGGGGCTTATCGATTTTATTTATTCTTTCAAAGAACCAGGTTTTTGCTTTTTTAATTCTTTGAATTGTTTTCTTTGTCTCAATTGAATTAATTTCT
>NW_004524811.1:1886753-1897118 GCF_000260255.1 Octodon degus
GCACTTATTCCATTGAGCCATCTCCCTGGCTTCCCCCATATTCTTTTTATATCATTTGTATTGACTCCTTCTTTCTCATTGATGCCTATTAGTCTTATGTTGTTCATCTTTGCATCATCTTGCAGATGTTCAATTATTTTTTCCTGCATCCTAGTTGTTTTTAAGAGATCTTTTCACACTTTTTTACTATCTGCAATTGTGTCTTTTAGGTCTGAAAGTCTATTTTCACTCTCATTAAAATGGTTTTGCCAGCTTGTGATTGAGGTTTTAATTTCCTGCATATCACTTTGAATCTGCTTCATGCATTCTATTTCTTTCCTATAGCTTATTCAAGGATTTCATCATTTTTCTATTCTCCACTTTTTTTATCAATGTCATCTTTAGAAGCACTTAGTACTTCTTTCATTATAGATTTCATTTCTTTTTTTACTTCAGAAATTATTTCTGATCTGAGTTCCTCCATACCTTTCTGCAGTTGTTTCTTTACTTCAAATGCTATGATTTCAGAGATTTCCAGTGCATGCTTTCCAATTTCTTCTATGCTAGTGTCTCCTGCATTTGTTCTGGTTGGTCTCTGGGACTGTCTATTTTGATTTTGGTTTAGTACATTCTGAGAGATATAGGTCTAGACTCAATTAGATGCATGTGAATGTCAAATTTTCCCTGCATCATTTTTTTAAAGAAGTGATCTTTAACCCAGTGTATGTTTTTAGCTCCTTTGTTAAAGATAAACAAGTCCAGTGTGCCTTGTTCTGTTTCTTCTTTCTCTATGCTGATGTTTTTATTCACATGTCTGCTTTTGTGCCACTACCCACTGGTTTTTTCATTGAAGCTTTGTAATATAACTTCACATCTAGGATTGTGGTGTCTCCTGCTTTGCTGTTGTTGTCAGGATTGCTTTCGCTATTTTTGGTCACTCAGTAAAAGCCACAGCACTCTGAAAAGAGAGATTAAAGTGGAGAGCGGATAATGGAAAGGTACTCCCTGTTCTTGAATAGACAGGGCCAATATTGTCAAGTCAGGATGTTTATAGGCCTACTTCTGAAGCTGATACACAGATTTAATCCAAACCCAGTCAAAACACCAACAGTCTTCCTCACACAATTTGAGTGAATAATCCTAACATTCATATAGAACCGGAAGAGGCCTATATCTACAGGGGTATAATTTGTGATTATTTACCATTCTTTTCATTAGCATTTAAAATATTTTATCACTTTGGTTGTAACTTAACAACTTCTTAAGAAAATAGTTTATTTTAAAATACTTTTAAAACTCAAGATAATCTTGAAACTCTACTATCGTGTAATACAAGAGACTTTTATGAACCAAATACTACAATATAAATATATACATATTGTGGCATTCAATCAATTGAACAATAATAAATAAAATAACATAGTCATCTGAATATGTCCCAACATAAAAGAACATACTAAATTAGAATAGATTTTAAAATAATGTTAATTTACTTAAAAAAAAAACATGAACCAGTGAGATAGCTCAGCAGACTAAAGTGCCTGCTTAAGCAAGCTTAGGCAAGCTCAAGGACCGAGGTTCGATTCCCAGCACCATATGCTGTGCCAGCACCACCCCTGGGCATGCTGAGCTGGCCACCAAGACCGGCCATGGTGGTACACTTCTGAAATCCCAGTGCTGGGGAGGCTGAAAACAGGAGGATCACTATGAATCAGAGTTGCATAGTGAGACCCTGTACCAATTACATTTAAATAAAGAGAGAGATTAAAGACACAGTATTCAAAATGGTAATGTAGTTCATTCTGAATGGGAGGAAAATATAAATTTATTTTGTGTCTTTTTTACTTTTCCAGATGACTTAAGTTTCAAAACAAAAGAAAAACAAAACAACATATGAGTCATCCAGAGTTTAGACAAAGAGTAACTCTACTGAGGTGATCAGAGACATACAGGTAAAGAAAGAGGTTTTAGAATGTGATTACATGTTCAGAGACAGAAATGAATGAGCACAGCAATTAAGTTGGAATGAATCACACAAATCAAAAAGACAAATAATAAACTCAGTGTCAGTATATACCCAAAAGGACGTACAATTTCAAATGAAAATTTGAATTGAAGAATAAAATAATTTCCTTGTATAGTATTGTGAGAATTATTCAGGTCCAAGGTGAAGAAGATAGAATTTTCTAAGATATCCCTTCTATTGACATTCTTGCTGAATTATAGAGTAGAACAAGAGAAAACAATAATTGGGTCAGGTAATTACAGGGTTAGAAGCTAAAATAATCTTAGATGACATCTAGTCCAGCTTCTTCTCAGGGAACCGAGGCCCTTAGCAATTAAAGTCATCAGAGGTCAGACCCAGTCTTGAACACTGACTATGACAGCATCCGCATCCTCTGAGCATAATTCAGTGAGGCCAAGTGTGTCCTGACTGTCTTTGAGTGGAAAGCCCAGCATCCTCCTGACACATGCTGGCATGCTGGGAGAATGAGGAGTTAAAAATAATAAATGTACATGCTATTGTAGCAAGTTTTTAAAAACTAACCGATAAAGAATATAAGCACATCTATAAACTCATTGTTGTTAAATTCATTTCATTCTAGACTATTTTTATGCATAAAAATATTATGCAAAAAGACATCTTATCCCCAGCACAAAAATATAACATAAGTCCTTTGTCCTAGCATTTCTAAAAAGTGGTTTAATATTGACTATATACAAGAAATATTTTTATGAATTATTTTAAAGCCAGTATTGGTAGAGCCAGGACAGAGACACCAGCAGTTTGAATGAGCCCACTTATCATCTTAGAGAAATGTAGGTTTCTTTTTACTCAGAATCCTGAGGACATGTCAGTAGGCCCCAGGCCATAGCCTGCTGTTTCTCTGACCCACTCCCTCAAAAGATTGCCAAAAAATTATGTTTAAGAAATGCCTCTTAGCCTGTAAAAGACACCTTCTCTGTTCTACTGGCACAGAAAGGTCCCTCTCAGGTTTAGCAATAAACCTGCTCAGATGCTGAGTTTGAGACCCTCCTTCCCAGCTTATGGATGCAAATGGTGGCAAGTGGGACTTTAGACCAACAGTAATAACCTATCCAGAGACCAAGTAAAGACCATTTAAACCTAAGAGCCTGAATTGTACACTAAGAAAGCTGAAATTGTAAAATGATTCTTAATAAGGTTCTTTCAGCCTTCGCTTATCTCTGTCTGTCTGTCTGTCTGTCTGTCTGTCTGTCTGTGTGTCTGTCTTTCTCTCTCTCTCTTACACACACACACACACACACACACACACACACACACAACACCTGTTGATTTTGTTTCTTTTGGAGTATCCTGACTACTAATAGGAACCCAATCCTGAGAAAATGAGAATCTCACTGGCACCTTTGTTGTCCACTGTGTGCCTCCCCAAGGTCGTTGTCACTGTTTGCAATGCTACCCTGAAAGAAGTTTCTGATACTGGAGAGATACTCCTCTAAGAGCACAAGGAAGAGAGCCTACCCTGTAGATGGCTGGGCTGGCACTAAATTCCTAGTGAAGACATGCAGTAGATTGGATGAAGCATCTAAATTAACAGTGATGTTGTTCCCTGCCACCACTTAAGCCGTACATCATTTATCAAACCAAAAATCTATGAGCTTAAATTCTACTCACATAACCTGCCCAGGTCAGAGTTCAAGCTGCACCCCAGAGGACACCTTCACTGGCCTCCTTACTGTAGTGCAAAACACCCCTGCAGGCCATGAGATCTAAGGTGGGTGGATCTCTGTTCATTCTTGTTTCTCTTCTCATAACAGGGAGATTTGATCTTCCACAGACTCCTAATTACATGCCTTCCTTTCGTTGCCTTATTTGAGATTTTTACTTTCTTTCTTTTATACAATTGCAGATTCTACACTCTTCATTGCTTTTATTTTATTTTTTTCATTATATTTGAAAAGTTTATCTAAAAATATTTGTAAATACATTATTTCTAAGCAAGAGACAAAATTCAAGTAAAGCACTGAAGACAATAAGAGTTCTTTCTCAGGAAACCTTGGGCAAATCTAATCCATGTGGCAGTTGTGCATCTCCCCATCTGTCATGTCCTGCATTCAAATCTGTCTCATTCAGTTGCCCTCCACCAATCTTTGACTTGGTTGTGTCAGATCTCAGTGATGAGCAGTCACTCGTGAGTGTGTTTAATCCTTGGCCATTTTGTAGAGTGTTAAAGTGGAGTAGAAAAAGAGCTGAATTAACTCCTACAATTAAAATATCAAACCCCACATTCTCCTTTCCAGCCCATCTGGTTCCTGCCTACAGCACAAGTTCCCACCTACTGTCACCCTCTTAGTACCATAGTGTCCTTTTCCTGAGAGGGGAGGGTAAGCAGAGAACAGAATGCAGCACAGAGGACCTTAAAGGAGGAAATAAGGAGTAGAATAGAGCAGAGAATTAAGGCAGAGGCAGGGCAGAGTCTGTCAAGCAGCTCCTACAACTGGAAATCTGAGGAGCAGAGAGGACACCCGGAAGAGTGAAGTAAAGACATTCATTTTTATAACCATTGGAGTCACAAGTCAAAGTGCATAATTTTCAATCTTGGATTTACCATTCTAAGTAAATTAGAGCTAATTGTTAATCCTCACCTGAATAAATGGAGACAATAGCAATTATAGTTTAGATCACCTTTGAGATTAAATAAGATAATATGTATCCTCCTTAGAGGCAAAGCTATCACAAGAGTCTGGCTTGCAAGAGTCCAGAGATTTTAGAACCAACCTGAGGTAGGTGGGCAGATGGCCCTTTGGATGTACCAGGTCCATGCCTGAGGACTGGATGTATTTATGCAGCCAATCTCCCTTTTGTATAAATTTGGGGAGAAGATGATCTTCATTGCCTTTAGATTAGTTTATTATATCATACGCCTGACCACAATCTGCTTAAAACCCTTCAAGTGGAGCCTACTTCTCACTTTACTTCTATGTTCTAGTCACATAAAAGATTTTAAAATTCCCAGATTTACTGGAGAGAAAAAACCATAGCTTGATCTAAAGGGACAGTAAGAGTCCCTCCCTTTCTTGTCATTTCTTTTGCTTTTCTTTTCTTCTCTTTCTGCATTCTTTTTAAAAATGTATACTGTTATGACTTAAATTTAAATATCCCCCAAAAGACTCAAGTATTCAGAGGTACAGGGATTTTTTTTTTCAGTCGCATTAAATTTTGATACAAATATTCCTTGTATTTACTTACTTTTTATTAGTATGTGTTTGCAGTACATAATGATTACATTTATGTGTGGAGCTGGTACACATCCATAACATATCTTAATTCACTTTTTGCCCCTACCCCTCCTATCCCTTCCTATTCCTTCAACTCTTGGTCTCCTTCCCCTTTGAGAAGATCTATGTTTTTCCTTCAGTTCTTTTTTTTTCACCGATTTTCTCTCCTCCCCCGGCTTCTTCCTCTATTTCTTATTCCCATTCCCATTTGAAAAACATTTCCCTACTCCCTAGTATCTGTGTGTTATGGCTGACACATGTGTCAACCTGAGGGGTCTAACAGCTTAAAGAAGTAACTTGGTAGTTCTACCTCGTGGATGCCCTCACCTCTCTACTACGCTGTTGTTCATTGTGTCAACTTGAGAAGTTCAGAAGATTAGCTGACTCAGCCGAGAGCCAGGGTCTTTCCTCTGTGCTCATCTGGGCCCATGCAAGAGGAAGGCCCTGAGATGGTTGGCCCCGTGCCATGCCACCCTGCCTTGGAGGCAGCTGATTATGAACTGAAGCCTCCATAAACTAAGTAAACCTTTTGTTTCCTAATTTTGGGTGTGAAGTATTTTGTCTCAGCAGAGAAAAATAGCCAATACACTATGTCTTATTTTGATTTTTATTTATATTTTGGTTTCTCATAGGAGAGAAACCTGTGATATTTAAGGTTGTTTGATTCATTTTACTTTATTGTGTAAATGTGTATCCATTTACCTATAAATGTATCAACTTTATTATTCTTTATGGCAGGGCAGTGCTCTGCTGTGCATAAATGCCACGTTTTCTTTATCCATTCATCTGTTGATGGACATATAGGCTGTTTCCAGGATTTGCTATTATAAATTTTGCTGCTATAAAAATGAGAATGCTTGTATTACTATAATATGATGGCTTTAACTCTTTCAGGAAAATAAGGGAAATAGCAGGGTCAGATAGAATTTCTATTTTTAGTTTTTTGAAGAATTTCCATACTTCTTATGTTTACACATAAGTCCAAAAATCTCACCATATACATCCTTGAAGCAGGACAGTCCCACAATATTCCTTTTCCTGTCTCTTGCTTTCATTCACCACCGCCTTCTTCTTGAACATCCATCTACCCAAGAGACGTCATAGCAGCAACTGGCGTGTCATGACAAGCAGCCCGTATTCGAAGACCAGAATGACAGGCACTCCAAGCATGAAACTACTATTACAGATTACCATCAACCCAGATCTAAGGCAGCTGCCCATAGAATCTTAAAGACAGAGAGACTTTGGACTAAAATCCTTGGGTGCTCAAGTGTCCTATAAAATGGTGCAGTATTTGTGCAGCTCTTTGTGCCTCCTGCATGTACTTTATCTCCTCTCTGTCACTTGGAATACTTTAATACAATGTTGATATGATGTAAATAGTTGTTTACTATATTGTTAGGGACTACAATAAAAAAAAAGCTTGTATATGTTCCAGCCAAAAAAAAAGAAATTCCATACTGACTGCTGAGTGGTCAGTTTAAATTCCCATCAGCAATGTAGAAAGTTTCCATTTTAATTTTCCCCACAGCTTCTCTGGCATTTGTTATTATTTGGTCTTTTGATGATAGCCATTCTTTCTGGAGGAAGACTGGACCTGGGTTGCTTTGTTTTGCATTTTGCTAATAGCCAGAAATGTTAAACATTTTTTTCATGTACTTATGGGCCATTTGTACTTCTTGTAAGGAGTTTCCATTCATTCAAGTAAGCTACTTTTTATTGATTATTTTTCAGACCTAATACTTTTTAGTTCTTTACATATTTTAAGTTATTAGTCCTCTACCTATGGACTAGCGAGCAAAACGTTTTCCAGTTCTGTAGGTTATCACTTCACTCTGTTGGTTGTCTTCTTTGCTGTGTAGAAGCTTTTGAATTTAATGTGATCCCATTTGTTGGTTCTCACCATTATTTCTTGTGCCATTGGCTTTCTGGTCAGAAAGTCCTTGCCTATGCCCGTGTCATCAAGTTTTTCCTATTTTATCTTCCAACAGATTAAGAGCTCCTGTAATAGTATTTTGATTTTAGTATAGTACATGGTGAGATGTATGGATTTGGATTCAGTTTTCTGCTCTTTGAAATGTGATTGGATTATAAGGTCTCTTCCTTAGTGGATTAATCCACTGATGGACTCATCATTTGATAGCACTCCTGGGAGGTAATAGAAACTTAGGAGGGAGGGCCTTGTGAGAGAGTCATGGAGTTATGCCTTTAGGGACTACATCTTGTCCTTGACCCTGGTCTCTCTGTCTCAGTCTCAGTCTCTGTCTCTGTCTCTTTCTCAGTCTCTGTCTATCTCTGTCTCCAACTCCATCTCTGTCTCCACTCCATCTGTTTTCTGCCTTCCCTTTCCTTTCTCTTGCCCCTTCCTCACTGCCATGGAGTTAGCAGCCTTCTTTTACAACACCCTCCTGCACTGAAGCTTCTGCTTCCACTCAGGCCTAAAATGAAGGAACCAGCTAATCCCAGAGTGAAATAACTGGTTTGTGAGCCAATACAAACCATGCCACTTTTAAGATATCATTCCCAACTATTTCACCAAGCAACAGGTTGCTAACAAATATTCAGAGCACAGACAATTCACCTTTCAGATACCTGTTGATCTATGGGAATAATTCAACTAATAACAGAAAATGATTGCAATAGAAATAATAACTAATGATATATGGCTCTGGAAGAGGCAAGAGCTTATGGCCAGAATATTAATCTCAGAGAGAAATGAAAGTCTGCCCTGAAAAAGGAAGGACAATCTATACCCAGTTCACCATTTTACCTGGCTGTCTTCTTTACGCACATCACATTTCAGCTTATAAGTAACTTTCTTCAGGAATCTACTTGTCTAACTCACACTATGTCAACTTCTTTCATAATAATGATCATACTAGTTGGTGCTAGAATGCCTGGGGTGGTAGGAGAAAATTTAGAAGTTTAGGCATCTTGTGGGACTGTAGATTATCTATAAAAGGGGACTTCACCCAGGGCAGCTAGCCCTTGGCAGTGACCTTTCAGTGATTGGCGGAACAGCTTGAGTTAGAAGAACAGGAAGTACATACTAACCTTCCAAGCTCAGCTTTATTAAAAAACAAAAAGTTTAGCTGAATTTCATTAATTTTATCTCCCACTAAGAGGCAGGTTATCTTTCTATACCTCGTTCTTGAGTATATATTTTTTAATATTGGTGCAAATAAACATGTGTCAGCTATTTTCATCTTTTGTTTCAGTTTTGAGACCTTAAGTGAAAAAAAAATTTCGCAAGACATGTAAAATCCATACTATCTCATCAACACACATTCATGAGATTTGAACATGTTACTGAACGTCCTAATAAGAAGATAGGTTGATGTACAAGTAAGCTTTTCAAAGGCTGAGTGATCAGTTACTTGCAGAAGGAGGTCAGACTGATTTTAAGCAGTGATTCTTACACTTTTGATCTTTCTAAATCCAACTTTAACAGGATATTGGAAGCCAAGTAGTAAAGAATGATGGTTCTGTGAATCTCACTTTGAACTCTAAAATCATTATGGTCTATTTTGATACTTTTACAATATTCCATTAAAGATAATGAATTGAAGATGAGGAAGTTTTTTTTTTTTTTTTTTTTCCTGAACTGGGGAATTGAACTCAGTCCCTTGTACTTGCCAGGCATGCACTTATTCTACTGAGCTATCTCCCCCAACCCCTTAAAATATTTTTACCACTAAGTATCTAAGTTAGAAAGCTGAGTAAAGGGAAACTGTGTAACTGTACAGTGGACTTTTAGCAACAATACAGTAAGAGGCTGAGAGTAGACTTATCTTTAAAGTCAAATCATATTTCATAATGGTAATTCCAAGAAGTCAGTTACCAGGTATGAAAGTACTCATGTAAACCTTAGCACACTGACCTTCAGTTTCCTTTGGATTGGGATGAGATCTAAGTAATGGTAACAACAGATTATTCTAGAGATAAATAACATTCAGAATGAGTAAGCAACTTTAGTCTCACAGTTCCCAAAGATCAAACCTTGGAATTACTCTTGCCTTTTCTTTTTGCCCAAAAACTCCCACAGTGATGTATGAGAAATCTTTTTAGTTCTACCTTCACAGTACTTTTAAGAAAAGACTGCTGCCTTCACCCTTACCATTCTGGCATCAGTCCCAAAAATCTCTCCCCTGGATTGTTAAATCACTTCTTGATTGGTTTCCCAGCACCAACCATCATGTCTCATTCCATGACTCCTAACAACAACAAAGCTCCAGTGGCCCTGTAAAAACACAGTTCAGACTGTATCACCTCCCACTCAAAACCTACTAGGCATTTCTGATTTACTCAAGGTAGTATCTAAAGTCCTAACAAAAAACTGTAATGCTTTCCACGATTTTACATTTCCAACGTCACCTCCAGCTGCTTTCCACAGGGCCATCTCATTGCCCCAGTTGCAGTGCCCCAGACACTATTTTGCTTTCAGCATTTCAGACAAAGTACTTCCTTGAGGTCTTTGTACTAGTTGTGTCCTTTGTCCAAAACTCTCCTTCCCCGTATACTTTTAACGAATTGCTCACTCACCTTCTTCAGATTTTTGCTCAAACGTCGTGTTCTTGGTAAAACCTTCCAAACTCAAAAGCTGTCACTTTCACCAACTATGCTACACTCTCCTGTCTTCCCTGCTTTAGTTTCCACATCAGTTATTACCATGTAACACATTAAAATTTTATACCTATCCGATGACAGAAGAGACATTGTTTTGTTTGTTGACTCCTGCATTCTCTGGACTGCAAATGCTGGGTGCCACATATTTAGTGTGCCTGTCTTTACATGAATAATTGAATAAGTTGGGGATATATGAGGCTCTAGGCATAAAGATTTTAAAATTAAAAACAATTCATTTTATGCCAATTTTTTTCCATAATTTTATTGAGAAAAAAATAGCAATGAGATAGTTTCAAACAAAATTGCTAGGACAGTTTCAATAATTAACACATTGCATACATTCTTCCTAGTGGTTAATTGCTGTACATGATGAAGACATGATATCCTATTTACAAACACTATAAGAACAAATTCCTCTATTCATTCAGAGAATGTAACTATATATCTATCCTAACCACTTTGAATACACAGATACAAAATGGACATTCATCTGTATCC
>NW_004524811.1:1897732-1900130 GCF_000260255.1 Octodon degus
CTCCTTTTTCTCCAATTTTGGTGTGAAAACTAAGGTTGTTAACCCTCCAGAAGACAAGTTTATTGTTATTACCATACAACCTAGGCTGTTAAGCTTAACCTCACTATCTATCTGAATATCAAACATCTTAGGCATAACATGGAACAGGTATTTTTCATCAACTATTGATATGTTGAACTTTAAGTACCTACAGAATATGATGAAAAAACATTTAAAAATTAGAATATATTTTTTAAAATAGGCATAAAGAATTAGATACTTCTTATGTTTACACATAAGTCCAAAAATCTCACCATATACAACCTTAAAGCAGGACAGTCCCACAACATTCCTTTTCCTATCTCTTGCCTTCATTCACCACCCCTTCTTTTTGAACAATCATCTACCTGAGAGACAGCACAGCAGCAACTGACATGTCATGACAAGCAGCCCATATTCAGAAGACCAGAATGACAGGTACTCCAAGCATGAAACTGCTATTACAGATTACCATCTGCAGTGCAGTTGCTGAGTTCACAGGTATGAGTATATATAGTTAGTCAGGGTGAGAATCTTTCCAATTAACTGCTAGATTCAAAAATATTCGGGAGATTCTCAGGATCATTGCCTTGCCCATCTTCTACATATAACTATATGGGTAGTCATTATCATGTTTCCTAGCTCTTCTCCTTTCCTTCTCTTAATTAGTCCTTGAGTTCCTGCTTTCCTTTTACTTGTATTATACCTTTCTATTTGTATTTCTTCGTTTGAGTTCCTATACTAGGAAAAGTATATGATATTACACATGTGTCTGGTTTATTTCACCTATGAGTATATGTTCAAGTGGCATCCACTTCAATATAAAGGCTTTGAGTTTATCATTCTTTATAGCTGAGTAATACTCCATTGTGTAAAAATACCACATCTTTTTCAATCATTCCTCAGGTGATGGGCATCTTGCTTGTTTCCAAGATTTGGCTATCACAAATTGTGCTGCTATAAACACAGACACACATACATCACTACGATATGATGTTTTCAGATCCTCCGGGAAAATGCCCAGTAGAGAAATAGCTGATTTAAATGGGATTTCCAGTCCAACTTTTCTAAGGAGTCTCCATACTGATTTGCACAATGGTTGCACCAGTCTACATTCCCACCAGCAGTGGAGAAGGGTTCCTTTTCCCCCACAGCCTCTCCAAATTTGTTGTTGTGTGATTTCTTTATGATAGTCATTCTTTCTGGGTTGAGATGATATCTCAGTGTTGTTTTAATTTGCATTTCATGGATGGCTAGTGATGTGGAGCATTTTTCATATATTTATTCACTTCTTTAATTTCATCATCTGCGAAATGTGTGTTCATCTTCAATGCCCATTTCTGGATTGGGTCTTTAAATTTTGGGGCCTTGGTGTTTTTCAGTTTTTTATAAATTCTAGAGAGCAGAACCTTTGTCTTAGTACTAATTTGTCATGATTTTTTTCCAAATTTTTGGGTTGTCTTTTCACTTTGTTGGTAATTTCTTTTGATGTGAAAAAACTTCTCAGTAAGAACAGGTCCCAGTTGTTAATTCTTTCAACTGTTTCCCATGTGATTTAATTTTTTTTACAAAAAGTCTTTGCCTACCCCTATGTCTTCAAGAGTTCCTCCTACTTTCTCTTCCAGGAGATTTAGTGTCTCTGCTTTAATGTTTAGATCTTTAATCTATTTTGACTTTAAATTAGTACATGGTGATAGACCTGGGTCATGTTTTAGTTTTTGGCATGTAGAGAGCCAGATTTTCCAGCACCATTTGTTAAAGAGGCTATCTTTCTTCAAGTGAGTATGTTTGGCCCCTTTGTCAATGATAAGGTGGCTGAGTGTGTTCGTAGGGGCTTCAGCATCCTCTAATCTATTCCATTGTTCCTCAGGTCTATTTTGTTGCCAGTACCATGTGGATATTATCACAGTAGCCTTGTAGTATAATTTCAAGTCTGGAATTTTAATGCCTCCTGCTTTGTCTTTATTGCCCAGGATTGCCTTTGGTATTTTAGCTCTTTTCTGGTTCCAAATAAATTTGAAGAATGATTTCTCTGTCTCTGAGGTATGAGGGTTGTAGTCTGATAGGGATTGCATTAAATCTGTACAGAAATTTTAGGAGTAGACCATCTTCACAGTGTTGGTTCTTTCTATCCAGGAGCATGGAATATCTTTCCATTGTCTGAAATCCTCTACTATCTCTTTTTTAAGAGTACTGTAATTTTCCTTGAAAAGATCTTTGACTTCTTTAGTTAGATTAATTCCAAGGTATTTCATTTTCCTCAGTGCTATTGTAAAAGGTATTGTTTCTATAATTTCCCTATCAGAGTGTTTGTTATCTGTGTAGAGTAATGTTATTGACTTTTGGGTATTGACTTTAAACCTGCTGTGCTACTGAATTT
>NW_004524811.1:1901635-1920139 GCF_000260255.1 Octodon degus
ATTGTGGTATTGGATATTAGATTTTTCATGTCCATTAAGATTTGCTTTATATAGTTGGGTGCTCCCGTGTTTGGTGCATACATATTTATGGGTGTTACCTCTTCCCCTTGAATTTTCCCCCTAGCCAGTATATAGTTGCCTTCTTTATTTCACTTGATCATTCTTGGTTTGAAGTTGAGATTGTCTGAAAATAGGATTGCTACCCCTGCTTTTTTCTGAGGTGCTGGAGGATGTAATATTGTGTTCCATCCTTTGACTTTCAGCCTATGAATGTCTTTATGAGTTAAATGTGTTTCTTGTATATAGTATATTGTTGGATTTTGTTTCCTACTCCACTGTGCCAGTCTATTTCTCTTAATTAGTGAATTGATTCCATTTACATTGATGGTTAGAATTGAGATGTATTGACTTATGATTGACATGTTATTTACCTGTTGTTGTTTACTCCTTTTCTCCTGATTTTACTTGCTTGCCCTATTTAGTTGGTTGCTTCTGATGTCATTCGTGGAGGTCTGACCATTTTGGTTACTCTCTAGAATATTTTTCAGTATCCTGTGTAGGGTTGGCTTTGTCATCATGAAATTCTTTGTTGTTCTTTGTCATGGAAGTATTTTACTTCTCCATCAAACTTGAAAGAGAATTTTGCAGGGTATAGTAGTGTGGGCTGGAATTTGTTGTCATAGAGGACTTGAAGTACTCTGCTCCATGCTTTTCTTGCCTTCATGGTTTGGGAAGAGAAGTCAGCCATATTTCTGATGGGTTTTCCTTTGAATTTGATCTGCTTCTTTTCTCTAGCAGTTTTCAGTATATTATTCTTTTGCTGAATTTCTGGGATCTTGACTATTATTTGTCTTGGTGTGATTTTAACTGTGTTGAGGTTACTTGGTGTTCTGTATGCTTCAGTCACCTGAATGTCGGATTGTTTCCCCATATTTGGAAAGTTTTCTGCTGTTACTTCTGCCCATATTTTTTAATGTCATTTGGTTTGACTCCTTCTTTTTCATTGATGCCTGTTAGTCTCACATTGTTTATCTTTGCATCATCTTACAGGTGATGGATTATTTTTTCCTGCATCCTAGTTGTTTGTAAGAGATCCTTTCTTACCTTTTCACTAGCTGCACCAGCCTCTTCAAGATCTGAAACTCTGTCTTCACTTTCATGTAAACAATTTTGCAAGCTTTTTCTTGAGATTTTAAATTCCTCTATATCTCTTTGACTCTGCTTCATGGGATCTATTTCTTTCCTGTATTGCTCATTGAAGGAATCCTTCATTTTTCTAACCTCCTCTAGTTGTTTTAATCAATGTCTTCTTTAGAAACAGTTATTAATTCTTTCACTGCATTGTTTTTTTTTCAGATTGGGTTTCCTCCCTATGTTTCTGTAGTTGATTCTTTACTTCAGATGCTATGAGTTCTGAGAATTCTTTTATTATTTCAGAAAATTCCACTCTGAGTTCCTTTATAACTTTCTGTTGTTGCTTATTTACTATCAATACTATTAATTCATACCTTTGAGCTGAGCTAGTGTCCTCTGCACTTGTTCTTGGTGGGCATTGGGTTTCCTCCTTATGTTTCTGCATTTGATTCTTTACTGCAGATGTTATTAATTCAGGGATTTCTTTTTTCATTTCCAATCTGAGTTCCTCTATACCTTTCTGCCGTTGTTTCTTTATTTCAGAAGCCATTGATTCATTGATTTCAGCTGTGAGAATTCAAATTTTTTCTGTGTTAGTGTCCTCTGCACCTGTTATGGGTGGGCTTGTGTTCTAAAATTGCATTTTGCTCCTTCTCAATGTCATTTTGTGTAGCACTGCCTCCTGACCTTTGTTGTAGAGCTTTGGTGCAGTTATAACCTTAGCACCTACTGAATTTCAGGTGCAGATCTACAAAGTTTGGATTTATCCAGTTGCACCTGGCCTAGGTCTGGCTGCTGTGCTCAGCTTCTTCCTGCTGCTGCCTTTAGGGGTGAGCAGAGGGGCTGTTGTGCCCCTCTGGCAAGATGTTCTGCTCCTGGACTAGCTGTGTGATTCTGTCCCCTACACTCTCTGTAGGGTTTGTAGCTGCAGGGTTTCACCCCAGGCCTGTATGCTCCAATTTTTTCTAGTGATTGTAGAATTGCCATTTTCCTCTCAATTGTCTCTACCTTCCTGCCTTTTCAAATAAAGCACTAATGGACTCTCTCTTGCTTATAAGACTTCCAGAGTAGGATTGATTATCTATTGCCTTGAATTTGTGTTCATCCCAACTTGCTACATTTCCCCAGTTTTTAACATTGACCTCCCCTTAGACAGATACTCTTTCTCTATCTCCCCAAAACTGCAGACACCAGTGTGCATAACAGACTCACTACAGATTGGGTGATAATATGGTACAAAATGTCCTGAATTTTCATGTGTTGACAATCACAGAATGGTATTTGTACAGTCAGCACTTAAATAAACTGGCCTGAATACAACTTGGTACAAAATTCCATGGTATTATTTATATAACAAGAATTGTAGTACATTTGGACAAAGTTTTAAACTTCAGATTTTTTATGAGTGTTTATAAAAACACTTTAAAATTTGTATTGAAGGTCTTATGAGAACATTTTGATCTCATAAATCTTTTTCCTTTACTGAGATGTAATTAATGTACCATAGCATTTTAATCAACTAATGTATATGTCTGCTCTAAGTGGTTCAATTTTAACACATTTTCATCATGTCAATTAGAAACCTTACGCAGATTTTCAGTCTAGTGTTACAGATTGATAACTGGTGGTCAAATTCTATCACTGGGCTGAACTAAATCAGTGTGGTGCCTAGTGTGGAAAGCCCACATGAAGCTTGCTTCTAACAACATAAAAGGAAGAACTGGAAGGATACAGCTAGGGAGCTGTTGCATCTCCTGGAAGTGCTGGTCTTGCTGGCTTTCCTGATACGCTGAGAATGGCCACAGTTCACTTTGGAGGAGCTCTGGTCCTTACACTGAGCATTGCTTCATGGCTCCAGAGGGTAAGATGGTGTACTGCGACCTGGAGAAGCTTATCATGCTGATTTTCCTGATACAGACTTGGCTGTTCTCATTGTCAGAGGGGCTCAGGACCTCACTGTTGCTGAGGATGGCTGTGCTACTTTTCCAGGGAGCTCTGGCTCTTATTTTGAGTGTTACTTCTTGGCTACTCAGCCTGCTGGCACAGATCTTCCATCCCACTGGCTCAGACTTTCTAGCTTCCTTTGCTGATCTTTGGGCCTTCCCGGTACACATGAGACACAGTAGTGAGATCTAAGTCTTGGGTTTGACTTGTGGGGGTCATTGTTATGGGCTTTCAGTCTTTAGTTAGACTCACACAGGAAATTACTGCAGGATCCAGTTCCTCAGCTGTAGTGTTTGGACAGATTTCCTGCACTTTCCATATGTATGACTCTTTGGGTGAATATTATAAAATAATCCTATAAATTACGTGTCTTGCATTGTTTTCCTTACAAACCCTATGACATTTCACATTGCCCTCCCCCAGGCTTTCTATCCATGTGGATGTATCTCTAACAACTATCTCATAAAGAGGGAATTATACCATATGAGGACTTTTATGTCTGACTTCTTTCTTTGAGCATCTTATATGAGATTTTATATGAAATTACTATATACAGTTTTGAATAAATGCTTAATGATTTATTCAATTTTTCTCTAATAAAAATTGTATTTACTTAGAGGTATTAAAAATATCAACATTGGATCGGCCAGATAGCTCAGCAGACTAAAGCACCTGCTTAGGCAGAGCACAGTGGCTGGGTTTGATCCCTGGTGTGCCATGCTGGCCCTAACCCTGGGGTGTGCTGAGACAGTGATTAAAACTGGGCATGGTAGCACACTCCTGTAATACCAGCACTTGGGAAGCTGAAAACAGGAGAATCGCTATGAGTCTGATCTACATAGTGAGACCCTGTACTAAACACATAAAAAAAAAAATAAAAAAGTTCAGTTTATAAAAAAATGAATATCAACAAAACAGCAGCTTGGTTTGCAATTACAGAGTGGCAATCATTTAAAAGAACAACAATTATTTCATATAAGCTGCATCAGAGACAACTGAAGACAAAAAACTACCATCCTCATAGATAACTAATTGGTGCTATGCAGCAAGTTTGCACAAAGGATGCCATGTGCTGATACTTTGCCTCTCAGCGTCTTAGGATCTCATTTGCCCATGTGTACTTGTTTTCCTCAGCAAGGCTCAGGGTTGCCTAGCTCTTGTCTGGCTCTCACTCGCCTTGTCACTGTCTCTATGAAGCTAAATGTACTGCAATCTCTTGAAATTCTTGATATAGTAATTACAATGGATAAGAAATTGTGTTCACTTAAGTGATAGAGGTATAAATCATTATTACAACATTTCTACACTTCCTACCAGCTGCCATTGTGTTTAATGATTCTGTCTTTTTTATTAGTTGAACCTCATCAATTTATCATTTTTGCAGGCCAAAACTCATTGAATTTTGGTAGCTACATATGGTTCTAAACTAATAATTCACTGAATAATAGTGAAATTCCTTGTAATAATGTGAATGGATTTTGAATCCAGTCCAGGCTTTTTCATGTCAAGCCCTAAATTATAGAACACATGTACTGAGGAGCAGTCGCTACAGCTGGCTTTGATTCCACTGAAAGGCCATGCCAGCCATAAATGGGGGGAGGTATCCAGGATAGATGAAAGCAGAGAACTGGGACAAGTCCTGGAGCTGGCCCAGTCTCCTCACCCGTCCTGCCAAACATTTCCCAGTACTACTACTGTTGTGCTGTGTGGGAGCTGAACCACAGGCTCTCCTTCCTCAGTTGTTCCATGGGCATTTGCGCTTGATGGGCCCCAGAGACTCATGATCCCACGCAGTTGTCATAAGAGCTATAAGACTGGTATCCGACCTGCGAGGAATACAGTACCTAGAAGAGGAATCAGTTGAATAGTGAACATAAGACATCACTTTCTGGAAGTCACTCTGACAGACTGGTCCAAGAATTTTTTTTCATCAGTCTTCCCCTGTAGCTCAAGGTTGTGTTCTATTCTATAGAAGCTGCATCCCTTTTTCTCTAGTTGAACTAGCTTCCTCCCTCTTACGTTTCCAGAGTCTTGCTTTCTCTGGCCAGTATGGAAATATTCATCACTTAGTAAAATGCATACTTCTTTGTTCTAACTATACCTGGTCAGACCAAAGCTCTGAGATTGATTGACTGATTTTTAATGTATTTGGTACAGAATCTCACTATGCAACCTAGACTCATTGTGATCTTCCTGTTTTGAGCCTCCCTAGAACTGGTATTACAGGCATGTGCTTCCATGCCTGGACTGGATTATCTTTGTTTAAGCAAGAGACTGATGAGTGATGTTTCCTGAGATAAAAGGGTCATTGCTCCCTATAAGGAAATCTGTTATTGTCCTTTGGCAGTGTTTTTCTTCACATTGCTAACAAGATTAAGAAAAAATTGACAGGGTTATCTGAAACTCTTGAGCCAGTGGGCTCTCTGCCAAAGTGGAAATTCCCTTCTTGATGTCCTGTGTAATCACTGTATTTCAATGATTTTCACAAGGCTAAAATCTAAACTGGTCTGATATCAATGAAAGAGACTCAGGTGATATAAAGAAAAAGAAATGCAATTTCTTATCTTTAAAATGCACATTTGTGAAATTATAATCTAAGTTACAACTAGTAATGGTGTACACATTCTTTTTATTTGCAAAAACATAGAATTTCTGCTCTGAACAAGACTGTTGTATTCATAGCATGGTTTTACCTTCTCACAAAATTCATTTGCTGCTCTCTTTTCTAATTCATTGAAAGCTGTGCTCCGTAGTGCACAGTGAACCCCTAGGGCTGAGGTAGTGTGTTTTCTGGCCAGTGCTTTCCTCTACTCTTAATAGTGAGCAATGGCTCATGGACAGACAAACAAGAGCCAACATGATGTCACCAGATACTTGCAAAAATAAAATTTTATTAAGGAAAATCTATGTGGAAACAGGAGGTGAGCTCCAATCTGTCTCCTGGATTGTCTGGAGTAGAGGAATCATAGTAGCCAGAGGTCAGGAAAAAGAAAGGGCTGACTGATTATAACTGGTTCACATTAGCATGCTGGTCCAGGGGAAACTGCAGAGAGGGAATTCTGGTCCCTGCGCCCCAAGATCCTTTCGTTTCTCAGGTTCCACTCTGTGGGAGTTTTTCTGCCAGGCTTTCATAGTCACTTTGGGTTAAGATCTATTGTTATACACGTAAACCTGCAAAACAGCTCAAGCAGTTTCTAAGAAGAGGGATACTATCTGGCTTGGTTTCATAATCTTGCCTCTTGGTTACATCGCTCTAACTTTTTGTGCTTTGAATTTTTCAGCTTTGAAAGCGGAATGACTTCATAGGGCTGAGCAGAAAATGAAGCAGATGGAAACTGCTTAGAATCCTGCCTACCATAGAAACGGTTCGCCAGCACTCAGCGAATATTAGGAAAAATATGAAAGAGAAAGAATAAGATGAGCATGCTAATATCAGGCCTCATCTACAAGTGACTGATTGAACTGCCAGAGATAAGGATCACTCTGCTTTGTTTCTTTCCAAAAATTAGCGAGTAAACTGACCATGGGAAATGTCCCAATCTGTGCTTGAGTCACACCCTGCTGATAAGTGTGGAGAAGCTGGACAGGGCAGTGCATGTCTGTAATCTCAGCACTTGGTAAGCTGCGGGGCAGGAGGACCATTGCAAGCTTAATGCCATCCTGGGCTACATAGGGAGTTTGAAACTAGCTTGAAATATATGGTGAAACCCTGTTTAAAAAAAAAAAAAAAGTACAGAGGAAAAGTAGTGGTTGATTATAGCCATGAAAAAAATCAGCTTTTACATATAACCACTGCTACATATAAATTCTTGGAAGCAAACAAGAAACTCTATGTTGTATGTAACTTTACATGTCAGATATTAAAACAGGGGGATAAAAGAATACAAATATTTCATTTTTATCTTTAACTAGATAAGAAGTATCATCAGTCATAGGGAAAATGGCATATTTCACTTTATAAATATATTTATAATAGTTCTGATAGCTTCTAATAATTTTTAATCTGTTGCAGCCATACTACTCCTTGAATGTTTAAGAGGGAAGAAAAATACAAGGCAGAGAATCCATAACTACTTTTATAAAGTGCCTGTCCCATGTTCTACTCAGGGATTAGTGCTTCACCTTTCTGCCTTAATAACACTTTATTACTGTGTCCATGGGGTATAGTGATCATATATCTAAAAATTTACAAAACTAAGATTAAAACCACATCAAAACAAAGCACTTACTTCCCATGAGAATTAGTTATGAAGCTATTAGTATTGATGATTCAAATAATTTTCCAGCTGGAAGATAAAGTGTCCTTACATCTATATCATATTCTTTGAAAATTAATTTTTAAAAAGCTTATGAGCAGCATATAAAATTGGATGTATTTCTGAACAAATATTGCAACATATATACTAATTTGTTTCATTTATAGGAATAGTTTATCTGTTGAAAAGAAATTTTGTATTATCTTTTTTCCATAAGAATCTTTTTGTTTACATTTTGTTCTAACGGACTATTTTCAAGATAATGATACACAGTATAACAATTATTTTGTTTAATTATAAAAATTTGTATTATTTTTTCATAAAGTAAAAAGAATAGAAAAGTGAACATGTTTTACCTTTAGAAAGCGCCATTTGAATTCATGTTAGATTTAAGTACCTAATGTATCAAATTAATAATTCTAGGGCTGGGGAGATAGCTCAGGGATCTAAGTGCTAGTCTGGCAAGTGTAAGTTTAATCCTTGGTACCACATTCCAGGCTTGCCCCGGAAGCCAGGGCATGCTGGCCCTGAAACCTGGTGTGGTGGCCCATACCTGTAATCCCAGTGCTGGGGAGGCTGAGACAGGAGGATGACTACAATTCTGAGTTGCACAGTGAGACCCTTTACCAATGAATAATTTTTTAAAAAATTCTAAGAATGAGCTGGGGATGAAGCTCAGCAGCATAAAGTGTCTACCTGGCAAGCACAGTGTCCTGATTTGATCCCCAGTACTGCCAAAAAAAGAAAAAAAAAATCTATGCTTTTTTTTTTGCAGAATCAGGGATTGCACTCAGGCCCTTGTGGTTGCCAGGGAAGCGCTTATTCCACTGAGCCATTTCCCCAGCCTCAAATTCTACTTACTTTTAAAAATTAAAATATATATATATAACTTAGAAGAAAAGTTGGAATTAGAGGGTCATGTGGAAAAAGAAAACCCACTTTGAAAGTAGTTATTTCCAGTGACCATTATGGCACTTGTAAGTTTAAATTTTAAATTGTTGATTAAATTCAAGTTTAAATTCAAGTGATACAGACATAGAAAGCTAATAATCTTGCTTCCCTCATCTACTCCTTGCCCTCTGAACAAATAATTCTGATATGTATCCTGCTACATATTTTCTATATTAACAAAGAAGCAAACATAAATAATGCATAACAGTAATTTACATTAGTTTCCCATTATTCAACTACTGCATTTAAAAAATTAAATATATCTGTATATGTTTTTTTCCTCTAAAACAATCTAAACATTACCCAGTGACTCAATCCTTGATGTAGATTAGAATCATGATGTAGTTCACAACAAACAAACAAATAAACAAACCAGAGGGAAATTGCCAGAGCCTTGCCCTAGAGATTAATTGGCCTGGGTAGGGCCTTACCTGCCTGCCCTGGAGCTGGACAGAACCCCTGATGGAAGCAATCCCTGCAGGAAGTCAATGTCTGCAGGCCGCAGGTGGGCATTGCCCTGGTATGCATCCTCCCAGGATGGCCCTGCACCAGACTTGCAACTGTGCTGATTCAGGAAACCCAGGGATGCCCATCAGAAGCTTAAGTGTCCTCAGAAGACTTACTAGGAGACATAAATCTGTCTCATCTTCTACTGTATAAGGAACACTCACACGCCTACAAGAAGTGGAACCACAGCCAGGGTTTTCAGAAGACCTGTAAGTGCCAATGTGCAGTGTTAAGGCTGGGTTTATCCCCGAGTTGACTAAGCTCTAGAGGTTTGTCCTTACCTGCAATCAGGCATCCCAGGAAACCACACCCAACCTCGTTCTTTTTCCTCTGGCACAAGCAACTTCTAAGAGGGTGCAAAAACTTGTTTGGCTTCTCTGGGGCTGACAAGTTTTCATACCTTCTAACCAGTCCTCTCTGTGTCCCAGTGAGAGCTTCACTAATACTGCAATTAAACATTTGCAGGATCCTGTGGTTTCCTTCACCCTTGCTTTACATTGAGAAAATGGAAAATAGGAACGTAGAATACGAGGGTTGCGGAGCTTCACCCCTATATCCCGTATTTGTTTCTGTGGATGCAACAATTGGCATCCAATGATTTGTAGTTTTGTTCTGAATTATCCTGAAAGTTCTGTCTTCTTCAAATAATCTTTTTCTTTCCAAAGCTTACCCTGGTCAGAAGTTTGGAGAGACCTGGTAGATTGATGAAATTTATTTCGACTTTTTTTTTTTTTTTAAATAGGAGTCACTGCTCTGTGTTAAAGGAACAGTAAGGCAAGGAGTGAGAAAAATAAGACAAAACAAAACAAAAACCAAAATCATAGGTGTGTTCTTTTTCTGTTTCTTGTCTAGCTATAAGATTAAAGCATTACATTTTTAGATTTGATCTCTTCACCTTCCGATGATTGCTCAGAGTTTTAAATCTAGTAAAAATGAATGAATTGCTCCAGAGAAATGTAAAAAAAAAAAAAAAAAAAAAGTCAAGAACAGCGAGACTCCCTACGGGGCAAGCTGTACTGCTTGGGGAAAGCAAAAAGTGGGACCCCGGGGCCCAGGGCAGCTGCCGGGCGGGCGGCACCTGGAAGGTCCACAGCTGGAGCGCAGCGCGGCCAGGCCCCGCCCCCTGCGTCACGGTGGGCGGGGCGCCGCGGACCTGCGGCCGGGAGGGGAACTAGGTCAGGGGCAGGCGCCTGCGCCCGCGCCCGCGGAGTTTGGGAACGGTCTGAGAAGTGTTCGTGTTTTGTGGTTTTTTTAAATTTTTTTTGTGCCTTTTGCTTTTGGTTTTCTTTTTATCGCAAAGGGAGATTGCTGATTTGGAAATATAACGCACCCTCACCATCATCTTTGGATTTGTTCTTGGTTCTTCTCTTGCACCTTGGGACTGGAAATCGTCATGGTGTGATGTGTTCCTGGACTGGGACTGGTAAGGGTGAGGGCGAGCCTTTGCGGACCTCTGCCTCGCTGGCGGCCGGCGCTCGCTCTCTGTCTCTCTGTCTCTGTCTCTGTCTCTCTGTCTCTGTCTCTGTCTCTCTCTCTCTCTCTCTCTCTCTCTCTCTCTCTCCCCCACCCCCGTCTCTCTCTCTTCCCCTCTCCCCCCTCGTTCTCTCCCTCCTCCTCCTCCTCCCTCCTCTCTTCCCCATCCAATCCTCTTTAAGTTTAAAAACATGACTCAAAACTGTACAGTTCTGGGCTACTACTGCACTTTAAAATGGAGAACTGATTACACCATTTTCCCATACTTAATTTCTACAGGGAAATTGTTTTATCTACTCTGAGAACTGGTTTTCATGAAAAGATTAATTAAGCACAGATCGCGCTCGCGCACCCCCCCCCCCACCTCTGTCATTTGATTGTGAAATCCAGCAGTGTAAAGCAGTTTTGTCTGTTTGCCCCTGCAAAGATGATGAAGTGGAAAAGTGTTGGCACTTTAGCCCAGCATATACACCACGAGTTTGTGCGTCAGAAAGAGAAAAGCGTTTGTACTGGAATGTGCTCAGAAGTAGCTTTGAAAGAAGCACTATCTAACCAAACCAAACAATCTGCATTCTTCCCAGCAAACACTAACTGAGAAACTTAGTTGCTATTTGACGCACCCTTCCATTTACATTAAGAAACATGTAGTTGTATTTTACCACGTGCAGCAAGTAAAATATATGCATGCCGAGTGGTGACCTCCTCAGTATAGAGTCCTATTGATGATTGGCCTTATGCGTTTAGAAATAGTATCTTTAAACTATTCTGATTCATCTAGACATGCTGGCCCAGGTATTTAGATTGTCATCCCCAGACCCAGGTTTCCTCTTCCTTATTTTCATAAAAAGCGTTTCTATACACAGTGGAAGCGATGCTACACGCTTCCAGCAAGTTCCTAACTAAGCAACCTTGAAAGTTGGACCAAAAGGTTAGGGGTTCCTTATCCACCGTGATACTGTATCCACATTTAAATTGGGCCAGGCCACCATCATAAAAAATGCTTTGCTTACTTGTTGAGAACAAAAATATAAAAGGTAGAACAGAATTCCTTGAGTGCTCAAGCGTGAGACCCCATTCTTGTCCACTCCAAAAGGTAATGTGTTTCTTCCAGTGTTTTTATTTTAATTATAAATATACTTTACTTACACTGAAATTAGTTTTGTGAAATCTGTCTGTAGTGAAAAACAAGCTAGCAACATTCAACCAATATTAGGGTGTTTAAAAGCAACAGTATAACTATTGACATTTGTGAAAGTGTACAAAGAAATGGAGAATTTAAGCAATTTAAGCCATCTCAAATAGGTTTGGGGAATGTAAATATTTTCAGTGACTGAAAATTGATTAATACGTTATATATTTTGGTATTGTTAGGAAAATGCTCAGGATTTGATTATAAATAGTTGAGCAGAAATGGCTCATTTGTTAGACAAATCTGCATTCTAGAATCAATTTTAAAAGTTAAAATCCACATTTTCAAGCTTTCATTTCACGTTTTATTTATTGTTTGATTTACTTAAGTCTTGTTTTTTAAAACAAAGGTTTCTTTCTTTCTTTCTTTCTTTCTTTCTTTCTTTCTTTCTTTCTTTCTTTCTTTCTTCTTTCTTTTTAGAAAATACTTGTAGTCTGGCCAAGCATGGTGGCACATGCCTGCTATCCCAGTACTCAGGAGGCTGAGGCAGATAGATTGCTGTGAGTTTGAGGCCAGCATGGGCTACATAGTGAGTACACGGCCAACCTGCTCTATATAGTGAGACCCTGTCTAAAAATAAACAACAGAGAAAATACAACAAGCAAGACCATTTGGGGACTCTCAAAGCAAAACTAATTGAGGATAGATTTAACTTTCAATATATAAGGAAAACAGAATTTATTAGCATGAATAATATAAAATTACTAGATCCTACCAAATCTAGTTAGTAGTTACAGTAGCTGAACAACTGTCATTTTTCAGATAGTTACATATTATTGAAAACATGATTCTTTCCTTAGAAAATGGATTTATTTCATATTTTATTTTATTTTTATTAATTTTTTTGCAGTACCGGGGATTGAACGCAGGACCCTGTGCTTGCCAGGCAAGCACTTATTCTACTGAGCTATCTCCTTGGCCCCTATTTCATATTTTAAAATAGATCAGCCACTAACTTTGTAGAAAAATTGTGCCTTAGTGGAATCTATATTCAAGGTATACAATGAAGGTTATATTAATGCAACTATATGAGTCGCAATATTATAATGTGTAGTATTGCACCAATATCTCTAGACCTAGTGATATATCCTAATGAAACTATGTGATTTCCTTCTGAAGACTTACAAATGTATTCATTATAATATTACCTATAATAAGAAATTGCAAACAACCAAGTAACAAAATATCTAAAGTTAATGTTTTACCTGTCTCTAAATACAAACAAAATCAACATAGTTTTGAAAAAATTATTGTTAGGAAATATGCCTGCAGTTACTGAGTGAAAAGAGCAAATTTAATAAGACATTATATTGAATGTATAAAATATAATTTCAAAATAAATATATATGAATCATTTATTCAATAGCTACAAAGCCTTATGTAACAAGCATTATTCTAAAGTAAAACACTGAACAATACTTTTTCTGTTTATAGGTAAATGTTTTCTGCATCAGTGAGTTTACATATAAATACATCCTAAAGCAAAATAAACACACATATACATATATTCCTAGGTGGTACAGTTATAGATTTGATTTTCTTTTTAAAAATTTTTCTGATATTTACAAGTCTTCTTTAACAGTTGCTATGTTTATAGTCAGAAAAAAAAATGCTGCCTTCAAAAATATCACCAAGAATGGGTTGTGGCTCTGCAGCTCCGTGATGAAATGCTTACCTCGCATGCAGGAGTCCTGGGTTGAATCCATAACACTAGAAAAGCGCACTAAGAAATACCGTTATACAAAATGAAAACACAAATGCTATGCTCTATGTTTTTACTTTCTAGTATGCCCCTTTTAGAATATATCACTAAAACCAATGATTTTATATTATTACTATGATTGGAATGTTTTGTGTCTCCCTGTTCCCAACTCCTAAATTTATTTATTTATTCCTTATCACCAGTGTAATGGTATTAAAAAGTTGGGACTTTAGAAGGTGATAAAATCATGTGGATGAAGCCCCCCAGAATGGAATTAGTGCCCTTGTAAAAGAGGAGTAGAGGGAGGCCTTACTCCTTTCACTATTGTGAGAACATAGTCAGAAAGTGCCAGCCATGTACCAAAAAACAAGCCCTAATAGGACAGAAAACTTGTGCACTTTCATCTTCCTATTTTTTTGATTTAAGGTGTTTGAATAAGCAAGATAACTGCATTTGTTAATAAAAGAAAATTCTACTCTATATGTAGCCTCTTGAAGTGTAAGGAATGAGGATTTTTTATAGGCCAACTAGTTTATGGTATAATTTGGCTAGCAAGTAATGGACTAAGACGTATATAAAGACCCCTACAAAAATGTTCTTCAATGAAAAATAATTGTGCAACTCATAAGTGAAAATAAAATGAATTGTCTAAGGTTGGGAGCGTATGTGTGAACCTCCCAATAATCAAAGCATTTCAGTATAGCACTAAATTACCATATTTATACATATTATGTCAACAAAAATGGGAAGAAAGTCAAGATGTGTGGAGACATTGGAAAGACTTCAATGACATGGCAGAATATTTCTGATATTAGAATGCAGAAAACCAAGTTATAACAAGATATCCTAGTTTTGAAAAAAATTGACCTATGCAGAAAACTAATTTATTAATGAAGAGCAACCTAAATTTTATTTTATTTAGTTAATTAACTTATTTTGGGACTGGGAATTGAACTCAGGACCTTGTACTTGCCGGGCAAGTGCTTAAGCCGCTCTCGAAATTTTAATAATACTTATGTATAGGTGGTAAGATTACAGATATCTATTTTTTCTCATGACCTTAATGCATTTTTTTAACACTTCCAGTGAATTTTTGTTAATTATTAAGGAAAAAAGGTTGCTTTCCCAGTAGTACAACTTGTCTGCCTAGAATGAAGAGCGCATAGATGGTACCATCTCTGCCTTGTTTCACAAGGTGCCACATTCCCTTCTGATTTGCAGTTCCATGTTGAGTATTAGTGTTTCTGAGTTGTTTTCTGGTAAGAACATTGGGATTAGTAAGGATATCAGGAGTCAGAGTTTACTCCTGCTTACAATCTCTCTTCTGTTGCTAGGCCTTTTCCAAAACAAGTCCTGTTGGACTGACTTGTGCTTTGCTTCCTTTTCACTTCCTGTTGGTCATACCTGCTGATGGATTTTAGCAAAATATTCCCTAATTGATCTTCCTACATATATTTATTTCATTTAAGGATTTTTTAATAAGTAAAATAACTGTAACTGCATTTCTTAGTAAAAGAAAGAAAATTCAACTCTATATGCAGGATAGGTGAAAAAAAGTATGATTTTCTTTGGTATGAGAAGTAGAAATGAATTTTGAACTGTCCCTCCCAAACTTTGCAAAAATCTTCAATGTATAGTATTCATAATTGCTTACTGTGATCTCACAACATTGTAATTTACTTTAAATAGACTACAAAAGTATATAGGATACCGTTAAAATATCATTTTTTCTTTACTTAATTTTTTTCTAGAGATTATTTTTTTGTCACACAGATTCTACCTAACCCTACGATATCTCTTAGTTGAAAAATCAACATTTTTACATTGCCTAGACAGAAATATGCCGGGAGTATGAGGCTTTGCACTTTTAAGGTCCCTAAGCCAGGAACTGAAAGTGAAATGGTTTTAGTGGGTTGGGGAACTTTAAATTAAAAGTGATTCTTACCCAGAATCTCAGAATGGCGTTCTTCTCCCAAGTTGCCCTGTTTCATTGGAGGGAGTATGGTGGTCCCCAACCAAAGTCCATCACCTGTTCTTTTAATTATTAGAGTATAAGGGTCACTTTCTTAGTAAAACAGTTTGTACTAGAATAAGGAGCCCATACATAGTATTATCTGCCCTTCCTCCTCATGGCATTCCTATGGTCTCCTCATTTCTTCTTTCTTTCTCATTGTTCTTGGCTGTCCAGATTCATTGGTTTCATTTTTTGAGATTGGTACCAGTACATTACATACCTCGACCAATTTTGTCCCTGCCATTATCTCTCTTCCCCTACCCTCCCTTCTAGTTTGACATTTGGGGGTGGGGTGGGATCTAAGCATATATAATGTACTTAGTCTGTATACTCTCTGTTGCTGTCCTCATATTGCTCCCCTTTCCTCATTTTTCCTTCCACTTTTCTTTATTATATATAATTTTACATTAAGCGTCATTGTTTCTGAATTGCGTTTGTTGATGAGAACATTTGGATTAGAAGGGAAAAATAAGATTTCATTTAGGGCCAGGAAATAGCTCAGCAGCATAAGCGCCTGCCTGGCAAACACAAGGTCCTGAGTTTGATCGCCCATACTGCAAAAAAAAAAAAAAAAAGGAGGGGGTGGCACCATAAGACTTCTTGTGGTTCATGATTAGGAAGAAATAAATCGGTTGATGACAGGAATTTGTGGATGTGATATATAGTTTTAAGTATGTGTATTTTCAGAGTAAGGGGACAGGATTTGAAGCCTGGATAAAAAGTGTAGGGGCATGTGAGGAATATGAGGATGGGTGTGAGAATGGGTTGAGTCATGGTCTTGACCTTGCTGGCCATTGATTCTGCCATTGTCACTGAAGTATACTCCCAGATATTATTGGAAATCTCATGTGACCCCATCCCTGGTTAGGTTACTGGTAAACTGTGCTCTAAAACACATCACTCAGGGTTCCCAGATGGGTCTTCCCCCCCCCCACCCATTCCAATGTGTATTTCATACTTCTTTCAAGGAAATCATTTTTTCTTCTTTTTTTTTTTTTGGCAGAACCAGGGATTGAACTCAGGCCCTCGCACTTGCCAGGCAAGCACTTACCCTACTGAGCTATCTCCCTGGCCCCCAAGGAAATCTTTTAAATATCCATCTCATATCACGTTCTTCTTAAATATCTTCAATGATTCCCTATTCTTCCAAATTAAACATAGATTCTTCATCTTAACAGTTAAGGACTTCAATGTGTGTCTAAAGTAGATTCCATTTTACAGTAATTTCACATATCCAGTAATGCTGTGTATCGTAAAGCAAAGACACACTTCTTAATTTTAGTCTGTGTATAGCTGATTTGTAGTTGTAGCTCCGGTTAATAGTATCTGAGAGAACTTTAGAAAACATTTGCTAATCTATTGATATAACCTTTTAGTTTAGTAGTATAATCTTTCACTGACTAAAGTCTTTGTTTAGCTCCAAATAATTCCACTTCTGTATTTACTATTCCTTTTTTTCTTATCATTCCTTATTTTTGCATTTAAAAATTTCTGTGATGATTTATTGTGCATAAAAAGTAGTTTCACTGATTGTTTAAACTATAATATACATATGGATAAAAATAATTAGCTGTGTAAGTAATGGTGAATGATAATAAATTCATGGAGAAACTACATTTATAATTAAAACTAAGACTGCAGAGTAGATTTAAATTTCCTAGGTTTATGTAGCTCTAGTTAATAGTATCTGAGAGAACTTTAGAAAACATTATAAAGTGTGTGGTATCCAGACATTAGCATCATTTGAGCTTGTTGGAAGTGCGGATTCTCATGCCCTCCTTTAGACCTATCAAATCAGAAACTGGCAGATTGTGTGCATAACTAGGAAGGTAGAATCTGTGGATTCTGATCTGTTGGAAATTTGAGCACAGAGAGTTAGATTGGGGCCCTCAGGTAAGCAGGCCAGCATATTCTCTGGGCTTTAACAGAGATGCCTGAACTACTTTAATGATTGGCGTTGGCTAGCTTTATGTCATTTGATTCCAAGCAAATGATTCCCTTTAAAAATATTGTTGAACAAAACATGCTTGCATTTCATAAAAGAAAAGGAATGACTGTTTTCTCCTTATCTTTTGATCTTTAGATATAAGTATTTTTGGAGGATAATTGGAGGAAGAACTTGTATATCTTAAGACTCCCACAGAGTTTATAGAAAAACAAGTTTTCCTAGAGATCCTGCATATTTTTACAGAGATAGTGAATGATATGAATTCCTATTAAAGTTGTGATTAGTTAATTCACTCTACAATTATATTTTAGCATAAAAGTACATATTTTTATAGTACATCTGTATATGTTATGTATAGAGCATATTCTTACATTTGGATCTACTCAAGTCAGATTAAGTACTACTGTGTACTTAATGTGTTTGTTGTCTTTATTTTATCAGGTACATGTAATATTGAATATGATTATTTAGAACTTTATAGTTTTATTAGGCTATGGAACTATTAGGAGTCAGGAGAAAGAATCTTGAAATCAATTATTAATTAGGAATTAAAACTTCTGACATATAGGCTTTTCCCCCACTGAGTTTAATTTTCTAAATAGCAAAGAAAGTGATATTAAAGGCTTATTTGTGAAACTGAGATCATTTTGATATTAGAATTGTGTATTTCCTAGATAAATATAAGAATATTTCCCTCCAACAGTTACTTGACTTTTCTTAAGTGGAATATCATTTAAATTCTGTCTTCACAATTAATTTCATAAGTAGGACTGTGCCAAGAACTAGCTAGACATTTAAATAAGTTATCTCAAAATTAAATGAGCTGTATCTATGAAATATCCTTTAATGATTTTTTTGGTTGAAAATAAATGTTTAATTTGTTTTACAGCATTTATATTCACATTCAAATCTTCATAGTAGGAATACACATATTTGCCTTTATGAAGCCAATGAAATTAAGAATTTAGTATAAGCTCCTTCAATATTAATCTGCTCAAATCTTGAGGACTCCATGAGTATGCACAAACATTGCCTGGGAACATGCATGTAAATAATTCTTTTTCAGTGCTGAGGCCCTGTGTTTGTCTTACATTTTATATTAAAGAAAGCAAAAGCTTAAAGAATTCAACTTTTTTTTCCACACCTTAAATATAGGAACAGTATGCTAACTTCATTGAATGCTTTTCTTTAGCTTAAATGTTTCATGATTATATGAAGAGAAAAAAATATGAAGTTAATATTAATGCATTTGATTAATTTTTATTAAAATAAAGACTTTATAGGGGCCGGGGAAATGGCTCAGTAGAATAAGTGCTTGCCTGGCAAGCACCAAGGGCCTGAGTTCAATCCCTGGTTCCGCAAATAAATAAATAAATAAATAAAATA
>NW_004524811.1:1920539-1947694 GCF_000260255.1 Octodon degus
TGTGTGTGTGTGCATGTTTGTGGCCAGCTCAGCCCACCTGGGGGCGGGGCTGGCTGGCATGTGGTGCTGGGGGATCGAACCGCAGTCCCTGCGCTTTGCCAAGCTTGTTCCAAGTAGGTGCTTTAGACCACTGAGCCATCTCACCAGCCCCTTTATTTTATATTTTGAGATGGAGTTTCATTGAGTTAAATTTTCCAGGCTGGCCTTGAACTTTTGATCCTCCTGCCTCAGCCTCTAAGATACTGCAATTGCAGACATACTGCCATTGTGCCTGGCTAAAAGTTATTTTATGTATCATTTTTAACATCTGGCTTACATTTCTATTTATACATATATCAATTCAACAATTTCTGCCTTTCTGAGTATTTGGATTGGTACTCCTCCTCCTCTTCTCCTTCTCCTTCTTCTTCTTCTTTTTGTATTTTAGGACAGGGTCTACAGGGTACTCAGGGTCTCAGTACTAGATTGCACTTGTAGTGATCCACCTGTTTACAGCCTCCCAAGTGCTGAGACTACAGGCGCGCACTACCACGCTCAGTCTTAATCCGTCTCAGGGTGCCCCGGGGGTGGGACCGGCATGGCAGGCCAGGGGATCGAACTCCTAGCCCCTGTGTGCCTAAGCAGACACTTTAATCTGCTGAGCTATTTGGCCAGCCCTTGGGTTGGTACTTTTCTGATGCTGAGTTGAGCATTTTTCTGTTTAGCATCATAGAAGATAAATATTTTAAAAACATTACCTTGTGGCTCTAGAAGAGTAAGGAAGATGAGACTCCCCTCAGAGATACATGAATGCTTACTTCAGTAATAATTCTAGATTAAGAAACCTTGGATATAATTAGACATGCACACAACACACACACACACACACACACACACACACACACACACACACACAATGCAAGCTCTGCCTTACTTTTCTTAGGTTACTAGTGAGGTTAAAAATGTTTTTGCTGGGCCAGCCAAATAGCTCAGCAAACTAAAGCACTTGCGTAGGCAGACAGAGTGGCCATCGATCCCAGGTGTGCCGGCCCCGTCCCCAGGGCACCCTGAGACATGGCTTGAGATTGGGTGTGGTGGCGCACACCTGTAATCCCCACACTTAGGAGGCTGAACACAGGAGGATAACTATGAGTCTGATCTACATAGTGAGACCCTGTAAACCCTGTAGATCCTGTCCTAAAATACCAAAAAAAAAAAAAAAAAAATTGCATATTTATTTGTAGCTGTCGGTTTTTGTATATTTGTTTAGGCTCTATTAGAAAGTATATTCTTTGTGAAAAATTGAAATTGGAAACAAATAATTTCTAACATTGATTTTAGATCCCACAAATTGGTTTAAATAGCCTATGAAAATTTTTAGATGTATATTTGAATAAATCTTAATTACTGTACAGTCTGATCATACTATCATATAAAATATTTGCCATCATATAAACTATCATACCATCATATAGATGTAAATCATGTATTCAAATTGACTTAAGTAATTGATGACACATATATGGCAATGACATAGTTTAGGAATAAGAAAAGCCTACCTATATATTCATCAGTAATAAAATGCTAATTGAGAGCAGCTGGATATGTTGTATACCCTTCCACTAACTTGCCATGTGATCTTGATCTTGGGTGAGTCACTTTCTCTGGACTTAATTTTACTTGTACATCAAATGAAATAATTAATTGAAATATTTAAAATTGTACATTGTCCATTTAAGTTGCTAAGCCTTTTCCTACACAGCATTCCATAAGCATTAAGTGCTTTTATAATAGTAAGAATAGCTACCATTTATTGATCTATTATCTGTCAGATATGTTACATACATTCTTTGGAACTCCTCACAGTTACCCTGCAGAATATGGTGTTATTATCGTTTTCCTGATGCGGAAACTGGGGTTGTTAAGAAGTCCACTGGAGCCCAGTGGTAGAGTCAGAACTTGGACTCATGACTGACTAAAAAGACCCATTCTTTCCAATTACTTCTATCTTAAACAAGCGGGATAATGCTCTAGCCCAAAGTTTTTCAACAATGACATACTTGGGTTAGATAACTCTTTGTTGTGCAGGGCTATTTTGTGCATTTTAGAATATGTAACAGAACCCCTGAACTGTAGCATCTGTAACCCCAAATGTCTTCTGTTATTGGTAAAATTGGTTCTTTTTTAAGACCTTCATCTAATACAATTTAAATAATCAGCAATTTAGACAAAGATAGCATCGCCACCTTTAGATCACTTTAAGGTTCAAGAATGAAATGAACAAACAGACCTCCAACAATGATTGAACAAATAGACCTCATCATCAAGCAATACAGGTTATATGGCTTCAGCACTCTTAAGATTGATCCTTTTCAAAGAGTATTCTTCATTCCCAGAATGCACGATGTACCTTCAAGAACCAAATTCACATCAGTTAATTCATTCAAAAATATTTATTGAGTGTCTGCTATATAGGTCAGACATAATCTAGGTACTGGTTAAAATAGTCAAAAAGATGATCTTGTAGGGAATGCTAAAGTTAAATAATTTTAGCTCATTGCCCTTTATCTTCCTAATAATCAACCATAATCCAGTGTGTTTACCTTCACATAGTCATACAGTCCTTATTTTATAGCTGTTAGAGTTGATTGTCCCTGGAATGAATGAGTAAGGACTGCACACTTGAAATTTGTGCTGTGCCAGTTTAAAAAGATATTTTGGGTTTAGTTTTCAAATTGAGCACCATTATGAATTCTGTCTAGTTCTCCCCTTAAAGCCTCATGCAGTCATGGAGTGGCTTCTGGAGTTGGTGATCGATTCTTGATCCATTTCTGGGATCGCAGATGTTAGTGCTGTCCTGACCCCAGGGGTGCGCAATCTGCATTGCAATGTAAGGAGGGGAGAGAGGCTAGCTAGGAGCTGCGCTCCTACTTCTCCCTGTGTTTTTGGTCTTTGCCGCAGCCATGACAGCTGCTCTGTGCCATGTGCCACTCTTCCTTGGAGCAGGCCTCACTGAGTATGGACTGAAACCTCCACTAACTGAACTAAATAAACCTTTCCTTCCTTAATTTTGGATGTTGGGTATTTTGTCCCAGCAATGAGAGAAAAATAACTGAGACAGGCACTTAGCCATGTGCTAACTTCATTTTGGAACTTCCTTGTTTATTGGTCAGTATCATAATACTCTCTGTTTTCTGCTGTGAATCCTGGCCACGTAAGTATCAAACTTTGTCTCATGCCAGCCAATCTCTGAAATGTTTCAAGTGTTGCCATGACCTTATCAGGTTCATAGCTGCTTCCTTTACTAGACTGTTAATCCAGCAGGACAAGAACCTGCAGTTGGACCACAGCACTTTGCAGCACTTCAATTTCAGTGTCTGGAAAGCTGTCTGGTTGTGACCTCAGGACCAGTTTACTGAACAGATAAGGATAAGAGATCTCTGAGCAATGAAATAATTTCATTGAGTTAATCTTGTTGAAATTTTATCTTCCTCCTAAAGACCATTGAGATCACTAAATCAGTGTATTTATAAGCCTTGTAGTTGGAACATGTTTACAAAGCAGCCACTGGTACAGCCAATGAGAAAAAAAAACCTATCAAACCATAAGGGAGCGTTCAAATGAAAGTTTCCAGCTGCTGGGAGTGCAGCTTATAAATGTGGTTCTAAGGGCTCTGAAGGGATTACTGTATAGAGTACTCTGGTGTTCAGCACACCAGAGCTCTCTAAGTTCTCAGAAAAGAAAGTTCATTTAAAACGCTACAGTGTCAAACACAGGAAAATTGAGTGCATACTTTATGCCAGATAAAGTTGTTTTACTACTTGAAAGGACAGATCATAAGCTGTACAAAAATAGAAAAATTACCACTGAAAGTTTTAGAACATGAAAATTAAATACCTCAGCTGTTTTTAAAAAGAGGTTGTACTTATTTTATTTCCTTTTTTTTTTTTTACACCTTCCTGTTGCTGAGAATGCTGAATGTCTCTCTTAGAGTAGGATGCCTATGTTTAACATGAATATAATAACTTCTGCATGCACACGCGAAGCTGCAGTGAGAAAACAGGAAAAGCCTAAGCTAGTTATGTACTTCCAGAGCAAATGTGACTACACTGTTCATGGTAGCAGTGTTTGCTACTTTATGAGAGGTATTAATTGTCACGTGTGCTCATTCCACATATTTATTGAAAGTCTAAGACTGGCACTGTTCCAGGAAGAGGCTGCATCCATGAGCACAAAACGTAGACATTTCTACTCTAGTGGAAGAGGAAAATAGATAAGAGCTAAAACACAAATGTTAGGTGATGACATGAAAGCTTTGTGACAAAATAAGGCCAGGGAGAGGCCAATGGGAGGCTGACTGTATGCACTCGGAACCTGTTGCTGCAATCAATATGGGGGCCTTAGAAAGTTTGGGGGGATTATCAAGGTCTGACTTTGATTTTAACATGTCTAGGCTATGTGAGGTGGACCGGAGGGTGACGATAACAGAGACACTGGGGTATGGTGCAATTCCGGAAGTATTTAAAGGAAAGCCAGCATGACGTGTTGGTGCAGTGGGTGTGGGCTGGCAGAGGAAGACATCCAGTGGCTTCAGAGTGGAACAACCAGAAGGATGGAGCTGCTGTCAGTTGATAGAGCTAATCTGTAGGAGCCCTGGTTTGGGACGAGTATGGGAAGATTGCTTTGGCCTGCAGCTTTCTAGAGACAACAGAGTAGTTGGAGGTGAGAGTCTGGAATTCTGGGGCAAAGTGTGTTGGGGAACAGCTAGGTGAGAGGGTTTGTGAAAGTTCTTTTTTGATGGCTTTATGGAAATAAAGGAGAGACAAGGTCAGCAGCTGGGAAAAGATGGGAGATATTGGGCAACAAAGGAGAAAGGAAAAGGAGGAGACAGTTGAGTATGGAGTGCAGCTGACCAGGCTGGAAGTTCAGTATTGCTGCAATCAGTGTGAAAGATCAACTTGTGGCTGGTGGTTGGAATTTCAAGTGAATTTAGTCAGGAATGCTAGTGTTTCTCCCTAGCCACTTTAGACATGCAGGTATTGGAGCAGAATATATAGAGAATAAGGTATTTAGGTGTGTGTGTGTGTGTGTGTGTGTGTGTGTGTGTGTTTTGCAGTACCAGGGATTGAACTCAGGGAATCAAACACGGGTCCTTGTGCTTGCCTAGGCAGGTGCTTAAACCACTGAGCTATCTCCAAGGCCCAAATGTATTTACATTTGAATTTAAGTAGGGCTATGTTTTGCTAAGGTAGACGTGCAAGAAGAGTTTAAGGAGTTGAAAGACTGCACAAGGGAGGCATCACACTGATCACAATGCTGAACATAAAATTGAAACTGAATCAGTAGAGACACAAGAGCACATGAGAATGAAGCGCGTGGAAAGATGACCTGATATCGATAGCGCGGAGCAGAGGTTATTTGAGTCATGGCAAAAATGAATTTTAAATTTGTTCACATATATTAACTCTTACTTCAAATTGCTACAATTTCCTATTTTCAGTTAAGGTTTTAAAAACAAGTAAATGAAATATTTAAGTTTATTATCTTTTTTTCAGGTGAAGTATGCCTCTAGTGTTTTCCTCCCAATAATTTAGCTCATGTTTTAGACTAGTCTGCTTCTGCTTCTTCCTCCTGACCCTCACACTTGCTGGTGAGCTGTGGGAGGTAAGTCCCTGCCCACAGGTTGCTGACCTATGCCAGAACCTCCAGGAGCTCCAGAGGTGCTCCGGCCTCTGAGATGTGTGGATTAGCATGGGTAGCCCTGGCCAGCTGTGCTGCTCGGAGGCATTTCTGAAGCACTGTGAGCCTCAGTTTCCTCACCACTACTCAGGGGAGATGGCACTCTGTCCTTCATTGTAAGCACTACAGTGAGTGTACATTTATGCTCAGCCCAGAACGTTGCATCTCTCTACTAATGAGATACCCTGTGATCTTAGGTTTCTTGAGTTACTACTTCATTAACATTGAATAAACAAACAAGGTCTTATTCTATCATTTTTAAAACATTTTTGGAAGTATGTAGGATTACTAACATGAAAATAGTATTAAAATTGTCATACTGAGTATTTGATGTTTTAATGCTCATTCAGCTTTAATAGTAGATTGAAGTAACTAGGAACTCACTCATAAGTGTGAGTGAAGTTTATTTTTATTAATTTCAAATAATGTAGAAATACCAATATACAACTGCAGAATTTACCTCCTTTGAACTTACACATGTGGCCACTTTAGGAGAATATGGAAGTATGAAAATATGAGACATACAGAAGAGGAGAAGCATTCAAGCTTTCAGCATCTGAATGGACTATCCAAAAACATACAACGTATATTTATGTGTACAATATACATATGTTGGGGCCAGGGATATAGCTCAGTGATACAGTGTGAGTTCCTGAATTGATTCCCTGCACCAAAAGCACACAATACAATACATGTGTGCACACATATACAAATAATTTCTAACTTCTTGTAGCTTTATTTAAAATTTTTGCTTTATAATGGTATAAAAGTGCACATTCAGTGGAATGCAGATAACAGTTTGCATTTTGATCTTTTCACTATCAATATGTAGTGTGTTCTCTTGGGAGTTTATGAGTGCTCCTGGCTAGATAGGTAATCAAAAGGATGAACAGGGCCAGTGAGATAGCTCAGCAGTCTAAAGCACCTGCTTAGGCAAGCTTAGACAAGCATGCAGGGACCCTGGTTCGATCCCTGGCACCACATGCTGCACCAGCCCCACCCCCTCAGGGTGGACTGAGCTGGCCACAAAAAAAAAAAAAAAAAAAAAAAGATGAGCAACCAACATTGCATAGTGGACTTAGTTGTCTATGTTCCTTGAATACAGGTGTTCATTAAATTATATGAGATATTCTATACTTTGGTGTAAAATGAACTATGTGTTGGATGAGTTCACCCATGTATAAGTTAATACAAGAGTTCTGAGCACATTAAAGGATGTCAGGTTAAATGTGATGCTGGGTGTCTACATCCCAATCCCTTTTGTATTTTTCCTAATTATTTTGAAAGAGGGTCTCATAAGGTCAGTAGGCTGAAATTTGTGATCCTCCTGCCTCAGTTTCCCAGAGGGCTGGGATTATGGATGTATGCCAGTATGTTTGGCTGATATATATATATATTTTTTAATTTTTAATTAATTTATTTTTTTGTGGAGCCAGGGCTTGAACTCAGGTCCTTGAGCTTGCCAGGGAAGCGCTTATTCAACTAAGCCATCTCTCCAGCCCCTGACTTATATTTTAAATTTACAGTGGGTTTATCAGGATGGAAACCTACCATGACTCAAGGAATAGTTGTGTATAATATATTTACATTTGTAGATATGCACATGGTATGTGTATGCATAGGTATATATTTCATTTTGCATACATCATATAAAGATCCATGTAAATATGTATATACATATATAAATATATATTTACATATAAAAGCTTTATTCTAACATGAAAGAATTGAAGAATGTATTTAATATTTATTTGGAAATAGTAAAAATGGACAATAATTCCTAGTACAAAATATACTATGTTATGTTTTATTCCTTTGCTATATCTCATGTTGTATTTGAAAATCCTGACTTGGCCCTTGCTTGTCTAAAATCAGAAATGGTATGAGATGTGGAACTCATTGTCATGCAATGGCCCATCTCTGTCTGAGAGGCTGCTTCTGTCACCTAGAACAGGGTCTTCTGTGTCTCTCTCCCTGACATCAGCTATGGTGCTCAACACACAGTAGGCTTTCAGATCATGCATGTTGAAGGAAGTGAAATGAAGTGAGCTTGACTGGAGCCTCTTCCCTACCACCATTTAGAGACAGTGTGCTCAAATCCAATTGAACTCCTATGTGGTCCTTCAAGATGTCAAAACTATCACAAACATGACCTTGGTAGGGGTAGAAATAGTGATAAAAGTATGATTTGGCTTTTTGTAACAGTAGATAGCACTTCCTACATGATAATCATCATCAGTTATCAAAATAATTGCTTTAATTTAATTCAGTGTTTTGGCTGATGTATTTCCCTGTCTGACTTTGATATATCTAAATACAGAATATGAATTCTTAGAAAATTTAGTCGAAGTTCAATTAACAGAAAACATTAAATAGTACTCATTGATTTTGTTCAGCAATTGATTCATCTGACCCAAAAGAGAACACTAAAGATTATGTAACTTCAGTATTCAAAATCTAGTTTTCCTAGTAAATAACATGATCTTTCTTTCTTTCTTTTTTCTTTCTTTGTAATTTAGGGAATGGTCTACAGAGAGTTCAGAGTCTCACTACTAGATTGGTCTCGTAGTGATCCGCCTCTTTACAACTTCCCAAGTGCTGGGATTACAGGTGCATGCCACCATACCCAGTCTCAGTTGCCATCTCAGCACACTCCTGGGGCAGGGCTGGCACAGCAGGCCCAGGGGATGGAACCCCTAGTGATCTTCCTTATTGTTATGTCACAAAAGCCTGTGTTATACAACCACATAGACTGTTTATATTGTGCTCTTTCCCAAGGATTATAGGAAGTGAAGGAAGAGATCCTTCTTTGTAGACAGAAGGATAATCATTACTAAGAGACACTTGTAAATTTGCTACATTGGCACCTGATATAGCAAAGAAACCAACAAAAATATGCAACAGTCATATTGCCATTGCATTGCCTGTAAGGAAAGGAATCAGTCTCCCCAAGGCAGTAAGACTTGGATAGAGAGTGTGGAACAAGTAGGCCAGAAGTGACACAGATTGGAGCAAGTCCAAGTTTCCTGGCCTCATGGTGCTTTGGGCAGGGCTATCTCTGATGTACAGGCCAGGGAGGCTTTCCTATCAGAGTCTACCATGAAGAAGTTCCTGTCCTATTCGCAGAAATGTGCTGCTATAAATTTCTCTTTGCTTCTTAACAACTTTCCTAGCTCTCAAGTTTTGGAGCAGGTGAAAACTTTGATATTTCATTAATGGTTTTACACTTAGTTATGAAGAAAGTTATAATACTATCAGGGTCAGGATCCACAGTTCTTACCTGATCCACTTCTGGTAATGTTTGTTGAAATGCATTGTAACTATAAATCTATAGAAAGGGTCATTCACTGAGATCTCATCATCACTCTGGTAATTCTTAGGACAGTCTGGATCCTCTTTTACTTCAGTCTAGCCTTGCACATAAGGGTCTACATGCATCAGTTGTCAAGCCACTTGTGCTAGGTGTGGTTATATAGTCAAAGAAGACGGGTTTCCTAATGAATGATATATAATGACATTATATATCATTTCTTTCAAAGGAAGAAATAAAAATCTTTTATTTCTTCCTTTGAAAAATTAAAATGAGGCCAGGTGTCATAGTGCATGCCTGTAAACCCAGCACTCGAGAAGCTGAGACAGGAGGATCACCAGGAGCCCAAGGCCAGTGTGAACTTAGAGTGAGAGCTTCTCTACAGAGAAAATAAGTTGTAATTTCAACTTTACATTTGAGAATAAAGTTATTAAGATTGGGTAGTGGCTGTCAAAGTGTGATCCCAGGACCACAGAATTTGCTGTCCTTACAAACTTGTTAAACATGCTGGATTCTGGTGTCCTGTCCCAGACCTGCTGGCTCAGAAACTAAAGAAGTGAGCTTCGGGAGATTCTGGTGCATGCTTCGATTGCAAGACCCAAGCATAGAACATCTTGAAATGACCATATAGAAGAATGTTTTTGTATTTTACAAGTGAGCTCCTCTGTGTTGTTTATTGGCTGATCATGATCTCAGAAGCCTTTGAGTGCTACCTGGTCTCAAGAGAATTAATTATCCTGTATTTACACTTAGTAATCCACCCTGGTTCAAGCTCCTTGTTAAGCATTAAGAAGTTTTGAGAACTGAGGCTGGTTTTAAGCAATTTGTGTATAAAAAGAAATGAAGTATGTTGTATTATAATGTACGTATATTCTACTATTGAAGAACTTTGCTTTCAATAGCTTCTAGGAAAAAATACTATAATTGATTGCAATCCAATCATGACTGATACTATTGGAACATGAGTATGATAAATTGGTGTTTAAATGGCCTTGTAGAGTCAGAAAGGCATTACTTTAGCATCAAAATATGTATGCCTTAATACAGTTATAATAATTTTCTTGGATCTTTTATTTCTTCCTTTGAAAAATTAAAATGAGGCCAGGTGTCATAGTGCATGCCTGTAAACCCAGCACTCGAGAAGCTGAGACAGGAGGATCACCAGGAGCCCAAGGCCAGTGTGAATTTAGAGTGAGAGCTTCTCTACAGAGAAAATAAAGACTAAAAAGTTGTCCCACATTGTGAAGATGAAATTAATTGACATCTAAATAGTGTTTTGTAAATAACCATCATTATAGAAATATTAATATTTATTAAGATATGTATGATTTATATTTCTTTACTTCTGCTCTTAATTAATTTATACCTAAAGCTGATAACATGTAGATTTTAAAATTTTAATTATGATGGTATCAGGTTTTAGGAGTAAATAGGAAACTGGGTGGAAAAAGTTATGTCCAACATCATACAGAACTGTTTTAAGACAGCTTTAGACTATTTCATAGCTTTTTAATTGTAACTTCCTCCATTAGAAACTTTAACTTTAAAAGTTTATGATTCAATGCATGTTTGTTGTGACAGAGAAAAAGGAAAGTTAGCAGTGTACGATTATTCTCTTTTTACCTTGACTCTAGTGTAATAAACAGACTAATAACTGGTCTAAATTGTTCCATAAGTGATCGTCTTACAAATAATACCATTCTCCTTGCTTTTACAAATGTAAGAAAATACGTACACATGCAGGTAGGTCATGGTGCTAAGTGCAGTGGCCAGGGTGAGGCCAGCTGTAGACTCAACAGTGCAGTAGGAAATAGGAAGTAAAGTGAGAAGCAGAAGTCTCGTGTGTTGATGTGGCTCCTTATAGAACCCAAGGAGTTGGAAAAGTGGTAGATGCCTGCTGCAGGCTCTTCAGCCCTCACAGGACCCTCATTCTCAGAGCTGGTAAAACTACCAGGTGGTTTCATCTCCACCAGGAGCTAGAGGGGCGACAGGAGCTGCTCCACCAAGACATGTCCCAGGCCTCCTGTCTATCTTTGCTAACACTGTGTTAGCTAGTAATGTGGCAAACCAAAGTGCAAGTGAGACTGTGCCCAAGCCGTCACTCTCCCAATCTCTGAACCTGGAGCAGTCATTTTGGCCTTTTCTTGATGCAGTTGTACAAAAGCTAGGTTGTTCTATTTAAAATTCTCTGTCACTTGCTGTTTATGTTTTGTTTTGTTTTGCTATAACTTGCAATAGCTGTCAGTTAATTTGTATAGCTATCGGTCCAGGCCAATAAATGGAGATACACTTCTTTTTGGTGGTACTGGGGATTGAACTCAGGACCTTGCACTTGCCAGGCAGGTGCTTGTTCTACTAAGCTATCTCCTCAGCCCCGAGATACAGTATTTTAATTCTTTTAAATATTTTATTTATTTATTTGGTATGGGGTCTTACTATGAGTTTGGACTTGTGGTGATCCTCCTGGCTCAGCATCCCCAGCACTGGGAACAACAGGCATGCACCCCTAACCCCAGTTTCAGTGGCCGGCATGGTGGGCCTGGGCTTCAAGGGCCAGCACAGCATGTGGTACCGAGGATACAAGCTGGGTCCTTGCGCTTTCCAGGCAGGTGCTTAGACTGCCAAGCTATCTCCCTAGCACCACCCTACTTTAATAGGCATATAAAATTCCAGAGTGTGGATATTTGCAGTGTGGTCCACTGTTCTCCAAGTTGACTTTTGTATTTCTGTGGATTTTCTTGTTAAGACTATAAACTAGAAAAGCTGCAATATACAGATTTTTGTAACTATGCCCATCTTAAGGAAATATACTCCAAAGTAAAACTAGGTGAATGCTTACATGTTTTAAAAATTGAATTAGAGGTTCTTAAATTTTTTTAGGAAACATAGAAATTCACATTCCATTGTGAAAGGGTTTATTTCTCTGCATCTTTTACAGCATTAGCAGTTATTGTTTTTCACTTTTATTGGTAGAATCAAAGCAGCTCCTTGTGACAGCTTTACTTTGCAACCTTCCTGTCACCAGTGAGGTCAAGGACCTCCATATTTATAGGTCCCTTGAATTTCCTCTTTTGAAAACTGCTCATTCATATTTTTGCCCAAGTATATTGGAGTCTTAATTTCTTTGCATAGATTTGAACACTTTGTGTGGTAGGGATACTGAAACTTTGCTATTCATTATGTGCTACAATGTTCTCTTGATTTATTTATAACTTTACCATGATGAAAAGATAGATACATGATTGATAGATAAATACTTGTCCTCTTTAACTTTTCTTCTAGGAAAAATTTTTCCCAGCTAAAAATAAGAAAAAATATATGTAATTTTAATCTAGCAATTTTATTACAATTGATATATTTACATTTTAACTTTTCTGTAGTTTATTATTTAGTGTATTATAAAGTAATAATTTAGTGCCAGGCATGGTAGTACACACCTGTAATCCTAGCACTCAGGAAGTTGAGGCAGGCAGATTTGTGTGAGTTCAAATTACCACTGATCTTGGGTCTTGAGACAACAACCACTTATTGGGGTATAATCCTGTGTGCATTAATCCAACATCACAGTGTGACAGGTTTCTTCACTGGGGTGCCCAGAGGGGAAGTGAAGGTGTCACCCGCCTGAGTGCTCAGCTGCAGGCTCTGGGGACAAGCTGCCACCAGTCTCATGCTGGCAGAATTCAATTCCTGACAGCTGTAGGGGTGAGGGGCTCTTGCCCCCAACATCCATTCTTTTGGGTTGTATGCAATTCACTGAATTATACTGAATTTCTGTGTCAGTAATCCTCAGTGAAATTGGGATATCATTTCCTTGTGACAGCTGTAAACAAGTGTGCACATGTATGTTGCAGTACCTCTATGCACTTAAATGTTTATGCTAAGTGATTATTTATTATGAGACATTTTCCCTCACTGTGTCATTGTCTTGGTGGGTAAGTATGTTTTAGGTTGACTGTCTATTAACATCTGCTTTTTTAGAATCGCAGGGCCAATCTCTCTCTCAGAGTTAAAGTTTTTTAAGAATCTTGATCTCAAGGACTTGTGATCATATTACTAAATATGTAAGTTCTAGATTAGAGGTGTCACATTAGATAGCATTTGGGCCTGCACATCGGATTTCGTGCTGCCTGCCTCAGGTCAGGACATGTAGACTTTAATAACATCTAGGTAAATGGCAGTTTGTTTCTGTTTTGAGTGAAGTACCCTCACTACTGCTGAGGATAGCAGCTCGCTGGGATGGTAGAGGCTCCACATCTACAGATACATGTTTTGCGCTATGTGGTCATGCTTGCGAATTCAGAACCTGTGACTTGTGATTTTGAAATCTGCTTTTGTTAAATCACAAGGCAGCATTGTTGAGAATCAGGTGTTTTAAAAAAATGACACCTTTTGCTTTATTAGCAGAAAAATATGATTAATTTAGCTTTCATGGAATTTGGTTAAATCTTAGAATTATGAATGTTGTTCCTGAAAAAACTTTAAAAGTACTACACAGTAAGTGGTTCAGAGCGTTTGAGTCCAGTGTTGCTCCATTGGCAGTGGGAACAGGTAAGAGAGGAAGGCAGCGTTACTGTCCCCAGATATGTGGGTGCCTAAAATCCTACCAGTTAGTCAAGGAGAAAAATTACTGAACGACATGAATGACCAGCTGGGTAAGCGTGAGGTTGTGTTGAAACACAAATGAGTTGGTTGTTAGTATCAACTGTTCACAGGTTCTCAATTAATACTTACAAACAAGTAGAGCAAGCAGTCTGCAGATAGCTTCAGCAGTTGCTTTGCTTAGCACTTATTTTGCATCATATATTTTTCTAAGGTATTTAAATATGTTACTTCCGCTGATCCTCACAACAGCACTTGGGGGAGACCTGCTGGTAAACAGAGGTGCCAAAGGTTGGCTCTTGCACCTGGCCACAGCATCTGCACTCTTAATTGCTAGCATGTTGTTTATTTATCTGACAAATCTACTAGCAGACAAAACAGCACTTTTCTGAAAGAGGTTTTCAGGCCTGGATGAGCAGGTTCTTTTCCTTAACAGAGCAGAACACTGAACTCACAGTCAGAAATTATTGTTTTCTCAAATGTAGATCCTCTATTCCTTGCATTGTTTACAAAGGAAAAGCATTGTTCTCTTTTTACATGCTACCTCTTTTATATGGCTTTCAGTGATCAACAAACATTTTTTGGAGAGAAATTGCATGTTCCCTGATTTAGAAGAACAGAGCTTCCTACAGCACATCGTACAGAGTGCAGTGACTGGGCCATCCGGAACACGTAGTGGGTGCAGAGCAGACGATGCTCTGTGTCCCCTGTGTAGGCCCTTGCCGATCTCCCTCCTCCCCCAGTGGAGCTAAAACAGACAGGGAAGGAAGAGAAGCTGTGTCTTGAGTGGGTGGTGCGCTTGACCAACCCTTTAGAAAGGGAAGGCAACATTTACAAAATGTAGAGCTTAGGCTGTGCATTGGAACCACCCTGATAAGTCACTGGGGTACTAATTAACTTGTATTCACCTGGCTCCACTCAAGAGCCTCTGAATCTGAATCTCTAGGAAAGAGGCCGGAGAAGTGGGGCTTACCAGGGGCCCCAGGTGATGCTTATCAGGAAAGTCTACAGAACCACAAGTATGATCCATTGTGTTCCAACGTTGTTGGAGTGAGTCTTGAAGAGAATGGTTGAGGATGACATTGGACATTATGAGTCATTTTACGTCATCCTTATCTTTTGTCATTGTTTGGTTTTCTATATGTGTCCTACCGAATCCTGCTTACTTTGCAGGAGTCAGCAAGTACATTTCACTGAGCTTTTACTTAGACAACTTCATATAAATTGAAGAAATTGCTTAAAGTTTGTACCTCAGCCCACTGTGCAGGGCTCCCAACTTGACTAACTTGTGGCTTGAGAAACTACTGAAGAGAAGAGTGAAGCACGAATGAACACTGTCCACCCGCAGCACGCCCCTTAACTCTGAGTGGTAGCCTTTAGCAGCCTGAGGGGCAAAGGTTCATTATGCAGACACCTAGCTAATAAGTAGAGCAGCTGCTATTTGAGCCTGAGTCTATGAAGAATGAATTTGGTTTGTCAAAAAGTGGCGAGTATGATCTCATGCACATGTGGAATCTACCAAGCTGATTTCATAGAAGTAGAGAGTGGTGAGCTGAGGCTGAGAAGGGGAGAGGGGAGAGGGGAGGGGGAGAATGGTCAGTTGGTGCATAGTTACAGGTAGAGAGGAAAAAGAACTTCTAATGTTTTGTTACACGGTGGAGTGGTTATGCTTAGTAATGTATTGAATATTTCAGTGTAGTTCGAAGACAGAATTTATAATGTTCTCACCACCAAGAGATGATAAGGCAATGCATACATTGATTAGCATGATGTGATTACTATACAATATAGGAAAATATCACACTGAACACTACAAATATACATTCATTAGATGTCATTTAAAACTAGTATTTCAAAGTGATGAGCATAATGTTCAAGTGTTAAAATGGGTGAATTGGCCTGGGGAGATAACTTGGTGGTATAAGCGCCAGCCTGGAGAGTACATGGTCCCTAGTTCAATTCCCTGTACCACGTGCTGTGTGGGCCCCAGAATCCCAGGTGCACCATGATGGCCCCAGAACTGGGAATGGTGGCATAGGCCTGTAATCCCAACATTGGAGAGGCTGAGACAGGAGGATCACTATGAGTCTAAACTTCATAGTGAGACCCTGTGCCTAATAATAATAATAATAATAATATAATAAAATAGGTGAATTTCAGAAAGCAAAGCGGAAGTCAAGGACCAGAGAGGAAAGCTCTTGACATTTGTTAGAATGTAAAAATGTGGGGTCAAGGAGACAGCTCAGTGGAATAAGTGCTTGTTGCCTGGCAGGCACAAGGTCCTAAATTCATCCCTAGTGGCACAAAAAAAAAAAAAAAAAAGAATGTGCAAAAATGTGTACTTAGTATTCTACTTATATTTTTTTTCTTTTAAGAAAAGCTAGTTATCAATATTTTATATGAGTGCATCTCCATCTTAAAATGTTTACTTGCTATATAACAATTAAAACACTGTCAGCATTTTGATACATATTACCTTATTGGATAGAATGTAGTGTTAAAGGCTGCAGATTTGAGAATTCTGGATTTAATCATCTCCAAAATTTGGCTGCATTATAAAATATATTTCTCATTGGGGTGACAGTTAACCTATTTTGAAAGGCATCGATTGTGGGTCATTCCTCCTCTATATAAAAAGGTTAGCATTTTACTATTTATTTATTTATTTATTTATAGTCTTTGGGATGGAGCCCAGGGCCTTGAACATGATAGGTGAGGGCTCTACCACTATGTTACATCCATTATCCCAAGATTTAAATTTAAAGCAGAAATGTGAAAGATTGTCATCTATTCTAGGCCTCCAGACCTGGTCTTTACTTCTGGGTCACTTGAATGTACTTTTTTCCCGTTTACATCCATCATCTGATATAATAGTCACTTTGAGGCATTGTAAGAGGATGGGAGGCGTCGTGTCGGGTAGTGAGGCAGTCACTACTTCATTTGTACCATGATTCATTCAGAATGAAAAGGAGAAAAGAAAGGAGAGAGCAGTATGGGCATTAGTAGGAAACCTAGTGTAATTGTGAACATCCTCAAAAGGCACCGGGGAAAGCAGACCTAGAGAAATTCTCTAGCAATGAAATGCTTCTAGTCGTTATAGAATAATTCTTCCTGAGTGACTTGTGTGAAAACATGATTCTTGCTGGGGCCTATGAAATGAAAAGCTGATTGCTGATTATCTGTGTGAATGCACTATTATTTTTGTTAGTGTGAAGTTGTTAGATGCACCATGGAGTATCAGAGGTTATCACTTCCCAAATAGGTTTGATATTTGTTGCATTAATCTTATGTTTATATTCTCAAGGAATTATATTCTGAAATTTAAAGAGACAGGGAAAATTTAAACTGTTGTATGAGACTATGAACAGTAGAGAAATAGGCACCCTTACATCTAAATAAGAATTTAATTGCTAGTGAAAATTTCTCTTTTATTATTATTATTATTATTATTAATTTTTTGTATTTTAGGGAAGGGTCTACAGGGTGTTCAGTGTCTCACTACTAGATTTGGACTCATAGTGATCCACCTGGGATTACAGACTGTGCCACCACATCCAGTCTCAATTGACATTTTAGCATGCCCCGGGGGTGGGAGCGGGCCAGCACGGCAGGCCTGGGCCTTGAGCCTGCAGCCCCTGCACCTGCTGCAGGCGCTTTAATCCACTGAGCTATTTGGTCGGCCCAAAACTTGCCTTTTGCCATTCCCAGAAACAAGACCAAATCATGGTGACTTCAGCCTTCTAAACACATGACGTTTGATACAGTGGTCACCTCATGGAGGTGGTGTGCAATTCACTGAAGTTCTTAGTATTTATATTAATTAGTTTGCTCTGCTATCCATTGATTACTTTATATAACATGACCTAAGTTCCTTTCTTGGGGAGAGTTTTGGATGTGTTTTGAGCTAATTTAGTAATTTAAGCTATGGTCAGTGACAATAATTAAGCTATTTTTAATACTGAAAGTGAAACTGGGCTTTTCAAATTTATTTCAGAAGTATACATTTTAAAATTATGCTAAACTGATAGCGAGCATTACTCTGACTAACACATGTTATTGATTTAGTTTCCCATGAGTAAATATTTTAGAGGACAAACTCTAAAGGACAGAGATCTGATAGAGATGGAACTCATTTTTTTGTTGTTCTTATTCTTTGTATAAAGCTGATAAGACTGACTTTGTAATAGGGTCTGTATATGACTGACCTCTTAATTGGTGCCTGTGTTACGGGCCTGAATCCGGACACAACTATAGGTACCCCGGGGGCTGTCTTTCCTATTAAAAGTGGCTATGTACTTTTTTGTAGTATTCTACTTCATATGTATACAATATTTTAATATCTGATGGATTTTAAAGATGTTATTTGAGTTTAACTTGTATTTTATACGTACAGTAATAAAGTGATGCCACAAAACAGTACTTGCTCGGGTTGCTAAAGGCTTGATGTAAATACACATACTAGGGAGAATGGATTATTTGCCATATTGATTCACTAGAATTAGTAGGACACTTGGACACAATTTTTAGTGCTACTAGCTGAGGCTTAACATTTTGGATCCATGGAAGCTGGATACAATTTTAATGTCCTTAGAGGATTAATATAACACTGTAGAGAAATGACTCAGTATTCACATTATAAACTTAGAATTCTGTTTAGATAAAAAAAAAAAACAAGCTTAAATAAATTGCCCAAACTACTGAAATGCCTTACAGAGCACTCTGTACCTAGAGTTACATTGGAATATTTACATGCCCATCACCTCATTAAATCCTAAACTCCTAGAGCATGCAATCTAAATCTTTATCATTGCTTTCCTAATCTAGTGTGGTGTCTACATGTAACCTGATTTTGTCCAGGACAATCTATGGACACCCAAATCAGATTTATGGAGAAACTTCTGTTAATGAGAAGGACACATCCACAGATTTATCAGATAAGCATTCGCAGTGAAAATCCTAGCCCAAGATAAGTAGAATAAAGCAATGATACTAGTCCGGGTGTAGTGGCACACCCCTGTATTCCCAGCACTAGGGAAGCAGAAAGCAGGAGGATCACTACAAGTTTGAGCTGTAGTGAACCCTTCAGGAAAAAAAAAAACAAAACAAAACAAAACAAAACAAAAAAATCCACCTAAAAATAAATAAATAAACAGTGATACTAGTAAAGCAAGGACAAAAATCAAATCCTAGATCTTACTGTCCACCCACTTGGTGACAGGCTATGACCACAGTTGATAAATGTTCAAGGGGAATCTGCTAAGGTCCCGGCCTCTAGATACACAGATAAATGAAACATATTTACAGTTAAGACTCTCATGCTGGAAGGATGTGGTTTGAATCAGCCTTAGCCATCTGTGTCAGAGGATTTTTTTTTAATGTATTTTGTACAGAGTCTCACTACACAGCTTGGACTCATAGGGATACTCCTGTTTTCAACCTCCCCAAAGCTGGGATTATAGGCATGCTCTACCACACTTGGACTCAGTGGCTGGCTTAGCGCACTCGGGGGTCAGGGCCAGTGTGGCATACAGGATCAGGAATCAAACCCTGGTCCTTGTGCTTGCCTAAGCAGGCATTAAGTCCTCTGAGCTATCTCACTAGCCCTTGTGTCAGAGGATTGATGTATATATTAAACAAGATAGTGTGTGTAAAACATTTTGTGCAATTCTTAGAATATGTATGTGTCTACAAATGTTGGCTTTTTTTCTCTCTTTGCTAATAAAACTGTTTACATTCTTGTAAGACTTAGAAAATAAGAAAAATTTGAAAATGAGTAAATTAAATACTTTCTTCTAACAAACAATCCAAAGCTAGCTGATAAAATATTTACCAACTCAAAAATAGGTAGTTTGGCAATTTGGGTTGAGCTCAGCTGGGCCAAGGGAGGGCCAGAGCTCATAGTAGTGGCCAGAAGGCTTCTCAAAGCAGTAAGAGAGGGAGCAAGCCCCCCACAGAAGCAATTTGCAAGCCTCTGTGCCCTGTTTGCAAGTCTTCTCTTAGCCAAAGTTAGACATGTGGCAAAGAAAGAATATTGGACAGGGAGAGAAAGAGCCCACCACCTTATGTACAAACAGCTGGATAAAATTTTACCATATTTGCAATCTACTCAGATCACATTGGGCACTTTTCAGACCTTACGCTGAATGACTCACATGGTATGCATTTGATCCTCATGACAATTTCCTATGTGGCATTTTTGCCAAAGACAGGAAAACTGATGAGTACAGAAGTTAAAAGACTTGTTACATATTAAGGCCAGGATGGGCTCATACTTCAAGTGATGCAAGGCCTTTAATGCACTGTCTTTTGTAGCATAGGTGATTAGACAATAGACAGAAGATGCCTGCTTTCATTCATGAAGATTTGATTAAAATAGTTTCAAAGACCTTTTCCTTTTCCACTTATCTATGGAATCATGGGTTGTATGTTTACTTGGGCTAGAATAAAATTATTATTAAAATTCTGTTCTCTTTTGAAACTTTCCAGAAGTTTATAGGAAATTGGTGTTTTGTTTGTTTTCTTTCAGGTCACCTACACAGCCTGGATCTCACTGAGTCCTGGACATGGCTGAGCCTCTTCAATGGGCCAGATACCACTGGCAACGGCTGATGGGCAGTAGAACCAGGGTAGACGACGGGAGGCTGTACGACTACTCCTCGCTGCTTGCCTGTGGGGGAAAGTCCACCCATAGCCCTAAACTGGCAGGAAAACACCGCATTGTTATTCCTCACCTCCAGTCCTTCAAGGATGAGTATGACAAGTTTTCTGGAACGTACATGAATAACCGAATACGAACAACAAAATACACGCTTCTGAATTTTGTGCCAAGAAATTTGTTTGAACAGTTTCATAGGTACCTTTTTGTTAAACAAAATCTTAGAATACTGTTTATCACTGTCATGAGTACATAATTTTTTTTTCATTTCTTAACATTATCTGTACTTTAGTGTAAGGCTAATGATATCATCAGTGCTGATTAGGGTCCAATTCTGCTGTAGATTGATGATCCTTCATATTCATATAACACTTCACATTTGTTAAGATGCTTTCTCTTTACCAGAGAAGATATTATTTTATATCATAATAGATAAGGAACTCTGACTATGGTTTAACGTAGCAGCACAAGGACCTTGGCTTTTAGTATGCAAGTATAATTGTTATTCTTTTCTTTAGGGAGTCTATAGTTTAGCCATGGAAATAAGATGTGTAGCCAAATGATGAAAAGCCATAGTGCTTGTGGTTAGTGCTATAATGTGCTAATGAGAACAGAAGCTCAGAGAAATCATGACACTTACTGGAGCAGTAGACCGGGATGTGATCTTTGACTTAATCGTGGAGGGCATGTGAGGCAGTTCAGGCACAGGTGCGGGCAGTGCTTGTTTTAGAAGTGGGAAGGAGTAGAGTAAAAGTATAGAAGTAGTGACACAGAAGGCTTGCTTGAAGCATTGGAAATGATCCTTTCTAATAACATATAGGACGCATACTAGAGACCAATAGGGAAAATGTTGGAAACACTAGTGTAAGCTACAAGAGGCATCTCTAAGTCAGGATGAAAAATCGGTATCCCAAGCTGCTAGTGTAGCTTTGAATAGAGGAATAACCTGGGTATGTCTGTTTCACTGTGGAAGCAATGTGGAGGCCAGATGGCAAGGCATAGAGGCAAAATAAAGATGTCCCCCTCCAAAAAAAATATATATCATGTAAGAAGCCAGCACATACATCCTGAATTGTCACTGATAAGTTTAGAACAATACAAGAATAATAGGAAGGATAACCCGTACTGGACACTATGGATTAGATGTGGGGAGTTAAGTGAAAGTAGGAAAAAGAGGTCATAAACGTGTTCAGCTCTGATGACTAGGGTGATGGACACAAGAAGGAAAGACAGGAATAAGAAGAAGCTTAGTTAGTTTTTATACTATATTTGAGGTGCTAGTGTGACTAGGAAGATTCTCAGCATACATTGTCTTACCACACTTATTCTCAGGATACCTTCAGTATATGTTCTGTTTGCTTTTACTGAATGATGATTATGTTAAAATGCAAATCTGAATTTGTTGGATTAATGGATTTATGTGCTATAGGTAATTATGTCCCAAATGTATAGATTTTTCAATCCATACAGTTTTAGTGAGTTTTTCATGTTGCTGAGACAAAATACCAGCGTCCCAAGTTAAAGGACAAGTTTATTTCAGCTCACAGTGTGTACAGGTTTCAGCCTATAATCAGCTGGCTCCAAGGCAGCATGCCTGGCCAAAGAGCATCATAGAGAACGAACAGTTCATGAAAGGCAGAAGGCAGCAGGCTGCAGAAGCAGCAAGCGATGGCAGCAGCCCTTTTCTGTGCCTTATATATTTTTTTAAATTAATTTTATTGAGACACAAATAGCAATGAGGCAGTTTCAAAACCGATTGACAGGACAGTTTCAATAATTAATACATTGTATATTGTTGTCTTCTTAGTGGTTATTCATAGTATAAGATGTAGACATGATATCCCATCCAAATGCTATTAGTACAAATCTTTCTTCTCATTGAATTAAGAGAAAGTAGCTGTATAGCTATCCTATTTTGTATATACAGATACAAAATGGTCCTTCATTTGGATCCCCTTTTTCTGTTTAGTTTTGTCAGAAATGGCTATTCCATTGCCATTCTAATATTGTAGGTGCATGGATTAAGCAAAATATTCCAATATAGTCCAGTAGTCCATAATAGTAGTAGGTTATCCGTAGGACTGGCAATGTCAGAAGTTGTTGACCTGAGCCTTTTACAGCTCAGCATATTAATATGGCTTTACTTTGTATACCTTGTTTTTATACTTTTCTGCTGGATGGTTAAGAACAAGATAAAATAAGACCTATATAACAAGAAATGTAACTTTTACATCTGCCAAGGTCAGTCAAATCCCCTCAGGATTTACCCTGAAGCCCTGTATTGCAGTCAGTGTTAGCCATGTGGATGAGTCACAGCCATTGCTTGACCAATTTGTTCTCTGTGAAAACCTGAGAGAATGTTTTCTCTCTGTCTGTCCCTTATAGTTTATCCAGTCTTCACACCCTTAGGGTAGAGGCATTCACATCAGGTTGGGCCTTCCCATTATCCACACTCCAACTATGTCAAACCAATCATTGGACTAATTTATTATCACACACTTTAGATCCAGCCACCTCTGAAAAGCCTTACCTGTTGCCACATGAGGCTTTGGGGGGATATTTAGATGCAAGTTGTAATGACTACATTTGATTAAAAAAAAAATCAGCAACTTGAAAAGTCCCTCAGGGTATAGCTTTGAATCTGGTTCATTTGAAAATAATCCAAGCCACAGACATAGCAAAAAATGTTAAGAAAAAAATTTCAGAGTAAAAGGAATTGAAGATGACAGAGAAGTATGGGTAGATCAATATATTATTTTCTTTTAAGAAAAAAGGCATTTGAACACATCTTATGACTAAAAGTAATACTCCAAAGAATAAAAGGAATGTTCCAATGAAGGAAAATTTGAATATATAAAATAGAGGAATCTATGAGATTTCTAAATAATCTTGTGGTGAATAGTTTAAAAAGAAATAGAAGAGTTAGCATCAAAGAAAATAAAAACACTCAGGCTTTCCCACTTATTTTGTGTCTTGTTTGAATCTAATGTTAATGTTTGGTTATACAAAATGATAGAGGCTTAAAATATATTAACCATTAATTTGCTTTGATTTTTTTTAACCTTTAAAAAGAACTTTTTTGGTCTTGTGTTGCTACATAACTCAATACTATCCACTCAAATAAGCCCTATTATATATTTCATAAAGCCTTATATTTACTAAAGGATCCTAGCCAATGTCTAGAAGGATAATAAATAGTTCATTCAGGTTTGTTAGATTGTACTATTACTCTATTTTGTAATGTACAAGATTGACTAATACAAACCTATAAGAAAACACAAAATAGTCATTTGCCTTTTTTACTTATTATCTTGAATTAATTTATTCACATGTGTCTCTGTGTGTGTTTCAGGGCTGCCAATTTATATTTCCTCTTCCTAGTTGTCCTGAACTGGGTGCCATTGGTAGAAGCTTTCCAAAAAGAAATTACCATGTTGCCTCTGGTAGTGGTCCTTACAATTATTGCTATTAAAGATGGCTTGGAAGATTATAGAAAATACAAAATTGACAAACACATCAACAATTTGGTAACTAAAGTTTACAGTAGGTAAGTAAAATGGGAGTGTCCATAGGGAATGTGTTGTTTAGAAATGTGCTATTTTTTTACCCCTTATGTGTGACCAGGACCCTTTTGAACTGCTTTGTAGGACTTACATTTCTTACAATCCTGCAGTGAATTCACATCAAGTGTCAGAGGAAGACAAAACTGTGTAAGCCCTTGTTCACCCAAGACTTAACAAGACAAAAGTTTTTATGGCTCACCTATAGTGGAATTCAAAGAACTCAATTTCAAACCATAAGAAGGAAAGTGAGTAGGTAGTTCAACTCTAGATGCCGTAATTGTAGATACGAAGAGGGTGGGATATTCATAACAACAATGAACCTGAGTAGATATGAAAAAAATAGGATGGGATGAAAAGAGAGGATGGGAGCTGATTGTGGAGGAGAGGATTGTGGAAAGTGGAGATTTTTTTTTATGCATAAAACTTGACTCATTCCAGTGGAGCAAAACAGTATTTATAAGGAGAAATATATTTATAAGCATATTTTATATTTCTAGTATTTATGAAGTAGAAAATCTAGCCATGAATAAATTCAGTTAAAATGAATATTGAAACATAATGCATATTGTACACAACTCTTAGATACTTATTTTTATATGTAAGTTAATACTTAGTAAACAGTATGGGCAAGTATAACTTGACTTTAATTTTGTAAGAGTCATAGCAGGAAAGTGAGAAAAGTCATGTTTGTTTGTTCTTAATGTATTTAGTTGCTACAGGATCCCACTATCCAGCCCAGACTCATAGTGATACTCCTGTTTTCAGCCTCTCCAGAGCTGGGATTACAAGCGTGTGCCACCATGTCTCCAGAATCTGTGGTCCACTCAGTATGCCCTGGGGGTGGGGCTGGCATGGCATACGGTGCCAGGGATCACGCTGCAGTCCCTACACTAGCCTAAGCTTGCCTAAGCAGGCACTTTAGTTTGCTGAGCTATCTCACTGGCCCCAGGAAAGACAGGTTTGAAGAAGTGATTTTTTTAGGCTAAAATTTGCAGAATTCTGGATTTTGTTCTTAGATTTTTTTCAATAGCTTTTATAATGTTTGCTTTAAAATCTACCAGATAAAGAAAAGATCTGTTTCTTCTTTGGAAGATACTATGAGATACTTGAATTAATTTAGTGAATTTTTCTTGTACTTATGTCTAGTCTGAAGGGAACCAGAAAAACTGATGTAGTCAATCAAACAATGAAATATGACATATAAGTCCATGATCTGCATTTTAAGCTCATAGAATGTTTTATTCTAACGATTTTATGAATCATTCATTTCATATTTGTGTATTTATAATAAACCAGGGAAAGGGGTAAAAGGTTTGATACTGATTTTTATCTTAACAGAGTAGCTATAAAAATAATATTTTAAAATGATTATATAATCATTTGATTGGCCCTTAGAGCAAAGTCTAAGGGCCAATCAAGTAGCTCAGTGGATTAAAGCAACTACAAACAGGTGCAAGGGCTGGGGGTTCAATCCCTGCGTCCTGCCCTGCAGGTCCAACCCCAGGGTACGCTGAGACTGTGATTGAGACTGGTCGTGGTGGTACTTGCCTGTAATCCCAGCACTTGGAAAGCTGTAAACAGGTGGATCACTATGAGTCCGATCTAGCAGTGAAACCTTGAACACCCTGTAGACCCTTCCCTAAAAATACAGAAAAAAAATGAACAAAGTCTAGATTTTGACCAATTTTAAGATTACTCACACTAACAAATGTAAATGTGAAGAATGCTTATTATAGGCACTTCTGTGTATAAATCCTTACATACAATTTCTTTATTTTTACTGCTAGTTTGCAGCTAACATAGATTAGATCATGGGTCTATATGCATTTCTAGGTTCTTCTAAAATATTTTAATTTTAATTATCACACTTCATATCTATGTAACCCTTGCAAAAATGTATAATAGCTCAATTTGAATAAAACTAGTCAGGTTTCTTCATTATGAATACAGTGATCAGACAGGAAGTTTTGTAACTAGGCCTAAGTATTAAGGTTAATCAAGATTATTATTGCAGCTTAATAATAACTAGCTAGAGTTTATATTGCCATATCATAATTTAATCAATGTTTGAGTATTTGTGATAACATTATACTACTTTTTAGATGTTAAAATTGTCTAGTGGGAGGCATAGAATAACTTTTCTTCAGGTGTCATTTTAGACATAGTCCAGATTTGGATAATTTGTAGTAAGCTTCAGGATAAACAGTACTATCCTAGTCATTTATTTAAAGTCAATTCTAAGATACTGGTTTAAATTACATTTCATTAGAGATTTGGACAATTTTAGGTCTTTTAAGTCTATATTCTATGTAATTTACTGTGGTTCACTGCTATGAAGAAATAATGCTTATTATTTCTTTACAATTGTTCTTGGAACAATTATGATAAGCTTATAAAGAAGTAAAGGAGGTAGCTTTAAAAAGCATGCCTATTGATTTAAATATGCTAATTTAAATTCCTGTGAATGCAAAGAAATCACTTAGGAGAACAAATTATTTCTCAGAACATTGAGAGTGAAATTATGAGGCTATTAAATTGAGGAACTTTTGAAAGAATATTAACATTTCTATGTTGATAATTTAGTTCTTACTTGTAATACGTGCTCTTTCACAAGCTGCTTAATTTCTATAGGTAAACATCATTTGAGAGAACAAACACTATTATACCCCAGTTAAATTTGAATGATCTGGTGTAGAAAACGTAACTTTCTTAAGATCACCTTTAAAGTAGAATCCATTTGTAAGGTTTTAAGTTTTTCCATAATAGAAAATAGAAATGTCTTGAAAATAACCCCATGAGTCATTCAGCAAATTTGATTGTCCACTGTGTGCTTGGTGCCAAGAGATTTTCCTGCCCTCAAAGAGTGAGTCTTCTTGTTTCCCCTTCAAAAGTCTCCATGATGTTGACATTATAAGTTTCCAGTGTTAGCCAATCTTAACAGGTTAAGAATACTCTCTGATAAGTTCAAAAAAATCCCATGAATTTTTAAGTAACTCCTTCTATGATAATTAACTTTATACTTGCCATTGAGAAAAGCAGTGATCCTTCAAATGCATGTTTTAGTGGAGAGTTAACCATGATTCACTTGGTGGCCATCAGAAGTGACTACAGCTGGCAGGAAATCAGTAAGTGAGTGGACTGTGGAGGGACCTGCTTGCTGCAAATCCCAGGGCCACGCAGCAGCTGTGTGAGCGTGGCAAGTCACTTAGTCCATTAAGGCCAACATTTGCTTATTCTAAAAGCATTTCCTTGTCTATCCAAAAAACCGACCACAGAACATTGAATTAGTGGATATATAGAAAGCATCTTC